>NC_088643.1:33572854-33920354 GCF_964019385.1 Sycon ciliatum
CGTAGTTCCTTGGTCCTTTTCTTACTTTAATTTATTTCCATATTATTGGACTCAAGAGTGCTATGTTGCAGCTAGCCCATCATGACAGCGCTGACTTTTTGGGTCCAGTTTTCATATAGATTCATACACATTTGGGTGTTTTTTCCTTCACAGCATTTTGACACTTCGTTCGACCTGTGGACTACGGCGAATTATGATTGCGAAATTGTGGAATTATGCTTCCATGGATGCTCGCACAATGCTCGCAAACTCTTTATAATATAAACGATTTTGCGAGCGTTATTTTTTATGCTTTGTAACTGATCCTTTAGAAAGCTTTGGGATGCGGGGATATTTTATTCAGTGTGTTGTAATTGTACGTATGGAGCCCATGGAAGTTTGGAGAATTGCGTTTGTAATAATAACGTCGTGCTTTAGGAAAGCAGCCGCCAGGTGATGCGCTGCAGGCAGTCACTACAGCCAGTCCCTTGTATGAGCACTGGTTTGCACGAAACCCGGGCAAACATTACTAGTACAGGCAGTAGTGCAATACCAGGGTACAGGTCTGCTCAAGACGGCCAGTCACGTCAAAACTACATAATTCATTGTACTGTCTGTCTGCGTGTGGCTGAGGTTGTTGGTATGTCCGTTGGCTCTTGGTTCCCAGTACTCAGGCATAGGTAACTGTCTTGGCTGTTGTGTGCCAATGTACTCCATGTGGTGTAGACCAGGTGTGCATTGGTGGTCGATTCACATGGCTTTGCAGGTTGTGTGGATTGGTCAGTTATCTGGCGCTAGTCTTGATCTGTCTCATTCAGATATTGTCCGCTATCGTTGCTATAAGAGAAAACATGTGGGTGCACATCTGGTGCATTTGCAGATTTGCGTGCTTCTCTTGCTACGTGCGTATACACGGTACATGGTAGACTACATGGTGTGTATACATTATAATCATAATAATATTAATCATTGAAAACCCAGAATCGATTTTCTTGTTCCTATCATCAGTGGGAAAAATACGGAACTAAAACTAAGGATACAACCAAAGAAACTGAAGTTAAGTACTGTAAATAATAATCATAATAATGATAATAATCATCGCCGAAGTCGCACCCACTACTTCGTAATGATAGTAATCATAATAATAATATAAATCTTTATTTTACATGTACTTCAATACTACAATTCTACAGTCATTTCTACAATATCCCGGCGGCATATGATAATAAAGCATTATCTCTACGGAAACTATAATTACAATAATAAGGCCACCCAGAATTAATTCGTTGTTTTGGGTCACTTCACTCATCAGTACCAAGGTCGGTCGGCGTTTTTCTTTTTTCTTTTTTTGGTTTCTGCCATGCAGACTATGGGCGCATTTGATTACACACATTTCGGTCAATTCTAGAATTAGTTATGGTGGATGCACGGTTCGATTACCCAAATTCCATCGTCAGAATTGACGGAATCCAATTCCATCACACCCCTCAATTCTGAAGAGAGGGTGGAATTGCTAATTCTCCAGCCAGAATCGATGGACTTGGCATACATGCCATGCTAGGTCCAAGTACGCACGAGGTGTACGGGATCCCACGTGATCCCCGTTTTACGATTTTTAAGTGTAGTCGTTCGGTTACATGGCCGCAATCACGGTTTATTCTGTTCATTCGAGATTTATATAACCTGTGTCCAAAATACAACCAGAATGTTGGCTACTGTCATAGCCTAATGTATGTCTACAGCATTGGGTTCATTTTATGTACATGTATGTAGAATCCGTAACCATTCTGGCCATAGGGGCTCCACCTGTGTCATAAGGCGGCAGCACCAAAAGAATAAAAAGAAGAAAAAAGAGAATCTAAATGCACTCATAAACTAGCTGCCTATACCTATCACGATCAGCAGCAACGAGAGAGAGAGAGAGAGAGAGAGAGAGAGAGAGAGAGAGAGAGAGAGAGAGAGAGAGGCAGAATTGTACGATTAATTGATCAGTCTTTGATGCTGGTGAACCGAATTGATTGTGACCACGGGGTCTTTCTTGATCCCGGCACCATTCCATCCAAGAAATAGCTATCATGATGCCTAGCCGCATGTCCAAACCACTTCAACTTGATATGCTTTTAAAGTTGAATCAAGGCGTGTGAATGGGCCAATATCATTTTTTGACTTCCTGCAGTACTGACTGATTTGTGCGATGATGATAGTATTTGATGCCAAGCAACTTACGCAGATACCTGAGCTCAAAGCTCTAATTTTATGATAGCTTGTGAGATGGCTAGGGGTAAGCGGATTATTCCGGCAAAACTTTTGGCAAAATCAGGTCCTTTTTGAGAATGAGCATAAAATGACATCCGAAAAACAAGGGCAGATGCTCAATGAGGCTGTTATACACACCTGCTGGTGAAGGCATACTTTTTGGCATAATCAGGTCCTTTTGAGAAGGGGCATAAAATGGCATCCGAAAAACAAGGGCAGATGCTCAATGAGGCTGTTATATATACACACCTGCTATTCAAGGACCATACATGTACGTTGCGCTTCTTGTCGATTATTATTATTATTATTATTATTACACCATAGCTCAGTGGTTAGAGCATCGCTAGCTACAAGCGAGGGTCCCTGGTTCGAGTCCTGGTGGTGACAGTCAATTTTTTCTTCAGACTTTTCCCGTTTGTCTCTTTCCCTCAAACTAGTGAAGATTATTATTATTATTATTATTATTATGGGGGTGGCTTTATTGGTTTTGTGTTTGTATTATGCAGCATCCTGGGTCATTTAAGACCATGGGGAGTACTGCTGTTGTATGTGAAGAAAATATAATAAGGGAGACTGAGAAAAAAAGAAAGAAAAAAGAGAGAAATACTGTGAACAGCAAATCTACAATGATGCATGTACAATCTATTATACAACTAATCTGCGAGAATGAGACTTAACACAAGCAGGTACAGTAATAGCAAGAGAGTTAAATCAGAAAACAAAATCCGTTGAAAAGTAACCGTCATCAAATCTGAAATCGAGCCCTTCAGCGACACAATAGCACTGAAGGCAGCAGTATAATTCTTCTCATTCAACATCAGTGAAGCACCGTCAAAACCGGTGAATGGCGGCTGATGGTATTATTGTTGTCTTTGTTATTGGCAAGTGATTATTATTATTATTAGAGAGGTTCCGGGGTACGATTTTCCGTGCTAAAATCCGTATGGGCGCTACGGATTTTTTCCAGGCGTGCTCCATACGATTTTTCGGCACGGAGAATCCGTGTGGACTGGTTTTCATACGAACCATATTTCGTATGGAGATTTTGCGCCATCGCCCATCGGGTGCAGAAAGATTTTTCGCGTACAAATTTGGTACGAGAAACATCGATTTTTCGCGGGAAGTTTTGATTTCGGTACAAATTTTCAAAATAAAAAGGCATAGCGCGGGAATGTGACGTGTTTGCGATCGTAACCTAGGCAATGACGGCAAACACATAAGTTCCGTACCCCGGAACTTTTCACTGCTCGAAAACGACGTATAAAATATCCGTAGAGCCTCCACGGATTTTGGCACGAAAAATCGTACTCCGGAACCTCCCTAATATTATTATTATTCTGTCCCTCCTGGAAATCACGATTCCGATTCCATGGACGCAACAAATTTCGCGATTTTGGCTTAAACCCGCGATTTTCTGAAAAATCCGCGATTTCCCGCGTTTTTGTTGTTTTCTGCACTTCTTTTGACATTTTTCTGCACTTTTCACGCAGTATACAGTGCTTTCCATGATCCTGCTTGTAGGTTATTTCCACAGTACGCAAATAGCGATTCTAAGGATACAACAAATTTCGTGACTTGGCCCAAATCCGCAATTTTCTGCCAATAGTTCCTAACTTTTCGCCGCATTTTTTGTTGTTTTCCACCGCAATTTCTTGCACAAGTTTCCGAGGATTTTTTCCGCAAATTCCCGCAGGGACAGATTATTATTATTATTACTTCAAGTACCGGTATATGCATTTCCGCGGCAATGTCAACCGCACAATGGCAACCCACATATTCGCATATGCCGGAAATAGAATGTTCTGCCAAACATAAATCAAATGGCATCATATAATTATATCCGTTCTGTGTAATCCAGTCAAGAGGAACATACGACTATGTTGATTTGGAATGATAAAAAAAGGTCAGTGTTTGGTTGTGAATTTGGTATTCCTCTTGCATAATTATTATTGTCCTGTACTTCCACAAAGCTCCCAGTCCACATCATGAGAATGGTCTGAGTCCTTTATTCATGACGATTATAATTATGTTCTTTTGGTCTTTCTAGTGAAGCGTATAAAAGCATAATTGGCTGTTTTCTCGAGCATTCTGCAAACATCCGTTAGAGCATAATCTGCTCATTTCCAGAGCATATACCGCTTACCCCTAGAGATGGTCCAGGTCTGGCAGCCATAGAGCACAGTAGCAAGAACAGATACCGAGCGTATTTTTTACTTTTTAATGCTAATAACTGGGCTATTATTGTGCATGCACCTGTCTAAGTGTAGATCTACAGGCAAGAGTACATAACCCCTGGGGTTATCATGGATGCTCTTCGTAGATATCTACAGGCTTACGCGCATGCTATGCAGTACGGTAAATTCATGCCAGGGAGTCGTTAAAAACCGGTATTTTTTTACGACTCCCTCATTCGTGTAGTCATAAAATTTATGGCAAATTCTGGCACCATATTGGTTACCATGGCAGCAAAGCGAATTTTCCTTGCATTTTGGGTGAAATTTTGAATTTATGACAACAATTCGGCGATATCCTTTGACTTTTGCATGCGAAGTTTAATAGGGCTTGAAAGTGCTACGTCACAGCATAGCAACAATTTCAAAAATTCAAAAATTGGATCCACTTGGATCCAGTTTTTGTATGGATCCAAGCACATTTCAAGCCGTCTTACTCACAGCAAGGTGATGTAACCAGTGAAACTGACTGATTTGGCTACTGGGGGCGGGGTTACAACTGGGGCGAAGTAAAAGTCACCCCTGCATACGACATGAGTGGGTTGCTATGCACCCACATACTGAGGCAATAGCAAAGTCACACCTTAGTGGATCCAAAATAGAAATCTGATGTCAACTTAGTACTCCCTGGCCGTTTTTGACGTCATCACTTTCAAGAGAACAAGTATAGTTGCAGTACTAGTACATGTAGTACAGTGCTGGCAACTGAAATCCGACCCCTGAGCGCCCGCTCAGGGGGTCGAATTTCAGTTGCCAGCACTGTTGTAGACCTACAACTACAGGTCAATGATTATGATTGTACTGAGTCCGTACTGCATCATGAATGCATGCACCCCGGCCCGATCGATCCGAGACTGGCGGGAAGCTGTGCAACGCACATGCGTTGATGTTCGCATTGATTGGCATGTGCTGCATCATGCATGCATGCACCCCGATCCGAGAAAGGCGGGAAGCTATGCAACGCACATGCGTCGATGTTGGCATTTGCATAGGCTCTGTATGTATGTATCGTCACACGTACACATACATACATGTACATACATACATACATACATACATACAGTCATCATTGTACTACAATGCTGGCAACTGAAATCCGACCCCCTAGCGTCTCGTACGAATCGCTAAGGCGGCTAGCGCACCGCTAGGGGGTCGGATTTCAGTTGCCAGCACTGTCGTACTTGTACAGTAACTCCTACAGTTGTCGGCAAAAAGATCGTCCACGAGCTGTTGATCTGATGCAGTCATGATGTCTGAATCGATGATGGTAATCTTCATGGAGCTAGCACGGGAGAGCGAATCACATTTGCTGCATTCACTAAAACATTCCCTTTAGAAGCCGAGTAAAAACATTGAAAGCAGCTTAGAGTTTTGTGACAGCCTCGGTTGTGAACCACAATGCTGCCGACATCGCCAAGTCCAAGACGGGTGTTGAAATGTCACGCTAGCTAGCCCCTAGCGCGCGACGCAGGGACATGCAGGCTCACCGAGCAGCTAGGACGATGGATATACTGGCGTACTTCCACCGAAACTGGATGACTGCGCCCTACTAGATGGGAATTTGTATGGAAAATGTCACTAAAAGCGCCATTTCGTTCTTCGTGCACTTCCCTGTGTCCAGCAATACAACAAGATCAGAGTAATCATGGTCAGTTCTTGAGCTTCGAACGGGCAGAAAGGTGAGACATTGTCGCCTTTTGACCATTTGTGCCCACGTGTCACTTTCAACGTACCTCTGTATAACATAACCCGGCTGTAATATGAATGGTCGCATTAATTTGATTTTGGGTTTGCTTGTAGGCCGCTAGCATCCGCATCCAGTGAATCTAAAATTTTGACACTCCTGTGAAAGGTTTAGTCGCAAAGTGAAGAATCACGGGCAAAAAGGCCCAAAACTTCGAGATTGTTTGATTTCAGCTTTGAGCAACCCTGGGCGAAGTGTTTATTGAAATGTGGAATTTTTTCTTGGTTCACTTCCCTATGTCCAGCTAAACAACAAGATCAGGGTGGCTATTGTCAGTTCTTGAGCTTCGAACGGGCAGAAAGGTGAGAAAGGTGAATAGTTTAGTCGCAAAGTGAAGAATCACGGGCAAAAAGGCCCAAAACTTCGAGATAGTTTCATATCAGCTTTGAGCAGCCCTGGGCGAGTTGTTTATTGAAATGTGGAATTTTTTCTTGGTTCATTTCCCTGTGTCCAGCTAAACAACAAGATCAGGGTGACTATGGTCAGTTCATGAGCTTCGAACGGGCAGAAAGGTGAGAATTTGTCGCTTTTTGCCCATTTGTGCCCACATGTCACTTTCAACGTACCTCTCTATAACATGACCCAGCTGTGATATGAGTGGTCGCATTGATTTGATTTTTGGTTTGCTTGTAGGCCGCTGGCACCCGCATTCAGTGACGCTTATAATTTGGCACTGCTATGAATAGATTAGTCGCAAAGTGAAGAATCACGGGCAAAAAGGCCCAAAACTTCGAGATAGTTTGATATCAGCTTTGAGCAGCCCTGGGCGAGTTGTTTATTGAAATGTGGAATTTTTTCTTGGTTCACTTCCCTATGTCCAGCCAAACAACAAGATCAGGGTGGTGATTGTCAGTTCTTGAGCTTCGAACGGGCAGAAAGGTGAGAAATTGTCGTTTTTTTGCCATTTGTGCCCACGTGTCACTTTCAACGTACCTCTCTATAACATGACCCACTTGTGATGTGAGTGGTCGCATTGATTTGATTTTTGGTTTGCTTGTAGGCCGCTGGCACCCACATTCAGTGACGCCTAAAATTTGGCACTGCTGAGAATAGATTAGTCGCAAAGTGAAGAATCACGGGCAAAAAGGCCCAAAACTTCGAGATAGTTTGAAATCAGCATTGAGCAGCCCTGGGCGAGTTGTTTATTGAAATGTGGAATTTTTTCTTGGTTCACTTCCCTATGTCCAGCCAAACCGCAAGATCAGGGTGGCTATGGTCAGTTCTTGAGCTTCGAACGGGCAGAAAGGTGAGAAATTGTCATTTTTTGCCCATTTGTGCCCACGTGTCACTTTCAAGTACCTCTCTATAACATGATCCAGCTGTGATATGAGTGGTCGCATTGATTTGATTTTTGGTTTGCTTGTAGGCCGCTGGCACCCGCATTCAGTGACGCTTAAAATTTGGCACTGCTGTGAATAGTTTAGTCGCAAAGTGAAGAATCACGGGCAAAAAGGCCCAAAACTTCGAGATAGTTTGATATCAGCTTTGAGCAGCCCTGGGCGAGTTGTTTATTGAAATGTGGAATTTTTTCTTGGTTCACTTCCCTATGTCCAGCTAAACAACAAGATCAGGGTGGCTATGGTCAGTTCATGAGCTTCGAATGGGCAGAAAGGTGAGAAATTGTCGCTTTTTGCCCATTTGTGCCCACGTGTCACTTTCAACGTACCTCTCTATAAGATGGACCAGCTGTGATGTGAGTGGTCGCATTGATTTGATTTTTGGTTTGCTTGTAGGCCGCTGGCATCCGCATTCAGTGACGCTTAAAATTTGGCACTGCTGTGAATAGTTTAGTCGCAAAGTGAAGAATCACGGGCAAAAAGGCCCAAAACTTCGAGATAAATTGATATCAGCTTTGAGCAGCCCTGGACGAATTGTTTATTGAATTGTGGAATTTTTTCTTGGTTCACTTCCCTATATTCAGCTAAACAACAAGATCAGGGTGGCTATGGTCAGTTCATGAGCTTCGAATGTGCAGAAAGGTGAGAAATTGTCGCTTTTTGCCCATTTTTGCCCACATGTCACTTTCAACGTACCTCTCTATAGCATGACCCAGCTGTGATGTGAGTGGTCGCATTGATTTGATTTTTGGCTTGCTTGTAGGCCGCTGGCACCCGCATTCAGTGACGCCTAAAATTTGGCACTGCTGTGAACAGTTTAGTCGCAAAGTGAAAAATCACGGGCAAAAAGGCCCAAAACTTCGAAATAGTTTGATATCAGCTTTGAGCAGCCCTGGGCGAGTTCTTTATTGAAATGTAGAATTTTTTCTTGGTTCACTTCCCTATGTCCAGCTAAACAACAAGATCAGGGTGGCTATGGTCAGTTCTTGAGCTTCGAACGGGCAGAAAGGTGAGAACTTTTCACTTTTTTGCCCATTTGTGCCCAAGTGTCACTTTCAACGTACCTCTCTATAACATGACCCAGCTGTGATGTGAGTGGTCGCATTGATTTGATTTTTGGTTTGCTTGTAGGCCGCTGGCACCCGCATTCAGTGACGCCTAAAATTTGGCACTGCTGTGAATAGTTTAGTCGCAAAGTGAAGAATCACGGGCAAAAAGGCCCAAAACTTCGAGATAGTTTTATATCAGCTTTGAGCAGCCCTGGGCGAGTTGTTTATTGAAATGTGGAATTTTTTCTTGGTTCAATTCCCTATGTCCAGCTAAACAACAAGATCAGGGTGGCTATGGTCAGTTGTTGAGCTTCGAACGGGCAGAAAGGTGAGAAATTGTCGCTTTTTGCCCATTTATGCCCACGTGTCACTTTCAACGTACCTCTCTATAACATGACCCAGCTGTGATGTGAGTGGTCGCATTGATTTGATTTTTGGTTTGCTTGTAGGCCGCTGGCACCCGCATTCAGTGACGACAAAAATTTGGCACTGCTGTGAATAGTTTAGTCGCAAAGTGAAGAATCACGGGCAAAAAGGCCCAAAACTTCGAGATAGATTGATATCAGCTTTGAGCAGCCCTGGTCGAGTTGTTTATTGAAATATGGAATTTTTTCTTGGTTCACTTCCCTATGTCCTGCTAAACAACAAGATCGGGGTGGTGATTGTCAGTTCTTGAGCTTCGAACGGGAAGAAAGGTGAGAAATTGTCGCTTTTTGCCCATTTGTGCCCACGTGTTCATTTCAACGTACATCTGTATAACATGACCCAGCTGTGATGTGAGTGGTCGCATTGATTTGATTTTTGGTTTGCTTGTAGGCCGCTGGCAGCCGCATCAGTGACGCCTAAAATTTGGCACTGCTGTGAATAGTTTAGTCGCAAAGTGAAGAATCGAGGCAAAAAGGCCCAAAACTTCGAGATACTTTGATATCAGCTTTGAGCAGCCCTGGGCGAGTTGTTTATTGAAATGTGGAATTTTTTCTTGGTTCTTTTCCCTATGTCCAGCTAAACAACAAGATCAGGGTGGCTATGGTCAGTTCATGAGCTTCGAACGGGCAGAAAGGTGAGAAATTGTCGCTTTTTGCCCATTTGTGCCCACGTGTCACCTTCAACGTACCTCTCTATAACATGATCCAGCTGTGATGTGAGTGGTCGCATTGATTTGATTTTTGGTTTGCTTGTTGGCCGCTGGCACTCGCATTCAGTGACGCTTAAAATTTGTAACTGCTGTGAATAGTTTAGTCGCAAAGTGAAGAATCACGGGCAAAAAGGCCCAAAACTTCGAGATAGTTTGATATCAGCTTTGAGCAGCCCTGGGCGAGTTGTTTATTGAAATGTGGAATTTTTTCTTGGTTCACTTCCCTATGTCCAGCCAAACAACAAGATCAGGGTGGCTATGGTCAGTTCTTGAGCTTCGCACGGGCAGAAAGGTGAGCACTTTTCGCTTTTTGCCCATTTGTGCCCACGTGTCACTTTCAACGTACCTCTCTATAACATGACCCAGCTGTGATGTGAGTGGTCGCATTGATTTGATTTTTGGTTTGCTTGTAGGCCGCTGGCACCCGCATTCAGTGACTCTTATAATTTGGCACTGCTGTGAATGGATTAGTCGCAAAGTGAAGAATCACGGGCAAAAAGGCCCAAAACTTCGAGATAGTTTGATATCAGCTTTGACCAGCCCTGGGCGAGTTGTTTATTGAAATGTGGCATTTTTTATTGGTTCACTTCCCTATGTCCAGCCAAACCGCAAGATCAGGGTGGCTATGGTCAGTTCTCGAGCTTCGAACGGGCAGAAAGGTGAGAAATTGTCGCTTTTTGCCCATTTGTGCCCACGTGTCACTTTCAAGTACCTCTCTATAACATGATTCAGCTGTGATGTGAGTGGTTGCATTGATTTGATTTTTGGTTTGCTTGTAGGCCGCTGGCACCCGCATTCAGTGACGCTTAAAATTTGGCACTGCTGTGAATAGTTTAGTCGCAAAGTGAAGAATCACGGCCAAAAAGGCCCAAAACTTCGAGATAGTTTCATATCAGCTTTGACCAGCCCTGGGCGAGTTGTTTATTGAAATGTGGAATTTTTTCTTGGTTCACTTCCCTATGTCCAGCCAAACAACAAGATCAGGGTGGTGATTGTCAGTTCTTGAGCTTCGAATGGGCAGAAAGGTGAGAAATTGTCGCTTTTTTCTAGGGGTGAAAGTGTGCATTAACACGCATGCACTCGCTATTGCAGACCAATGGAGAGCACACATCATATGGAGGATTCATGGAGTGCTGGGTAACCGAATCTGGCATGTGATAATCATGTAGGATAGTCCACGCACGAGGTGCAGCCCATGAAATGGGCACCCATGAACTGGGAGGAGTGTGGACAGCCTGTATGATAGTGTGTATGTATGTCCACGCACAAAGTGCAGCCCATGAGATGGGCGCCCATGAAATGGACGGAGTGTGGACGGCCCACGCACGAAGTGCAATGCCCGTTAGGAGGCAGGAGTGTGGGAGTATGAGTGTGATGGCCGAAGGCCGTGATAATTGCCAGATGAGAGGAGATAGCTGGCCCAGCACTCCTATTTATTTTCGTCTTGTATGAATTATGATACCTGTGTTGAATCAAGGATATCAATATTATTCATAGATGGGAAGAGGTGGGTGGGTGAGAAAGGAACAAACCGGTGTTCTTCTCACGGCGCAAGCAAAGCAAATATGAAGTAGCAATGTGGCCAGCGCGAAGTATGGTGTATGCGTTACGGGTTCAAGCTCCGATGTGTGCTGCAGCCGCATATGGCTGATTGGCTGGCGAGTTCAGGTGAGTTCCGGCGTACGCATGTTGCATGCCACCGCAGCGTGCATGTGCGTGTTACTTGACATGCATCAATGAATAGCGTGGGATCTGCGGGCTCTTTGGAAGCCGCTGGAGCGCGTGTGAAGTGGTGGCTTGTGCAATGTGTTAACCTACATTACCGCAAGCTCTAATGTGCTATTAACACGCATGCACTCGCTATTGCAGACCAATGGAGAGCACAGATCATATGGAGGATTCATGGAGTGCTGGGCAACCGAATCTGGCATGTGATAATCATGTAGGATAGTCCACGCACGAGGTGCAGCCCATGAAATGGGCACCCATGAACTGGGCGGAGTGTGGACAGCCTGTATGATAGTGTGTATGTATGTCCACGCACAAAGTGCAGCCCATGAGATGGGCGCCCATGAAATGGACGGAGTGTGGACGGCCCACGCACGAAGTGCAATGCCCGTTAGGAGGCAGGAGTGTGGGAGTATGAGTGTGATGGCCGAAGGCCGTGATAATTGCCAGATGAGAGGAGATAGCTGGCCCATGGTTGCCCAGCCTCCATGCTAAGTTGTGACATATTGCAATGCACGTGAATGACACTGTTGTTGCTATCAGCGCATTTTGTCAGCACAATCCTAGCAGAGCAAGTTGCTGTGCTGTACCAAACAGTCAGCCGTGTGGGTACATGCATGGGTGCGAGTTGCGTGCCCGCGTGGCGGGTTCTTACATACCTCAATGCGTTCTGTGATGCGCTTGTACCTCTGACAGCTTTTGGGTCAGCTGCGCCATGTCTGTGTCGGTGGTCCTGATGTAGCGCAAGACGCTGTCGCTCCTCCATCGGCCCATTGCCCCGATTAGCCAGTCAGGGGTACCCGCCATGGCTGCCGTTGTGGCGGCACCGATGCGGAACGAATGACCGCGTAATCGCGCGAATTGGGTGTTCCCGTGAGTGGGAGAAGCTGTCGGAGCTCTTCTGTCAGCGCCTGCCTGGTCAGCGGTCTCCCAGAGCGGTAGCGGAAGAGTGCGTCAGCGGCGTCAGACGGACAGACTGTAAAATATGCCAGGAGGGCAGCAACCGGGCAAGGTTGTGAAGTGGTACTATCGATTATCACTGCATGTCCCTGACGGAATTGGTCCGTCTTCGATTGCTTGATGTAGAAGCGGATATATGTGCGTCCTTGAGTGACGTCCAGAGTCACATCCTGGCGCGTGGCATGAGTGGCAGGGTCAAACCCGGCCGGAGGCGCAGTGAATTCCGCGCATCGGAGAAATCCGAAAAAGGCGAGCACCATTGCCGCCTTGAGCATGCACTTGTCCTGCTGGTGACGCCGTTGGTCCAGGCTGAGTTGGTTGAGGAGCTTCCGCAGCAAATCAATGGTGATTGGGAGGCGAGTGCGCTGGGTTGCTGGGTCAGTCACCGTCCTCTTGATGCCTCGCATAACACGTGGCAGCAGCAACGCGTTCATCGTTGGATCTCGGAATCCGGCTTCGAGATGCATGTTGCGTACTGCGGCCATGTAGACGTGAATTGTCTGTGGTTGAACCGATTGCGTGAGGTGTGCTGCGAAGCAGCTGAGCATCGTGTCTGTAGCCGGCATGGGCGTCCATCTTTGCAACGCACAGAATTGCGTAAACTTCCTTTCGCCAGTGGTGTACGTGCGCCGCGTTGTTGGGGCGATTGCCATGGCTGCCAGGTCGGCGACCTCCCGCATCAGTCCAGGAGGGGGAGGTGGATTGCAGTGTCCGGGGCTTGCCGTGCCGATGGTGCCAGCTGCTGGAATGCCTGCAGGTTGAAACGAGACAGAGCATCGGCGATCGAATTCAGATGGCCAGGTACATATTTGGCAGTAATGGTGAAGCTGTGAGTTGCACAAACGAAGAACAATGCACGCAGCAGTGACATCATGCCTGGTGACTTGCTGGAGGTTGACTTCACGCATTCGACAACAGACTGATTGTCGCAATGCATTACGATACGTTGCCGGGACCACAGATGGCCCCAAGTACTGCAAGCCATCGCCACGGCATAGAGCTCTTTGTATCCGATGCTCTCTTCTTCTTGCTCCTTTGTCCATCTGCCCTGGATCCAGCGCTGCTCCTTGCCGTAGAATGCGCCCCAGCCGAGAGTGCCGCTAGCGTCTGTGTACAGTCCAAGGTCGGCCGACGATGTACTGCTGTTATAGAGGAGGAATGCCTTCCCGTTCCAGTGCTGGATCAGAAGCTGCCACCAGCGGATGTCTTTCCTGGCCTCGCCTGTCAGAGTGATACGGAAATAGGGCTTGGCGCGGCTAAACCTCTTGTTGATATCCCATAAGCGCCGTGTAAATGTTCTGCCTGGTACGACGACGCTCGACGCAAAGGAGAGTTTCCCCAGGAAGTGATCGAGTTTGCGTTGCGTGGTCTGGGTGCAGCGTGACATCTCGCTGAGGAGCTCGCGGAGGTCCGCCAGTTTGTCGTCTGGGAGACGGGCTTCCATGCGCACCGTGTCCAGCACAATTCCGAGGAAGACCAGGGATGTAGACGGGCCCTCGAGCTTTTCTTCGGCTAGTGGGATTGATAGGTATTCGAATGCTTGCAGGATGACGTCCTTTGCCTGGATAGCAAGGCTTCGCTGAGGAGGGCAGATATTAAGAAAATCGTCTAGATAGTGAAGGAGGTGAGGGATGGCAAAGTTAGTAGTAATGATCCACTCAATGGCACTGGCAACCTGGTCGAATAGAAACGGGCTGGAGCGTAGGCCGAACGGCAACACTCGGTCAAAGTAATATTGCCCTTGCCACTGAATACCAAGTAGAGACCAATCGGACGGGTGCACAGGGATTAGCCGGAATGCATTGCGGATGTCCAGCTTTGTCAGCAATGCACCCTGCCCGTAGGCCATAATTGTTTGCACTGCATCGTCTATCCGGATATATGACAGGCTAAACGCGGACGGGTCGATGCCATCGTTAACACTATTGCCGACGGGAGCTGATAAATGGTGGATAATGCGTAGTTTACCATTCTTCTTGGGCACCACACCAATGCCCGAGCACTGGAAGGATGGAAATGGAGGGGTGGAATAAGGGCCGCAGGTCTCTCCCTGCGCACAGGATGTTGCTAGATAATCAGATATGTACACGGAATGTTCAGCAGATGAGGGAAGATTTGGGGCTGTCACAGTCTGACGGCGACCAGAGAAGCCTATGCGGAATCCAGATTGTAGGCCCCTGCTCACGCGGGAGGAGAATGCCTTGTCTGGATGATCAGTGAGCAGTCTAGTAAAGCGGGCAACATCAATGGGTGTGTGAATGCATGGCATACTGGAATCAAGAGCAGGGAAGGCGAGCGGGGGAAACTGTGAGTTACTACTACTGTCTGTACATGCCTGCTTCGCGGAAGCAGGGCTAGTGGCATGGCGTCCCGCCATGCTTGTGTCGGGGCCCGGCACGGGTGACTTACTTGCCTGACCGTTTGGCAGGTGGCGCTGATGTGCTGGGCCGTGTGCTCGCGGGGTTGGCAGTGCAGGCCGTTTTTGGGTGGCGGCCTTGGCATTGCAGGCATAGGTGCGCTCTCCCGCATCCCCCTTGGCATCTGGCCCAGTTGAAATTCCGGCAAATTGGGCGGCCACCGACTGAGGGTGAGGAATGTGCGCCGCCAAATGGTGTGGCTCTAGAGGGACGAAAGGGACACTGCCCCCCAGCGGATGGGGGGTGAACAAGTGAGCATGCAAAGCACGGAGTTCGAGCCTTGCCGGTAGTGCTCAGCTGCCATATATTATGGTCGATCACATCCCAGCGACGGGCAGGGTTGCTAGCCGCCGCGCGGCGAAATTGCCGATCATACTCGAGCCAGCCATCCGGGACAAATTTCCGGTTGGCTTCCGTGATGATGGCCTGGTACCCGACTAGTTCGGAGGCTCTTTCCGGAGCTGCTTGCAGGATGGTGTGGAGCACCACCGTCCAAGCCTCCAGCCACGTCGCAAGATCGCACACGTGGCGCCGTGTGGAGGCTTTGGGCGAGAACTCCTGCGTTAGGCGCACGGGTGTGCCGTCCATAAGGTGCATCTGCACACCTGTGCTGGAGGGGTTTGGGGCTAATCCAACCGGGTCCACCAACAACTCAGACAAATCTAGGAACTCACCGGCAAGGATTCTGTCCCGTGTCCTCTGCGGGATGGTGGTGGTAGGGAGCTGCTGCTCCGCTGATCGTGGCCGCCAGGTAGCTGCGACCGGTTCCGATGCAATTTCGGTTGTTGTGGTGCTGATCGCGGATGTAGCCGGTGGTGGGGCCATGGCGCGGCGCTGGGAATCCAGAAACGCTGGCAGTGTTTCAGTCAGCACTTCTGCGATCGTGGCTCGAAGGCTTTCGGCCGGGATCACTGATTGTTGCGCCGGGGGTTCAGGCATTGCAACCTGTGGAGCAACAGCGCTCTGGGAGACGGACGCCGCTGGCGGACCGCGTGGGAAGTTGTTTCGCGAGGCCGGATCTGTGGCGGAATCGCTCAGGCTCGGAGGTTGAGAGGAGGCAGGGGCAGCTACCTCGGGAACAGCAGTCCTGCTACTAGTCCTAGTCCGTCGAGGCATAGCGAATGGTGAGGTCAGGGAGTTGCAAGATCCGAAAAGCCGAGAAACTGTGAGAAAGGAACAAACCGGTGTTCTTCTCACGGCGCAAGCAAAGCAAATATGAAGTAGCAATGTGGCCAGCGCGAAGTATGGTGTATGCGTTACGGGTTCAAGCTCCGATGTGTGCTGCAGCCGCATATGGCTGATTGGCTGGCGAGTTCAGGTGAGTTCCGGCGTACGCATGTTGCATGCCACCGCAGCGTGCATGTGCGTGTTACTTGACATGCATCAATGAATAGCGTGGGATCTGCGGGCTCTTTGGAAGCCGCTGGAGCTGTGAAGTGGTGGCTTGTGCAATGTGTTAACCTACATTACCGCAAGCTCTAATGTGCTATGCAAAATTCGAGTACGAGTACTCTATTTTTTCCGATCGAGTATTCGAGTATACGACTATTGCCTGCACTGTCACTTTCCCCATTTCCAGCATCACGGCACATGCCACGGTTCACTTGTCCGCATGCACACACATTACGTACATACATGGATCACGTGTTCACGCATTCACGCCCGACCTCAATAACAATAGCCTTGAATAGGGCACAAATGTGCAGTATTATCAGATGTGATATCAATCATATCAATCATAATAATATTATTATTATCGATATGTGACGGTGAAATTCTCACAACAGCCAACCCTAGAAGGCAACCAAGAGCCACTAGTCAAATAAATTGAAACTAAAAGAAGTACACACAATCAGTGATTCTGAGCTCCACTGAGGAGACTAAACGCGTTCAAACAGCCACCTGCTCAGAAGTTAGTTAAATAAATGAATAAAGAAAGAAAGAACTGATGGAACATCATGATACGCACTGGCTGCAACTATCTGTCTACAGGTCAGGCAAAGGAGGCAAGTCATCGGCTTCTTCCTCTGCAAACCTCTCAAGCCGTGGCATCAACTGCTGGACCGCCACAGGGGCAGCAGTTCTTGCTGCCTGAAGACCACTGTTTGCATGAAGGAAGACGAGTGCATCAACGTTCTCGTGCGTTAGACTTGCTCGTAGTTTGCTGACAATGATGCCAGCCGCTGAAAATACTCGCTCCGACGGCACAGAGGTGGCAGGTATGC
The DNA here is from genome assembly GCF_964019385.1 of Sycon ciliatum. Lineage (NCBI taxonomy): Eukaryota > Metazoa > Porifera > Calcarea > Leucosolenida > Sycettidae > Sycon > Sycon ciliatum. The sequence goes on from NC_088643.1 coordinate 33,589,916, forward strand.
ACAGCACGCGCTTTGCCAACCTTGCCATGGTGGGAAACCTGTCCGCATTCGTCCTCCACCAATCGAGTGGGTCCACAGATGAGCCTACTTGTTTCTCCGTGAAGAATTGGGTTACCTCCACCTCACAATCCGATGCTGCCGATGAAGTTGTGGATGGCTCGACGCTAGGGCACGCGAAGAACAACGACATGTCCTCTTCCATAGGTCGCTTGGCAGGTGGCTCCAGAATACATTCGTCATCAGAGCTGCTCCCATTGCTGTCGGCAGTGATTTGAGCACACACCCGGCGAACAATCTCTGACTTCAACTCGTCCTTGTCTTCGTCATTGTCCAAGAATCCGAGGCTCCGTGACCTGGGTCCAGTGCTGCAGATACAGATGGCAGCGAGATTGGGTCAAATGGATCGAGGACAACTTCACCTCGATTTCCATTGCCAGTGATTTCCGGAAATCCGCAGCCGATGCCGAGAGTTCCTCATTCGCAGTACGAAGACCACGTAGCAAAGACTTGGCCACCGGCACCACCAACGTCTGTGTACAGTAGGTTTCCCCACCAAGAACAGTGGTAGCCTTTGCTGGTGCCTCCAGTGCTGCCACTATCTCCTTGGCGAGATTCCACTGGTGGTCCTTCAACTGCAGGTGCCGATGGGAGCTCTTGGTCAGCTCGGGGTCTTCCAAAACCGCCATGATTGGCAGCCTCAGGTGAATCAGGCGCTGGAGCATCAGAAAGGAGCTGTTCCATCGCGTTGGAACATCCTGGATGACTCGTAGAGGAGTGCCAGACTTGCTAGCTGACGCCATAGCTACTTGCTTGTTGTTTAGCGCCTCTGTGCTCTTGGCACTGTGGCTGAAGTGACCAACAAGTTGCCTGGAAGAAGCCAGCAGTTTCGTGACAGGCCTTGATGCTGTTATAGCATGCCTGATGCAGGTTTGCAACCGATGGGCAGCGCAAGCTTGGTAATCCCAGTGATGTTGGCTGCGAAGAAGTCTGCTCGCTGCCATCTGGTTTGGTGCTTCATCATGGACTAAGCACTGCACAGTGTCATGCGCAATGTTGAATCTGCTAAGAACTGCTTCTGTGCTGGCAGCAAGGGTTTCCGCTGTGTGACTCCCGTTGAAGCGCTTGGTCTCAAGAACGTGCGACACCAGTTTCCAGTCGTCCGTGACATAGTGGCTCGTGTACGTTACAAAGGAGACCACAGCCTTCGATGTCCACGCATCCGTTGTGATAGCAATTGATGTAGCACCTGCTAATTTTGTCACAAGCTCCTTTCGTGCAGCATCGTGCCGCCGACGCACCATGGATGCGATGGTCGTCCGTGAGGGAACGGTGAATGAAGGTTCCACGAAGGACAGCAATTGCCTGAACCCAGGATCGTTGACTATCCCAAGAGGACGCATATCAGCAGTGACCCAGTCGGCGATGAGCCCCCGAATCTGAGTTGACCTGGCCGAATTACAAGCTCTCTTCGAGTGCGATACTGCAAACGATTCCATTGGCTTTGTCCCAACCGTGGTACGTGTTGCTGCCGCTGCGCTGCGCTCGCTCGGCTCGCTGCCTTTCTCACTTTCTCACTTTCCCTCTTCTCCTTGTAACTTTGGCATGTTAGCAGATGATTGGACAAGTTCGTTGTACCACCCGTATATTTGTATGTGCCCTGGCAATGTTTGCACAAGACTTGCTTTGACACTGGTTGGGAGAAGTGGTCCCAGACCTTCGATCTCTGACCAGTCTTTCGTGGTAAGCCAGCCCCGCTTGATGACGATGCTTGTTGCAACTCCATTTTTCGTCAGGCAACACTACACTTCACTCAAGCCAACTACTGCAAACGAAAATCACTCAACTACGAAAGGAACTCTTGGATGTGACTGCGAGACCCACGAAGAAAACTGAAGGAGCAGCGACAGCTAGCACGTCTTCTCCGAGTTTCGCTACACGACTGTATTCACGGAGCCCTTCACATCTTTCGTTATGTAAACGGCTCCGTAGTACACGATTGACTCCCGCTCGATCCCACGCGCAGGGATTCCTGCTGAGCTCAACCACGCAAACCGGTACGGTAGCTATCCATAGTCGCATGTACAGGAACTGCTCTCCTCACAACCAAAACCGTTTTCCAGAACCTTTCCAGAACCAAAAGAAGTGCATGCCGCACTGCCCCTGACACTGGAAGCGAAAAGGTGAGAACTCAAACTGCATGCAGCATAGCACAACTTTGAACTAGGTACGCGGAGCGCCGCACTGACACTTGGCTACATGTACCACAAGACCATATGGCAGCAGTATGCGGCATTGCGTGTTACTTTTAGAGAGAGTACGCTAGTAGGTCTACTAGTACTAGTACTCTGCACGCCTTCTGGGCTGTGCACGTAGGTCTACGAGTATGTGACTTGTGACCATGGTTGTTGACTGCATGCACAACACTCTACATGCATGCATGCATGATCGAGTACTCGAATTTTTTCAAAAAAAGCGATCGAGTACTCGAGTATTCGGTATAATCGTTTCACCCCTACTTTTTTCCCATTTGTGCCCACGTGTCACTTTCAACGTACCTCTCTATAACATGACCCAGCTGTGATGTGAGTGGTCGCATTGATTTGATTTTTGGTTTGCTTGTAGGCCGCTGGCAGCCGCATTCAGTGACGCCTAAAATTTGGCACTGCTGTGAATAGTTTAGTCGCAAAGTGAAGAATCACGGGCAAAAAGGCCCAAAACTTCGAGATAGTTTGGTATCAGCTTTGAGCAGCCCTGGGCGAGTTGTTTATTGAAATGTCGAATTTTTTCTTGGTTCACTTCCCCATGTCCAGCCAAACAACAAGATCAGGGTGGCGATTGTCAGTTCTTGAGCTTCGAACGGGCAGAAAGGTGAGAAATTGTCGCTTTTTGCCCATTTTTGCCCACGTGTCACTTTCAACGTACCTCTCTATAACATGATCCAGCTGTGATGTGAGTGGCCGCATTGATTTGATTTTTGGTTTGCTTTTAGGCCGCTGGCACCCGCATTCAGTGACGCTTAAAATTTGGCACTGCTGTGAATAGTTTACTCGCAAAGTGAAGAATCACGGGCAAAAAGGCCCAAAACTTCGAGATAGTTTGATATCAGCTTTGAGCAGCCCTGGGCGAGTTGTTTATTGAAATGTGGAATTTTTTCTTGGTTCACTTCCCTATGTCCAGCTAAACAACAAGATCAGGGTGGCTATGGTCAGTTGTTGAGCTTCGAACGGGCAGAAAGGTGAGAACTTTTCGCTTTTTGCCCATTTGTGCCCACGTGTCACTTTCAACGTACCTCTCTATACCATGACCCAGCTGTGATGTGAGTGGTCGCATTGATTTGATTTTTGGTTTGCTTGTAGGCCGCTGGCACCCGCATTCAGTGACGCTTATAATTTGGCACTGCTGTGAATAGATTAGTCGCAAAGTGAAGAATCACGGGCAAAAAGGCCCAAAACTTCGAGATAGTTTGATATCAGCTTTGACCAACCCTGGGCGAGTTGTTTATTGAAATGTGGAATTTTTTCTTGGTTCACTTCCCTATGTCCAGCCAAACAACAAGATCAGGGTGGTGATTGTCAGTTCTTGAGCTTCGAACGGGCAGAAAGTTGAGAAATTGTCGCTTTTTTCCCATTTGTGCCCACGTGTCACTTTCAACGTACCTCTCTATAACATGACCCAGTTGTGATGTGAGTGGTCGCATTGATTTGATTTTTGGTTTGCTTGTAGGCCGCTGGCAGCCGCATTCAGTGACGCTTAAAATTTGGCACTGCTGTGAATAGTTTAGTCGCAAAGTGAAGAATCACGGGCAAAAAGGCCAAAAACTTCGAGATAGTTTGATATCAGCTTAGAGCAGCCCTGGGCGAGTTGTTTATTGAAATGTCGAATTTTTTCTTGGTTCACTTCCCTATGTCCAGCCAAACCACAAGATCAGGGTGGCTATGGTCAGTTCTTGAGCTTCGAACGGGCAGAAAGGTGAGAAATTGTCGCTTTTTGCCCATTTGTGCCCACGTGTCACTTTCAACGTACCTCTCTATAACATGATCCAGCTGTGATGTGAGTGGTCGCATTGATTTGATTTTTAGTTTGCTTGTAGGCCGCTGGCACCCGCATTCAGTGGCGTCTAAAATTTGGCACTGCTGTGAATAGTTTAGTCGCAAAGTGAAGAATCACGGGCAAAAAGGCCCAAAACTTCGAGATAGTTTGATATCAGCTTTGAGCAGCCCTGGGCGAGTTGTTTATTGAAATGTGGAATTTTTTCTTGGTTCACATCCCTATTTCCAGCTCAACAACAAGATCCGGGTGGCTATGGTCAGTTCTTGAGCTTCGAACGGGCAGAAAGGTGAGAATTTTTCGCTTTTTGCCCATTTGTGCCCACGTGTCACTTTCAACGTACCTCTCTAGAACATGACCCAGCTGTGATGTGAGTGGTCGCATTGATTTGATTTTTGGTTTGCTTGAAGGCTGCTGGCACCCGCATTCAGTGACGCTTATAATTTGGCACTGCTGTGAATAGATTAGTCGCAAAGTGAAGAATCACAAGCAAAAAGGCCCAAAACTTCGAGATAGTTTGATATCAGCTTTGAGCAGCCCTGGGCGAGTTGTTTATTGAAATGTGGAATTTTTTCTTGGTTCACTTCCCTATGTCCAGCCAAACAACAAGATTAGGGTGGCGATTGTCAGTTCTTGAGCTTCGAACGGGCAGAAAGGTGAGAAATTGTCGCTTTTTGCCCATTTGTGCCCACGTGTCACTTTCAACGTACCTCTCTATAACATGATCCAGCTGTGATGTGAGTGGTCGCATTGATTTGATTTTTGGTTTGCTTGTAGGCCGCTGGCACCCGCATTCAGTGGCGTCTAAAATTTGGCACTGCTGGGAATAGTTTAGTCGCAAAGTGAAGAATCACGGGCAAAAAGGCCCAAAACTTCAAGATAGTTTGATATCAGCTTTGAGCAGCCCTGGGCGAGTTGTTTATTGAAATGTGGAATTTTTTCTTGGTTCACTTCCCTATGTCCAGCTAAACAACAAGATCAGGGTGGCTATGGTCAGTTCTTGAGCTTCGAACGGGCAGAAAGGTGAGAACTTTTCGCTTTTTGCCCATTTGTGCCCACGTGTCACTTTCAACGTACCTCTCTATACCATGACCCAGCTGTGATGTGAGTGGTCGCATTGATTTGATTTTTGGTTTGCTTGTAGGCCGCTGGCACCCGCATTCAGTGACGCTTATAATTTGGCACTGCTGTGAATAGATTAGTCGCAAAGTGAAGAATCACGGGCAAAAAGGCCCAAAACTTCGAGATAGTTTGATATCAGCTTTGACCAACCCTGGGCGAGTTGTTTATTGAAATGTGGAATTTTTTCTTGGTTCACTTCCCTATGTCCAGCCAAACAACAAGATCAGGGTGGTGATTGTCAGTTCTTGAGCTTCGAACGGGCAGAAAGTTGAGAAATTGTCGCTTTTTTCCCATTTGTGCCCACGTGTCACTTTCAACGTACCTCTCTATAACATGACCCAGTTGTGATGTGAGTGGTCGCATTGATTTGATTTTTGGTTTGCTTGTAGGCCGCTGGCAGCCGCATTCAGTGACGCCTAAAATTTGGCACTGCTGTGAATAGTTTAGTCGCAAAGTGAAGAATCGAGGCAAAAAGGCCCAAAACTTCGAGATAGTTTGATATCAGCTTTGAGCAGCCCTGGGCGAGTTGTTTATCGAAATGTGGAATATTTTCTTGGTTCACCTCCCTATGTCCAGCCAAACAACAAGATCAGGGTGGCGATTGTCAGTTGTTGAGCTTCGAACGGGCAGAAAGGTGAGAACTTTTCGCTTTTTGCCCATTTGTGCCCACGTGTCACTTTCAACGTACCTCTCTATAACATGACCCAGCTGTGATGTGAGTGGTCGCATTGATTTTTTTTTAGTTTGCTTGTAGGCCGCTGGCACCCGCATTCAGTGGCGTCTAAAATTTGGCTCTGCTAAGAATAGTTTAGTCGCAAAGTGAAGAATCACGGGCAAAAAGGCCCAAAACTTCGAGATAGTTTGATATCAGCTTTGTGCATCCCTGGGCGAGTTGTTTATTGAAATGTGGAATTTTTGCTTGGTTCATTTCCCTATGTCCAGCTAACCAACAAGATCAGGGTGGCTTTGGTCAGTTCTTGAGCTTCGAACGGGCAGAAAGGTGAGAACTTTTCGCTTTTTGCCCATTTGTGCCCACGTGTCACTTTCAACGTGCCTCTCTATAACATGACCCAGTTGTGATGTGAGTGGTCGCATTGATGTGATTTTTGGTTTGCTTGTAGGCCGCTGGCGGCCGCATTCAGTGACGCTTAAAATTTGGCACTGCTGTGATGAGATTAGTCGCAAAGTGAAGAATCACGGGCGAAAAGGCCCAAAACTTCGACATAGTTTGATATCAGCTTTGAGCAGCCCTGGGCGAGTTGTTTATTGAAATGTGGAATTTTTTTTGGTTTACTTCCCTATGTCCAGCTAAACAACAAGATCAGGGTGGCGATGGTCAGTTCTTGAGCTTCGAACGGGCAGAAAGGTGAGAAATTGTCGCTTTTTGCCCATTTGTGCCCACGTGTCACTTTCAACGTACCTCTCTATAACATGACCCAGCTGTGATGTGAGTGGTCGCATTGATTTGATTTTTGGTTTGCTTGTAGGCTGCTGGCACCCGCATTCAGTGACGCTTAAAATTTGGCACTGCTGTGAATAGTTTAGTCGCAAAGTGAAGAATCACGGGCAAAAAGGCCCAAAACTTCGAGGTAGTTTGATATCAGCTTTGAGCAGCCCTGGACGAGTTGTTTATTGAAATGTGGAATTTTTTCTTGGTTCACTTCCCTATGTCCAGCTAAACAACAAGATCAGGGTGGCTATGGTCAGTTCAGGAGCTTCGAATGGGCAGAAAGGTGAGAAATAGTCGCTTTTTGCCCATTTTTGCCCACACGTCACTTTCAACGTACCTCTCTATAACATGACCCAGCTGTGATGTGAGTGGTCGCATTGATTTGATTTTTGGTTTGCTTGAAACCCGCTGGCACCCGCATTCAGTGACGCTTATAATTTGGCACTGCTGGGGATAAATTAGTCGCAAAGTGAAGAATCACGGGCAAAAAGGCCCAAAACTTCGAGATAGTTTGATATCAGCTTTGAGCAGCCCTGGGCGAGTTGTTTATTGAAACGTGGAATTTTTCCTTGGTTCACTTCCCTATGTCCAGCCAAACAACAAGATCAGGGTGGTGATTGTCAGTTCTTGAGCTTCGAACGGGCAGAAAGGTTAGAAATTATCGCTTTTGCCCATTTGTGCCCACGTGTCACTTTGAACGTACTTCTCTATAACATGACCCAGTTGTGATGTGAGTGGTCGCAATAATATGATTTTTGGTTTGCTTGCAGGCCGCTGGCAGCCGCATTCAGTGACGCTTAAAATTTGGCACTGCTGAGAATAGATTAGTCGCAAAGTGAAGAATCACGGGCAAAAAGGCCCAAAACTTCGAGATAGTTTGATATCAGCTTTGAGCAGCCCTGGGCGAGTTGTTTATTGAATTGTGGAATTTTTTCTTGGTTTACTTCCCTATGTCCAGCTAAACAACAAGATCAGGGTGGCGATGGTCAGTTCTTGAGCTTCGAACGGGCAGAAAGGTGAGAAATTGTCGCTTTTTGTCCATTATTGCCCACGTGTCACTTTCAACGTACCTCTCTATAACATGACCCAGTTGTGATGTGAGTGGTCGCATTGATTTGATATTTGCTTTGCTTGTAGGCCGCTGGCACCCGCATTCAGTGACCCCTAAAATTTGGCACTGCTGTGAATAGATTAGTCGCCAAGTGAAGAATCACGAGCAAAAAGGCCCAAAACTTCGAGATAGTTTGATATCAGCTTTGAGCAGCCCTGGGCGAGTTGTTTATTGTAATGTGGAATTTTTTCTTGGGTCACTTCCCTATGTCCAGCCAAACCACAAGATCAGGGTGGATATGGTCAGTTCTTGAGCTTCGAACGGGCAAAAAGGTGATAAATTGTCGCTTTTTGCCCATTTGTGCCCACGTGTCACTTTCAACGTACCTCTCTATAACATGATCCAGCTGTGATATGAATGGTCGCATTGATTTGATTTTTGGTTTGCTTGTAGGCTGCTGGTACTCGCATTCAGTGACGCTTAAAATTTGGCACTGCTGTGAATAGTTTAGTCGCAAAGTGAAGAATCACGGGCAAAAAGGCCCAAAACTTCGAGATAGTTTGATATCAGCTTTTAGCAGCCCTGGACGAGTTGTTTATTGAAATGTGGAATTTTTTCTTGGTTCACTTCCCTATGTCCAGCTAAACAACAAGATCAGGGTGGCTATGGTCAGTTCTTGAGCTTCGAACGAGCAGAAAGGTGAGAAATTGTCGCTTTTTGCCCATTTGTGCCCACGTGTCACTTTCAACGTACCTCTCTATAACATAACCCAGCTGTGATGTGAGTGGTCGCATTGATTTGATTTTTGGTTTGCTTGTAGGCCGCTGGCACCCGCATTCAGTGACGCTTAAAATTTGGCACTGCTGTGAATAGATTATTCGCAAAGTGAAGAATCACGGGCAAAAAGGCCCAAAACTTCGACATAGTTTGATATCAGCTTTGAGCAACCCTGGGCGAGTTGTTTATTGAAATGTGGAAATTTTCTTGGTTTACTTCCCTATGTCCAGCTAAACAACAAGATCAGGGTGGAGATGGTCAGTTCTTGAGCTTCGAACGGGCAGAAAGGTGAGAAATTGTCGCTTTTTGCCCATTTGTGCCCACGTGTCACTTTCAACGTACCTCTCTATAACATGATCCAGCTGTGATGTGAGTGGTCGCATTGATTTGATTTTTGGTTTGCTTGTAGGCCGCTGGCACCCGCATTCAGTGGCGTCTAAAATTTGGCACTGCTGGGAATAGTTTAGTCGCAAAGTGAAGAATCACGGGCAAAAAGGCCCAAAACTTCAAGATAGTTTGATATCAGCTTTGAGCAGCCCTGGGCGAGTTGTTTATTGAAATGTGGAATTTTTTCTTGGTTCACTTCCCTATGTCCAGCTAAACAACAAGATCAGGGTGGCTATGGTCAGTTCTTGAGCTTCGAACGGGCAGAAAGGTGAGAACTTTTCGCTTTTTGCCCATTTGTGCCCACGTGTCACTTTCAACGTACCTCTCTATACCATGACCCAGCTGTGATGTGAGTGGTCGCATTGATTTGATTTTTGGTTTGCTTGTAGGCCGCTGGCACCCGCATTCAGTGACGCTTATAATTTGGCACTGCTGTGAATAGATTAGTCGCAAAGTGAAGAATCACGGGCAAAAAGGCCCAAAACTTCGAGATAGTTTGATATCAGCTTTGACCAACCCTGGGCGAGTTGTTTATTGAAATGTGGAATTTTTTCTTGGTTCACTTCCCTATGTCCAGCCAAACAACAAGATCAGGGTGGTGATTGTCAGTTCTTGAGCTTCGAACGGGCAGAAAGTTGAGAAATTGTCGCTTTTTTCCCATTTGTGCCCACGTGTCACTTTCAACGTACCTCTCTATAACATGACCCAGTTGTGATGTGAGTGGTCGCATTGATTTGATTTTTGGTTTGCTTGTAGGCCGCTGGCAGCCGCATTCAGTGACGCCTAAAATTTGGCACTGCTGTGAATAGTTTAGTCGCAAAGTGAAGAATCGAGGCAAAAAGGCCCAAAACTTCGAGATAGTTTGATATCAGCTTTGAGCAGCCCTGGGCGAGTTGTTTATCGAAATGTGGAATATTTTCTTGGTTCACCTCCCTATGTCCAGCCAAACAACAAGATCAGGGTGGCGATTGTCAGTTGTTGAGCTTCGAACGGGCAGAAAGGTGAGAACTTTTCGCTTTTTGCCCATTTGTGCCCACGTGTCACTTTCAACGTACCTCTCTATAACATGACCCAGCTGTGATGTGAGTGGTCGCATTGATTTTTTTTTAGTTTGCTTGTAGGCCGCTGGCACCCGCATTCAGTGGCGTCTAAAATTTGGCTCTGCTAAGAATAGTTTAGTCGCAAAGTGAAGAATCACGGGCAAAAAGGCCCAAAACTTCGAGATAGTTTGATATCAGCTTTGTGCATCCCTGGGCGAGTTGTTTATTGAAATGTGGAATTTTTGCTTGGTTCATTTCCCTATGTCCAGCTAACCAACAAGATCAGGGTGGCTTTGGTCAGTTCTTGAGCTTCGAACGGGCAGAAAGGTGAGAACTTTTCGCTTTTTGCCCATTTGTGCCCACGTGTCACTTTCAACGTGCCTCTCTATAACATGACCCAGTTGTGATGTGAGTGGTCGCATTGATGTGATTTTTGGTTTGCTTGTAGGCCGCTGGCGGCCGCATTCAGTGACGCTTAAAATTTGGCACTGCTGTGATGAGATTAGTCGCAAAGTGAAGAATCACGGGCGAAAAGGCCCAAAACTTCGACATAGTTTGATATCAGCTTTGAGCAGCCCTGGGCGAGTTGTTTATTGAAATGTGGAATTTTTTTTGGTTTACTTCCCTATGTCCAGCTAAACAACAAGATCAGGGTGGCGATGGTCAGTTCTTGAGCTTCGAACGGGCAGAAAGGTGAGAAATTGTCGCTTTTTGCCCATTTGTGCCCACGTGTCACTTTCAACGTACCTCTCTATAACATGACCCAGCTGTGATGTGAGTGGTCGCATTGATTTGATTTTTGGTTTGCTTGTAGGCTGCTGGCACCCGCATTCAGTGACGCTTAAAATTTGGCACTGCTGTGAATAGTTTAGTCGCAAAGTGAAGAATCACGGGCAAAAAGGCCCAAAACTTCGAGGTAGTTTGATATCAGCTTTGAGCAGCCCTGGACGAGTTGTTTATTGAAATGTGGAATTTTTTCTTGGTTCACTTCCCTATGTCCAGCTAAACAACAAGATCAGGGTGGCTATGGTCAGTTCAGGAGCTTCGAATGGGCAGAAAGGTGAGAAATAGTCGCTTTTTGCCCATTTTTGCCCACACGTCACTTTCAACGTACCTCTCTATAACATGACCCAGCTGTGATGTGAGTGGTCGCATTGATTTGATTTTTGGTTTGCTTGAAACCCGCTGGCACCCGCATTCAGTGACGCTTATAATTTGGCACTGCTGGGGATAAATTAGTCGCAAAGTGAAGAATCACGGGCAAAAAGGCCCAAAACTTCGAGATAGTTTGATATCAGCTTTGAGCAGCCCTGGGCGAGTTGTTTATTGAAACGTGGAATTTTTCCTTGGTTCACTTCCCTATGTCCAGCCAAACAACAAGATCAGGGTGGTGATTGTCAGTTCTTGAGCTTCGAACGGGCAGAAAGGTTAGAAATTATCGCTTTTGCCCATTTGTGCCCACGTGTCACTTTGAACGTACTTCTCTATAACATGACCCAGTTGTGATGTGAGTGGTCGCAATAATATGATTTTTGGTTTGCTTGCAGGCCGCTGGCAGCCGCATTCAGTGACGCTTAAAATTTGGCACTGCTGAGAATAGATTAGTCGCAAAGTGAAGAATCACGGGCAAAAAGGCCCAAAACTTCGAGATAGTTTGATATCAGCTTTGAGCAGCCCTGGGCGAGTTGTTTATTGAATTGTGGAATTTTTTCTTGGTTTACTTCCCTATGTCCAGCTAAACAACAAGATCAGGGTGGCGATGGTCAGTTCTTGAGCTTCGAACGGGCAGAAAGGTGAGAAATTGTCGCTTTTTGTCCATTATTGCCCACGTGTCACTTTCAACGTACCTCTCTATAACATGACCCAGTTGTGATGTGAGTGGTCGCATTGATTTGATATTTGCTTTGCTTGTAGGCCGCTGGCACCCGCATTCAGTGACCCCTAAAATTTGGCACTGCTGTGAATAGATTAGTCGCCAAGTGAAGAATCACGAGCAAAAAGGCCCAAAACTTCGAGATAGTTTGATATCAGCTTTGAGCAGCCCTGGGCGAGTTGTTTATTGTAATGTGGAATTTTTTCTTGGGTCACTTCCCTATGTCCAGCCAAACCACAAGATCAGGGTGGATATGGTCAGTTCTTGAGCTTCGAACGGGCAAAAAGGTGATAAATTGTCGCTTTTTGCCCATTTGTGCCCACGTGTCACTTTCAACGTACCTCTCTATAACATGATCCAGCTGTGATATGAATGGTCGCATTGATTTGATTTTTGGTTTGCTTGTAGGCTGCTGGTACTCGCATTCAGTGACGCTTAAAATTTGGCACTGCTGTGAATAGTTTAGTCGCAAAGTGAAGAATCACGGGCAAAAAGGCCCAAAACTTCGAGATAGTTTGATATCAGCTTTTAGCAGCCCTGGACGAGTTGTTTATTGAAATGTGGAATTTTTTCTTGGTTCACTTCCCTATGTCCAGCTAAACAACAAGATCAGGGTGGCTATGGTCAGTTCTTGAGCTTCGAACGAGCAGAAAGGTGAGAAATTGTCGCTTTTTGCCCATTTGTGCCCACGTGTCACTTTCAACGTACCTCTCTATAACATGACCCAGCTGTGATGTGAGTGGTCGCATTGATTTGATTTTTGGTTTGCTTGTAGGCCGCTGGCACCCGCATTCAGTGACGCTTAAAATTTGGCACTGCTGTGAATAGATTATTCGCAAAGTGAAGAATCACGGGCAAAAAGGCCCAAAACTTCGACATAGTTTGATATCAGCTTTGAGCAACCCTGGGCGAGTTGTTTATTGAAATGTGGAAATTTTCTTGGTTTACTTCCCTATGTCCAGCTAAACAACAAGATCAGGGTGGAGATGGTCAGTTCTTGAGCTTCGAACGGGCAGAAAGGTGAGAAATTGTCGCTTTTTGCCCATTTGTGCCCACGTGTCACTTTCAACGTACCTCTGTTATCCATACCCCGAAGTTACGGGTACTTCGGTCTACCGGGCATTATTTGGGCGAGTTTCATGGGAAATATTACTACTCTTTTGTCACTTTTCGTAGAATTATTGACGTCATATGCCATATCGATGGCCTTTTCCCCATCAAGATGTATAAGATTCGGAGTTACGGACATTTCAAAGTTACGGGCAGTGCAAAGTCCCGGACTGCCCGGATAAACGAGGTATGAGTGTAGTTAAAAAAAACCCAAACTTCTAGATAGGTCCTTTTTCAGCTTTCAGCAGCCCTGGGCGAGTTCTTTAGAGAAATGTGGCTCTTTTTCGTGGTGCTATTTTCTATGTCCAGCTACACAACGAGATGAGGATGGTCATTGTCATTTTCTGAGCTGCGAACGGGCAGAAAGGTGAGAAAATGTCGGATTTTGACCATTTGTGCTGACCTTTCAATTTCAACGTACCTCTCTATAACATGACCCAGCTGTAATTTCAGTGGTCGCATTGATTTCATTTTTGGTTTGCTTGTAGGGCGCTGGCACCCGCATTCAGTGACCCAGGAAATTTGGCACTGCTGTGAATAGTTTAGTCGCAAAGTGAAGATTCACGGGTAAAAAGCCCCAAACTTCTAGATAGGTTCTTTTTCAGCTTTCAGCAGCCCTGGGTGAGTTCTTTAGAGAAATTTGGCTCTTTTTCATGGTGCTATTTTCTATGTCCAGCTACACAACGAGGTGAGGATGGTCATTGTCATTTGAGCCAGGGACTATAGAAACCGCCCTACGACGTTTGATATCAAAATCAAGTTATGACGTTTCAAAGTCACGCGACTCAAAGTTACGCGAAGCGCAGAACTCATCACTTTTGTTTTGACAAGACTCAAGAGCTGTCCTCTTGGTAGGTGTTCGGGGAAGGATTCCGAGCTCGAGCGATTGTCGAGTAACTCATGAGGCTCCACTTACTGTGATTGATTATGGCAACAACATCTAGTAGACGACGCAGCTCGATTCTGTGTGGAGTCGACTAGTCCCTGATGCGAAGGCGCTTGAATCGGACGACGAGAATTTTTACGGATTCAGCGCTGGCACCCGCGAGTCGTCCGCGAGCGATTCCGACGCCGATGCTGACAGCGACGGCGATGATATGCCACCCAGAAGGAGAAGAAGACGTATGGAGTCACAGCAAGCTCGAGTGCTGCTAGTGTTGTGTCGAAAACGCCATGCCCCGACAGCTCGGAAATTTCAAACGCGGAGAGTGACACCGACTACTCGGAATCGGATGACGAACCAGATACCCCCGCACCTGAGCCACCGACGACGGAGCAGGTGAAGCGTGGTCTCCTCGGACATACGCGATGGGATTGAGAGAGGCTGTGGATGCAAGTCGAAGAATCATTGGAAAGTCATCCCAGAGCAGCAGCTCGAGGACTACATATTTGAAGTCTCTAAACTGCGAGAATCGAAAAAGCGCTTCAACAGTTCAAGCAGTTTGTTCTGGGCGCACTGACTGGAAGCATGCGAAAGTCGATGACTGGCGGTGGTGATCGACCTTTCTATTTCCGCTATCATGTACGTGGTTACGAGTTGTGCAAAGACGTGTTCATGGCAGTTCCTGCTGTTGGAAGTCATGTAATGAAGTGCCTTCAAAAAAAGCAAACAAAGGAGTCGTTCAACTGGCACAACATGGCTTGACTGGGAGAACACCAGAGCACTTGGCCATTTCAGCAGACATGGAGCAGGATGTAGTGCAGTTTATTTAGTCATAATTAACAACCACACAAGCCGACCTGTTTGGGAGCTATTACGCGTTGTATTATCAGGGCATAGGCAACAATTGCCGCATGCAGTATGCAATACTATGGACCAATGCCGTAGTATCGCAGGCAACAATTGCCGCATGCAGTATGCAATACTATGGACCAATGCCGTAGTATCGCAGGCAACAATTGCCGCATGCAGTATGCAATACTATGGACCAATGCCGTAGTGTCGCAAGCACCAATGTGCGTTAGACTGGCCAATGCCAGGGCTAATGGGGGCAACAATTGCCCGGCGTGTCAATACACGCATACGGTAGGGATGCACTTGTGAGCACATGTAGGCGCACTTGGCTCAATGCCGGCCTGACCCACGATCCCTACCGTTCTCCCTTCCGGGATGGCTTAGAATAGAATGATGGTTAGAGATGATGGGGTGGGTGGTGGTGCTCAAATACTGGCCAAGGTTGTCAAGCGATCTGACTGTTGGCGCAGCAAGGATGAAGAAGAAGCAGCATCGAGAGCCGGAGTAATGCGCATGCTCCGCGTGGTCCCGTGCCGGGGCACGGGAGTTCGGAGTGCGTGTTCTGCACGGGCACGTGATGCGCTATGGCAAGTACGTGCAAATTATGTTAGGAATGTAATTGTTGGTGGGTTGCTAACTTCACTTACCGTGCCATGCACGGAAACTTATATTTAACAACCACACAAGCCGATCTGTTTGGGAGCTATTACGCGTTGTATTATCAGGGCATAGGCAGCAATTGCCGCATGCAGTATGCAATACTATGGACCAATGCCGTAGTATCGCAGGCAACAATTGCCGCATGCAGTATGCAATACTATGGACCAATGCCGTAGTATCGCAGGCAACAATTGCCGCATGCAGTATGCAATACTTTGGACCAATGCCGTAGTATCGCAAGCACCAATGTGCGTTAGACTGGCCAATGCCAGGGCTAATGGGGGCAACAATTGCCCGGCGTGTCAATACACGCATACGGTAGGGATGCACTTGTGAGCACATGTAGGCGCACTTGGCTCAATGCCGGCCTGACCCACGATCCCTACCGTTCTCCCAAAATACAACATGACCCAAACAGGAATTATCGGCATTACTATAGTTATAGTAGCGTTACTATAGTTATAGTATAATAGGTATATCATATGTACACTACAGCTGTTGCTAGGGCCGTCCAATGCGGCTACCCATTAGCATAACGGGCAGAGACTAGAACAATGCCGCTGGCAATGCTCTGTCTGCGACAGGGGTGCGGACATAGCGGAGGTAGGCAGAGCTTTGCCACCTGCCGGCGGTCTTCAGCACGTACTCAGGCACGCCAGCTTTGCCTGCCAGCGTTGCAGCGCCTCGTCTGAGGCTGTGGCTGCGCACGTCTTTGTTAGGCAAGGCTGTTTGTAGTAGCCTGTTGATGTTATGCGGCTTCAGGGGCGTGCCGTCATCATAGCGATAGAGCGGGCCAGGTGCCGAGCCACGGGCTGCTAGGTAGCTGGTGGCTGCCGTGTGCGGGCATGTCGGCGAGCCTGTCCTCCTGACGCTAATGTCCTGGCCGCTGCCGTATTGGCTCGTCTTTGTCACACGCAGGCGCAGCTCCACGCGGTCTGGGTACATGGTCGCATCGCTGTACTCAAGGCCGGCGCCCCGTGCCGTGAAGGTGTACTCGTTGACTCTGAGCAGCCCGTGGAAGGCCAGAGTCACGGCGCTCCAGAGCATGGCGCGGTTGTGCGGGCTAGGCACGGTGGACTGCAGGTAGTGCTGTACGCCAGCCAGATCGTCCAAAGATGCGGCCCGCGTCGTCAACTGCTGAAGGGTGGACTGCGCTGGTTGTGTCGGCACTGCGTCGGCAGTTGGGCTGCGAGTCCAGAAGCGTCGACAACCTGACCCAAACAGGATTTACATTACTATTACACTACAATTGATGTGAGTGCCGTCCAATGCGGCTGCCCATTAGCATAGTCGGCAATGCGCTCAACGTACCGGATATGGAACAATGCTGCTGGCACTGATCAGTCACTGGGTATGGCTTGCCCTAGTGCGGGGTGACAAGCGTTCGGAGCGCTGCAGCGAAGGGTATGTTGTGCTGGAGCTGCCCGCCAGGCCCTGGCGGATGAGGTCCATGGTTGCGTCATCAACTGCTGAAGGGTGGACTGCGCTGGTTGTGCCGGCACCGCTTCGGCAGTTGGGCTGCAAGTCCAGACGCGCTGACAACCGGACCCAGACAGGATTTATCTGCATTACTATTACACTGCAATTTATGTGAGTTCCGTCCAATGCGGCTGCCCATTAGCATAGTGGGCGATGTACTCGAAGTACAGGATCTGGAACAATGCTGCCGGCACTGATCAGTCCCTGAGGTTGGCTTGCCCTGGCGCAGGGCGACAAGCGTTCGGAGTGCTGCGGCGAAGCGCATGCCATGCTGGAGCTGTCCGCCAGGCCCTGGCGGATGAGGTCCATGGTTGCGTCGTCAACTGCTGGAGGGTGGACTGCGCTGGTTGTGTCTGCACCACTTCGGCAGTTGGGATGCGAGTCCGGCAGCGCTGACAACCTGACCCAAACAGGATTTATCTGCATTACTATTACACTGCATTTGATGTGAGTGCTGTCCAATGCGGCTAGCCATTAGCACAGTGGGCAATGCACTCAAAGTACAGGATCTGGAACAATGCTGCCGGCACTGATCAGTCCCTGAGTGTGGCTTGCCCTGGCGCAGGGCGACAAGTGTTCGGAGCGCGGCAGCGAAGCGCATGTTATGCTGGAACTGGCCGCCAGGCCCTGGCGGATGAGGTCCATGGTTGCGTCGTCAACTGCTGGAGGGTGGACTGTGCAGGGTGTGTCAGCACTGCGTCGGTAGATGGGCTGAGAGTCCGGAAGCGCTGTACTCGAAGACGAGTAAGAGACTTAGCAGGATCATTGCAGAGTCGCCGTTGGGCTGAGAGTCCACATCAGCCGGTCTGTTGAACGGAAGGGGGAGGATCTAAGGCCAAATGGTGGTGCCTTATCTACATGGTACGAACCTTCCAAAAAATGCCAAGCCGGGGCCAGACATGAGGGGAAACAGACCAAAGCCGCCAGGCATACTTCGTGTCAGCTTTAGAGAGGAGAGCTCAGCATCAGGGACCTAAATTTCCGAGCCATCTTCAAGATTATGGGCTGGTGCGAAAACAGCTCCGGGGGCCCTGGAGGGGTGTGCTGCTGCGTCAGTCGCACAATACGTGCTCCAAGCGTCGCGAACCTCCTCCCGACTAAAGTCTCCCAGGCCAGGGATGGGGCTGCAGTTGCCTCGGCTAGGTTCTGCTCCGCTGCCGGAGCGGCCAAGTCCTCGCGTACAGTAGTCTGGAGCCAACTTCAACTCGAGCAGGCGAGTCCGCGGAGTAGGTTTTGTTCCTGTCGGGTCTAAATAATTGCGGGATTCCAGTGCGTTTCGCAGCTCAGCAGAGCGCATTTTGACTGGACATCGCTCACTGACAGAGACATGGTTGATCGGATATTGATCAGAAACTGGCCGCGATTGTCAAACAATTTGACCGTCAAGGCAGCAAAGCAAAGAGCGTTATGGCTGGACATCGCTCACTGACAGAGACATGGTTGATCGGATATTGATCAGAAACTGGCCGCGATTGTCAAACAATTTGACCGTCACTGCGTCAGCGCAGCAAAGCAAACGGAGCGTTTTGGCTGGACATCGCTCACTGACAGAGACCTGGTTGATCGGATATTGATCAGAAACTGGCCGCGATAGTCAAACAATTTGACCGTCAGCACAGCAAAGCGAAGAGCAAGCTCAAAAACTGGCCAAGGTTGTCAAGCGATCTGACTGTTGGCGCAGCAAGGATGAAGAAGAAGCAGCATCGAGAGCCGGAGTAATGCGTATGCTCCGCGTGGTCCCGTGCCGGGGCGCGGGAGTTCGGAGTGCGTGTTCTGCACGGGCACGTGATGCGCTATGGCAAGTACGTGCAAATTATGTTAGGAATGTAATTGTTGGTGGGTTGCTAACTTCACTTACCGTGCCATGCACGGAAACTTATATTTATGCTAAAATGTACGGTCTACGTCAACCTGCAGCGGAGCGAGGTCGTGCTGAGGACCCTCCAGTATACTTACCAGCATCCGAGAACAAGAAGTCTGCATACAACATCTACACCAAGACCGTCACACAGTATTCGCCTGTTCATTACAGGTCATTTTGCCACATTTGGAGGAGACAGGCAGCACATATCAAAGTGATGAAGCCAAGGACAGACGTATGCGCATTGTGTCACAATTTGTGTGACAATCTGCGGTACAAAATTCGTGTCGCCCATACAGAGGAAGAGACGGAATGTAGTGTCCAGGCGCTGCGTTCGCACACATCGCTAGTACAAGAGGAGCGGCAGTACTACCGAGATTTAGTGGACGGCGCGCAGGCGTCACTGGATGAAGCTGAGGGCATAGTTCACTATACATTTGAACTGCCTAACTAGCAAGAATGAAGATATACAAAGAACATTACATACTGTGTACATAAATTTGCTCTATATCACTCAATTGATATGCCATTATTAAATAGGTGGTTAGGCACATTTTACCACCGCAGATCAACTTGAAATTTTGTTTGAGCACATTACCATACCATACCAACATTTTGAGAGAAAAAAATTTTTTTTTTCTCCAAAAGTGCCATAGGGTGGTTTCTGTAGTCCCTGGCTCATTTTCTGAGCTGCGAACGGGCAGAAAGGTGAGAAAATGTCGGATTTTGACCATTTGTGCTGACCTTTCAATTTCAACGTACCTCTCTATAACATGACCCAGCTGTAATTTCAGTGGTCACATTGGTTTCATTTTTGGTTTGCTTGTAGGGCGCTGGCACCCGCATTCAGTGACCCTAAAAATTTGGCACTGCTGTGAATAGTTTAGTCGCAAAGTGAATATTCACGGGTAAAAAGCCCCAAACTTCTAGATAGGTTCTTTTTCAGCTTTCAGCAGCCCTGGGCGAGTTCTTTAGAGAAATGTGGGTCTTTTTCTTGGTGCTCTTGTCTATGTCCAGCTATACAACGAGATGAGGATGGTCATTGTCATTTTCTGAGCTGCGAACGGGCAGAAAGGTGAGAAAATGTCGGATTTTGACCATTTGTGCTGACCTTTCAATTTCAACGTACCTCTGTATAACATGACCCAGCTGTAATTTCAGTGGTCGCATTGGTTTGATTTTTGGTTTACTTGTAGGGCGCTGGCACCCGCATTCAGTGACCCAGAAAATTTGGCACTGCTGTGAATATTTTAGTCGCAAAGTGAAGATTCACGGGTAAAAAGCCCCAAACTTCTAGATAGGTTCTTTTTCAGCTTTCAGCAGCCCTGGGCGAGTTCTTTAGAGAAATGTGGGTCTTTTTCTTGGTGCTCTTGTCTATGTCCAGCTATACAACGAGATGAGGATAGTCATTGTCATTTTCTGAGCTGCGAACGGGCAGAAAGGTGAGAAAATGTCTGATTTTGACCATTTGTGCTGACCTTTCAATTTCAACGTACCTCTCTATAACATGACCCAGCTGTAATTTCAGTGGACGCATTGGTTTCATTTTTGGTTTGCTTGTAGGGCGCTGGCACCTGCATTCAGTGACCCAGAAAATTTGGCACTTCTGTGAATAGTTTAGTCGCAAAGTGAAGATTCACGGGTAAAAAGCCCCAAACTTCTAGATAGGTTCTTTTTCAGCTTTCAGCAGCCCTGGGCGAGTTCTTAAGAGAAATGTGTGTCTTTTTCTTGGTGCTCTTGTCTATGTCCAGCTATACAACGAGATGAGCATGGTCATTGTCATTTTCTGAGCTGCGAACGGGCAGAAAGGTGAGAATATGTCGGATTTTGACCATTTGTGCTGACCTTTCAATTTCAACGTACCTCTCTATAACATGACCCAGCTGTAATTTCAGTGGTCGCATTGGTTTCATTTTTGGTTTGCTTGTAGGGCGCTGGCACCCGCATTCAGTGACCCAGAAAATTTGGCACTGCTGTGAATAGTTTAGTCGCAAAGTGAAGATTCACGGGTAAAAAGCCCCAAACTTCTAGATAGGTTCTTTTTCAGCTTTCAGCAGCCCTGGGTGAGTTCTTTAGAGAAATGTGGCTCTTTTTCATGGTGCTATTTTCTATGTCCAGCTACACAACAAGATGAGGATGGTCATTGCCATTTTCTGAGCTGCGAACGGGCAGAAAGGTGAGAAAATGTCGGATTTTGACCATTTGTGCTGACCTTTCAATTTCAACGTACCTCTCTATAACATGACCCAGCTGTAATTTCAGTGGTCGCATTGGTTTGATTTTTGGTTTGCTTGTAGCGCGGTGGCACCCGCATTCAGTGACCCAGAAAATTTGGCACTGCTGTGAATATTTTAGTCGCAAAGTGAAGATTCACGGGTAAAAAGCCCCAAACTTCTAGATAGGTTCTTTTTCAGCTTTCAGCAGCCCTGGGTGAGTTCTTTAGAGAAATGTGACACTTTTTCATGGTGCTCTTGTCTATGTCCAGCTAACCAACGAGATGAGGATGGTCATTGTCATTTTCTAAGGTGCGAACGGGCAGAAAGGTGAGAAAATGTCGGACTTTGACCATTTGTGCTGACCTTCCAATTTTAACGTACCTCTCTATAACATGACCCAGCTGTAATGTCAGCGGTCGCATTGGTTTCATATTTGGTTTGCTTGTAGGGCGCTGGCACCCACAATCAGTGACCTTAAAAAATTGGCACTGCTGTGAATAGTTTAGTCGCAAAGTGAAGATTCACGAGTAAAAAGCCCCAAACTTCTAGATAGGTTCTTTTTCAGCTTTCAGCAGCCCTGGGCGAGTTCTTTAGAGAAATGTGGGTCTTTTTCTTGGTGCTCTTGTCTATGTCCAGCTATACAACGAGATGAGGATGGTCATTGTCATTTTCTGAGCTGCGAACGGGCAGAAAGGTGAGAAAATGTCGGATTTTGACCATTTGTGCTGACCTTTTAATTTCAACGTACCTCTGTATAACATGACCCAGCTGTAATTTCAGTGGTCGCATTGGTTTGATTTTTGGTTTCCTTGTAGGGCGCTGGCACCCGCATTCAGTGACCCAGAAAATTTGGCACTGCTGTGAATAGTTTAGTCGCAAAGTGAAGATTCACGGGTAAAAAGCCCCAAACTTCTAGATAGGTTCTTTTTCAGCTTTCAGCAGCCCTGGGCGAGTTCTTAAGAGAAATGTGTGTCTTTTTCTTGGTGCTCTTGTCTATGTCCAGCTATACAACGAGATGAGCATGGTCATTGTCATTTTCTGAGCTGCGAACGGGCAGAAAGGTGAGAATATGTCGGATTTTGACCATTTGTGCTGACCTTTCAATTTCAACGTACCTCTCTATAACATGACCCAGCTGTAATTTCAGTGGTCGCATTGGTTTGATTTTTGGTTTGCTTGTAGGGCGCTGGCACCCGCATTCAGTGACCCAGAAAATGTGGCACTGCTGTGAATAGTTTAGTCGCAAAGTGAAGATTCACGGGTAAAAAGCCCCAAACTTCTAGATAGGTTCTTTTTCAGCTTTCAGCAGCCCTGGGCGAGTTCTTTAGAGAAATGTGGCTCTTTTTCATGGTGCTATTTTCTATGTCCAGCTACACAACAAGATGAGGATGGTCATTGCCATTTTCTGAGCTGCGAACGGGCAGAAAGGTGAGAAAATGTCGGATTTTGACCATTTGTGCTGACCTTTCAATTTCAACGTACCTCTCTATAACATGACCCAGCTGTAATTTCAGTGGTCGCATTGGTTTCATTTTTGGTTTGCTTGTAGCGCGCTGGCACCCGCATTCAGTGACCCAGAAAATTTGGCACTGCTGTGAATATTTTAGTCGCAAAGTGAAGATTCACGTGTAAAAAGCCCCAAACTTCTAGATAGGTTCTTTTTCAGCTTTCAGCAGCCCTGGGTGAGTTCTTTAGAGAAATGTGACACTTTTTCATGGTGCTCTTGTCTATGTCCAGCTAACCAACGAGATGAGGATGGTCATTGTCATTTTCTAAGCTGCGAACGGGCAGAAAGGTGAGAAAATGTCGGACTTTGACCATTTGTGCTGACCTTCCAATTTTAACGTACCTCTCTATAACATGACCCAGCTGTAATGTCAGCGGTCGCATTGGTTTCATATTTGGTTTGCTTGTAGGGCGCTGGCACCCACAATCAGTGACCTTAAAAATTTGGCACTGCTGTGAATAGTTTAGTCGCAAAGTGAAGATTCACGGGTAAAAAGCCCCAAACTTCTAGATAGGTTCTTTTTCAGCTTTCAGCAGCCCCGGGCGAGTTCTTTAGAGAAATGTGGGTCTTTTTCTTGGTGCTCTTGTCTATGTCCCGCTATACAACGAGATGAGAATGGTCATTGTCATTTTCTGAGCTGCGAACGGGCAGAAAGGTGAGAAAATGCCGGATTTTGACCATTTGTGCTGACCTTTCAATTTCAACGTACCTCTCTATAACATGACCCAGCGGTATTTTCAGTAGTCACATTGGTTTCATTTTTGGTTTGCTTGTAGGGCGCTGGCACCCGCATTCAGTGACCCAGAAAATTTGGCACTGCTGTGAATAGTTTAGTCGCAAAGTGAAGATTCACGGGTAAAAAGCCCCAAACTTCTAGATAGGTTCTTTTTCAGCTTTCAGCAGCCCTGGGCGAGTTCTTTAGAGAACTGTGGCTCTTTTTCATGGTGCTATTTTCTATGTCCAGCTACACAACGAGATGAGGATGGTCATTGTCATATTCTGAGCTGCGAACGGGCAGTAAGGTGAGAAAATGTCGGATTTTGACCATTTGTGCTGACCTTTCAATTTCAACGTACCTCTCTATAACATGACCCAGCTGTAATTTCAGTGGTCGCATTGGTTTCATTTTTGGTTTGCTTGTAGGGCGCTGGCACCCGCATTCAGTGACCGAGAAAATTTGGCACTGCTGTGAATATTTTAGTCGCAAAGTGAAGATTCACGGGTAAAAAGCCCCAAACTTCTAGATAGGTTCTTTCAGCTTTCAGCAGCCCTGGGCGAGTTCTTTAGAGAAATGTGACTCTTTTTCATGGTGCTCTTGTCTATGTCCAGCTAACCAACGAGATGAGGATGGTCATTGTCATTTTCTAAGGTGCGAACGGGCAGAAAGGTGAGAAAATGTCGGACTTTGACCATTTGTGCTGACCTTCCAATTTTAACGTACCTCTCTATAACATGACCCAGCTGTAATGTCAGCGGTCGCATTGGTTTCATATTTTGTTTGCTTGTAGGGCGCTGGCACCCACAATCAGTGACCCTAAAAATTTGGCACTGCTGTGAAAAGTTTAGTCGCAAAGTGAAGATTCACGGGTAAAAAGCCCCAAACTCTAGATAGGTTCTTTTCCAGCTTTCAGCAGCCCTGGGCGAGTTCTTTAGAGAAATGTGGGTCTTTTTCTTGGTGCTCTTGTCTATGTCCCGCTATAGAACGAGATGAGGGTGGTCATTGTCATTTTCTGAGCTGCGAACGGGCAGAAAGGTGAGAAAATGTCGGATTTTGACCATTTGTGCTGACCTTTCAATTTCAACGTACCTCTCTAAAACATGACCCAGCTGTAATTTCAGTGGTCGCATTGGTTTGATTTTTGGTTTGCTTGTAGGGCGCTGGCACCCGCATTCAGTGACCCAGAAAATTTGGCACTGCTGTGAATAGTTTAGTCGCAAAGTGAAGATTCACGGGTAAAAAGCCCCAAACTTCTAGATAGGTTCTTTTTCAGCTTTCAGCAGCCCTGGGTGAGTTCTTTAGAGAAATGTGGTTCTTTTTCATGGTGCTATTTTCTATGTCCAGCTACACAACGACATGAGGATGGTCATTGTCATTTTCTGAGCTGCGAACGGGCAGAAAGGTGAGAAAATGTCGGATTTTGACCATTTGTGCTGACCTTTCAATTTCAACGTACCTCTCTATATCATGACCCACCTGTAATTTCCGTGGTCGCATTGGTTTAATTTTTGGTTTGCTTGTAGGGCGCTGGCACCCGCATTCAGTGACCCAGAAAATTTGGCACTGCTGTGAATAGTTTAGTCGCAAAGTGAAGATTCACGGGTAAAAAGCCCCAAACTTCTAGATAGGTTCTTTTTCAGCTTTCAGTAGCCCTGGGTGAGTTCTTTAGAAAAATGTGGGTCTTTTTCATGGTGCTCTTGTCTATGTCCAGCTATACAACGAGATGAGCATGGTCATTGTCATTTTCTGAGCTGCGAACAGGCAGAAAGGTGAGAAAATGTCGGATTTTGACCATTTGTGCTGACCTTTCAATTTCAACGTACCTCTCTATAACATGACCCAGCTGTAATTTCAGTGGTCGCATTGGTTTGATTTTTGGTTTGCTTGTAGGGCGCTGGCACCCGCATTCAGTGACCCAGAAAAGTTGGCACTGCTGTGAATAGTTTAGTCGTAAAGTGAAGATTCACGGGTAAAAAGCCCCAAACTTCTAGATAGGTTCTTTTTCAGCTTTCACCAGCCCTGGGCGAGTTCTTTAGAGAAATGTGGGTCTTTTTCTTGGTGTTCTTGTCTATGTCCAGCTATACAACGAGATGAGCATGGTCATTGTCATTTTCTGAGCTGCAAACGGGCAGAAAGGTGAGAAAATGTCGGATTTTGACCATTTGTGCTGACCTTTCAATTTCAACGTACCTCTCTATAACATGACCCAGCTGTAATTTCAGTGGTCGCATTGGTTTGATTTTTGGTTTGCTTGTAGGGCGCTGGCACCCGCATTCAGTGACCCAGAAAATTTGGCACTGCTGTGAATAGTTTAGTCGCAAAGTGAAGATTCACGGGTAAAAAGCCCCAAACTTCTAGATAGGTTCTTTTTCAGCTTTCAGCAGCCCTGGGCGAGTTCTTTAGAGAAATGTGGGTCTTTTTCATGGTGCTATTTTCTATGTCCAGCTACACAACAAGATGAGGATGGTCATTGTCATTTTCTGAGCTGCGAACAGGCAGAAAGGTGAGAAAATGTCGGATTTTGACCATTTGTGCTGACCTTTCAATTTCAACGTACCTCTCTATAACATGACCCAGCTGTAATTTCAGTGGTCGCATTGGTTTCATTTTTGGTTTGCTTGTAGGGCGCTGGCACCCGAATTCAGTGACCCACAAAAGTTGGCACTGCTGTGAATATTTTAGTCGAAAAGTGAAGATTCACGGGTAAAAAGCCCCAAACTTCTAGATAGGTTCTTTTTCAGCTTTCAGTAGCCCTGGGTGAGTTCTTTAGAAAAATGTGGGTCTTTTTCATGGTGCTCTTGTCTATGTCCAGCTATACAACGAGATGAGCATGGTCATTGTCATTTTCTGAGCTGCAAACGGGCAGAAAGGTGAGAAAATGTCGGATTTTGACCATTTGTGCTGACCTTTCAATTTCAACGTACCTCTCTATAACATGACCCAGCTGTAATTTCAGTGGTCGCATTGGTTTGATTTTTGGTTTGCTTGTAGGGCGCTGGCACCCGCATTCAGTGACCCAGAAAAGTTGGCACTGCTGTGAATAGTTTAATCGCAAAGTGAAGATTCACGGGTAAAAAGCCCCAAACTTCTAGATAGGTTCTTTTTCAGCTTTCACCAGCCCTGGGCG
Source organism: Sycon ciliatum (assembly GCF_964019385.1). Classification (NCBI taxonomy): domain Eukaryota; kingdom Metazoa; phylum Porifera; class Calcarea; order Leucosolenida; family Sycettidae; genus Sycon; species Sycon ciliatum. Next base: position 33,616,076 of record NC_088643.1, read on the forward strand.
AGTTCTTTAGAGAAATGTGGGTCTTTTTCTTGGTGTTCTTGTCTATGTCCAGCTATACAACGAGATGAGCATGGTCATTGTCATTTTCTGAGCTGCAAACGGGCAGAAAGGTGAGAAAATGTCGGATTTTGACCATTTGTGCTGACCTTTCAATTTCAACGTACCTCTCTATAACATGACCCAGCTGTAATTTCAGTGGTCGCATTGGTTTGATTATTGGTTTGCTTGTAGGGCTCTGGCACCCGCATTCAGTGACCCAGAAAATTTGGCACTGCTGTCAATAGTTTAGTCGCAAAGTGAAGATTCACGGGTAAAAAGCCCCAAACTTCTAGATAGGTTCTTTTTCAGCTTTCAGCAGCCCTGGGCGAGTTCTTTAGAGAAATGTGGGTCTTTTTCATGGTGCTATTTTCTATGTCCAGCTACACAACAAGATAAGGATGGTCATTGTCATTTTCTGAGCTGCGAACAGGCAGAAAGGTGAGAAAATGTCGGATTTTGACCATTTGTGCTGACCTTTCAATTTCAACGTACCTCTCTATAACATGACCCAGCTGTAATTTCAGTGGTCGCATTGGTTTCATTTTTGGTTTGCTTGTAGGGCGCTGGCACCCGCATTCAGTGACCCACAAGAGTTGGCACTGCTGTGAATATTTTAGTCGCAAAGTGAAGATTCACGGGTAAAAAGCCCCAAACTTCTAGATAGGTTCTTTTTCAGCTTTCAGTAGCCCTGGGCGAGTTCTTTAGAGAAATGTGGGTCTTTTTCTTGGTGCTCTTGTCTATGTCCAGCTACACAACGAGATGAGGATGGTCATTGTCATTTTCTGAGCTGCGAACGGGCAGAAAGGTGAGAAAATGTCGGATTTTGACCATTTGTGCTGACCTTTCAATTTCAACGTACCTCTCTAAAACATGACCCAGCTGTAATTTCAGTGGTCGCATTGGTTTGATTTTTGGTTTGCTTGTAGGGCGCTGGCACCCGCATTCAGTGACCCAGAAAATTTGGCACTGCTGTGAATAGTTTAGTCGCAAAGTGAAGATTCACGGGTAAAAAGCCCCAAACTTCTAGATAGGTTCTTTTTCAGCTTTCAGCAGCCCTGGGTGAGTTCTTTAGAGAAATGTGGTTCTTTTTCATGGTGCTATTTTCTATGTCCAGCTACACAACGACATGAGGATGGTCATTGTCATTTTCTGAGCTGCGAACGGGCAGAAAGGTGAGAAAATGTCGGATTTTGACCATTTGTGCTGACCTTTCAATTTCAACGTACCTCTCTATATCATGACCCACCTGTAATTTCCGTGGTCGCATTGGTTTAATTTTTGGTTTGCTTGTAGGGCGCTGGCACCCGCATTCAGTGACCCAGAAAATTTGGCACTGCTGTGAATAGTTTAGTCGCAAAGTGAAGATTCACGGGTAAAAAGCCCCAAACTTCTAGATAGGTTCTTTTTCAGCTTTCAGTAGCCCTGGGTGAGTTCTTTAGAAAAATGTGGGTCTTTTTCATGGTGCTCTTGTCTATGTCCAGCTATACAACGAGATGAGCATGGTCATTGTCATTTTCTGAGCTGCGAACAGGCAGAAAGGTGAGAAAATGTCGGATTTTGACCATTTGTGCTGACCTTTCAATTTCAACGTACCTCTCTATAACATGACCCAGCTGTAATTTCAGTGGTCGCATTGGTTTGATTTTTGGTTTGCTTGTAGGGCGCTGGCACCCGCATTCAGTGACCCAGAAAAGTTGGCACTGCTGTGAATAGTTTAGTCGTAAAGTGAAGATTCACGGGTAAAAAGCCCCAAACTTCTAGATAGGTTCTTTTTCAGCTTTCACCAGCCCTGGGCGAGTTCTTTAGAGAAATGTGGGTCTTTTTCTTGGTGTTCTTGTCTATGTCCAGCTATACAACGAGATGAGCATGGTCATTGTCATTTTCTGAGCTGCAAACGGGCAGAAAGGTGAGAAAATGTCGGATTTTGACCATTTGTGCTGACCTTTCAATTTCAACGTACCTCTCTATAACATGACCCAGCTGTAATTTCAGTGGTCGCATTGGTTTGATTTTTGGTTTGCTTGTAGGGCGCTGGCACCCGCATTCAGTGACCCAGAAAATTTGGCACTGCTGTGAATAGTTTAGTCGCAAAGTGAAGATTCACGGGTAAAAAGCCCCAAACTTCTAGATAGGTTCTTTTTCAGCTTTCAGCAGCCCTGGGCGAGTTCTTTAGAGAAATGTGGGTCTTTTTCATGGTGCTATTTTCTATGTCCAGCTACACAACAAGATGAGGATGGTCATTGTCATTTTCTGAGCTGCGAACAGGCAGAAAGGTGAGAAAATGTCGGATTTTGACCATTTGTGCTGACCTTTCAATTTCAACGTACCTCTCTATAACATGACCCAGCTGTAATTTCAGTGGTCGCATTGGTTTCATTTTTGGTTTGCTTGTAGGGCGCTGGCACCCGAATTCAGTGACCCACAAAAGTTGGCACTGCTGTGAATATTTTAGTCGAAAAGTGAAGATTCACGGGTAAAAAGCCCCAAACTTCTAGATAGGTTCTTTTTCAGCTTTCAGTAGCCCTGGGTGAGTTCTTTAGAAAAATGTGGGTCTTTTTCATGGTGCTCTTGTCTATGTCCAGCTATACAACGAGATGAGCATGGTCATTGTCATTTTCTGAGCTGCAAACGGGCAGAAAGGTGAGAAAATGTCGGATTTTGACCATTTGTGCTGACCTTTCAATTTCAACGTACCTCTCTATAACATGACCCAGCTGTAATTTCAGTGGTCGCATTGGTTTGATTTTTGGTTTGCTTGTAGGGCGCTGGCACCCGCATTCAGTGACCCAGAAAAGTTGGCACTGCTGTGAATAGTTTAGTCGCAAAGTGAAGATTCACGGGTAAAAAGCCCCAAACTTCTAGATAGGTTCTTTTTCAGCTTTCACCAGCCCTGGGCGAGTTCTTTAGAGAAATGTGGGTCTTTTTCTTGGTGTTCTTGTCTATGTCCAGCTATACAACGAGATGAGCATGGTCATTGTCATTTTCTGAGCTGCAAACGGGCAGAAAGGTGAGAAAATGTCGGATTTTGACCATTTGTGCTGACCTTTCAATTTCAACGTACCTCTCTATAACATGACCCAGCTGTAATTTCAGTGGTCGCATTGGTTTGATTATTGGTTTGCTTGTAGGGCTCTGGCACCCGCATTCAGTGACCCAGAAAATTTGGCACTGCTGTCAATAGTTTAGTCGCAAAGTGAAGATTCACGGGTAAAAAGCCCCAAACTTCTAGATAGGTTCTTTTTCAGCTTTCAGCAGCCCTGGGCGAGTTCTTTAGAGAAATGTGGGTCTTTTTCATGGTGCTATTTTCTATGTCCAGCTACACAACAAGATAAGGATGGTCATTGTCATTTTCTGAGCTGCGAACAGGCAGAAAGGTGAGAAAATGTCGGATTTTGACCATTTGTGCTGACCTTTCAATTTCAACGTACCTCTCTATAACATGACCCAGCTGTAATTTCAGTGGTCGCATTGGTTTCATTTTTGGTTTGCTTGTAGGGCGCTGGCACCCGCATTCAGTGACCCACAAGAGTTGGCACTGCTGTGAATATTTTAGTCGCAAAGTGAAGATTCACGGGTAAAAAGCCCCAAACTTCTAGATAGGTTCTTTTTCAGCTTTCAGTAGCCCTGGGCGAGTTCTTTAGAGAAATGTGGGTCTTTTTCTTGGTGCTCTTGTCTATGTCCAGCTACACAACGAGATGAGGATGGTCATTGTCATTTTCTGAGCTGCGAACGGGCAGAAAGGTGAGAAAATGTCGGATTTTGACCATTTGTGCTGACCTTTCAATTTCAACGTACCTCTCTATAACATGACCCAGCTGTAATTTCAGTGGTCGCATTGGTTTCATTTTTGGTTTGCTTCTAGGGCGCTGGAACCCGCATTCAGTGACCCAGAAAATTTGGCACTGCTGTGAATAGTTTAGTCGCAAAGTGAAGATTCACGGGTAAAAAGCCCCAAACTTCTAGATAGGTTCTTTTTCAGCTTTCAGCAGCCCTGGGTGAGTTCTTTAGAGAAATGTGGCTCTTTTTCATGGTGCTATTTTCTATGTCCAGCTACACAACGAGATGAGGATGGTCATTGTAATTTTCTGAGCTGCGAACGGGCAGAAAGGTGAGAAAATGTCGGACTTTGACCATTTGTGCTGACCTTCAAATTTTAACGTACCTCTCTATAACATGACTCAGCTGTAATGTCAGCGGTCGCATTGGTTTCATATTTGGTTTTCTTGTAGGGCGCTGGCACCCACAATCAGTGACCCTAAAAATTTGGCACTGCTGTGAATGGTTTAGTCGCAAAGTGAAGATTCACGGGTAAAAAGCCCCAAACTTCTAGATAGGTTCTTTTTCAGCTTTCAGCAGCCCTGGGCGAGTTCTTTAGAGAAATGTGGGTCTTTTTCTTGGTGCTCTTGTCTATGTCCAGCTACACAACGAGATGAGGATGGTCATTGTCATTTTCTGAGCTGCGAACGGGCAGAAAGGTGAGAAAATGTCGGATTTTGACCATTTGTGCTGACCTTTCAATTTCAACGTACCTCTCTATAACATGACCCAGCTGTAATTTCAGTGGTCGCATTGGTTTGATTTTTGGTTTGCTTGTAGGGCGCTGGCACCCGCATTCAGTGACCCAGAAAATTTGGCACTGCTGTGAATATTTTAGTCGCAAAGTGAAGATTCACGGGTAAAAAGCCCCAAACTTCTAGATAGGTTCTTTTTCAGCTTTCAGTAGCCCTGGGTGAGTTCTTTAGAGAAATGTGGGTCTTTTTCTTGGTGCTCTTGTCTATGTCCAGCTACACAACGAGATGAGGATGGTCATTGTCATTTTCTGAGCTGCGAACGGGCAGAAAGGTGAGAAAATGTCGGATTTTGACCATTTGGGCTGACCTTTCAATTTCAACGTACCTCTCTATAACATGACCCAGCTGTATTTTCAGTGGTCGCATTGGTTTCATTTTTGGTTTGCTTGTAGGGCGCTGGCACCCGCATTCAGTGACCCAGAAAATTTGGCACTGCTGTGAATAGTTTAGTCGCAAAGTGAAGATTCACGGTGAAAAACCCCCAAACTTCTAGATAGGTTCTTTTTCAGCTTTCAGCAGCCCTGGGTGAGTTCTTTAGAGAAATGTGGCTCTTTTTCATGGTGCTATTTTCTATGTCCAGCTACACAACAAGATGAGGATGGTCATTGTCATTTTCTGAGCTGCGAACGGGCAGAAAGGTGAGAAAATGTCGGATTTTGACCATTTGTGCTGACCTTTCAATTTCAACGTACCTCTCTATAACATGACCCAACTGTAATTTCAGTGGTCGCATTGGTTTCATTTTTGGTTTTCTTGTAGGGCGCTGGCACCCGCATTCAGTGACCGAGAAAATTTGGCACTGCTGTGAATAGTTTAGTCGCAAAGTGAAGATTCACGGGTAAAAGCCCCAAACTTCTAGATAGGTTCTTTTTCAGCTTTCAGCAGCCCTGGGCGAGTTCTTTAGAGAAATGTGGGTCTTTTTCTTGGTGCTCTTTTCTATGTCCAGCTATACAACGAGATGAGCATGGTCATTGTCATTTTCTGAGCTGCAAACGGGCAGAAAGGTGAGAAAATGTCGGATTTTGACCATTTGTGCTGACCTTTCAATTTCAACGTACCTCTCTATAACATGACCCAGCTGTAATTTCAGTGGTCGCATTGGTTTGATTTTTGGTTTGCTTGTAGGGCGCTGGCACCCGCATTCAGTGACCCAGAAAATTTGGCACTGCTGTGAATAGTTTAGTCGCAAAGTGAAGATTCACGGGTAAAAAGCCCCAAACTTCTAGATAGGTTCTTTTTCAGCTTTCAGCAGCCCTGGGCGAGTTCTTTAGAGAAATGTGGCTATTTTCATGGCGCTATTTTCTATGTCCAGCTACACAACAGGATGAGGATGGTCATTGTCATTTTCTGAGCTGCGAACGCGCAGAAAGGTGAGAAAATGTCGGATTTTGACCATTTGTGCTGACCTTTCAATTTCAACGTACCTCTCTATAACATGACCCAGCTGTAATTTAAGTGGTCGCATTGGTTTCATTTTTGGTTTGCATGTAGGGCGCTGGCACCCGCATTCAGTGACCCACAAAATTTGGCACTGCTGTGAATAGTTTAGTCGATAAGTGAAGATTCACGGGTAAAAAGCCCCAAACTTCTAGATAGGTTCTTTTTCAGCTTTCAGCAGCCCTGGGCGAGTTCTTTAGTGAAATGTGGGTCTTTTTCTTGGTGCTCTTGTCTATGTCCAGCTACACAACGAGATAAGGATGGTCATTGTCATTTTCTGAGCTGCGAACGGGCAGAAAGGTGAGAAAATGTCGGATTTTGACCATTTGTGCTGACCTTTCAATTTCAACGTACCTCTCTATAACATGACCCAGCTGTAATTTCAGTGGTCGCATTGGTTTCATTTTTGGCTTGCTTGTAGGGCGCTGGCACTTGCATTCAGTGACCTAGAAAATGTGGCACTGCTGTGAATAGTTTAGTCGTAAAGTGAAGATTCACGGGTAAAAAGCCCCAAACTTCTAGATAGGTTCTTTTACAGCTTTCAGCAGCCCTGGGTGAGTTCTTTAGAGAAACGTGACTATTTTTCATGGTGCTCTTGTCTATGTCCAGCTACACAACGAGATGAGGATGGTCATTGTCATTTTCTGAGCTGCGAACGGGCAGAAAGGTGAGAAAATGTCGGATTTTGACCATTTGTGCTGACCTTTCAATTTCAACGTACCTCTCTATAACATCACCCAGCTGTGATTTTAGTGGTCGCATTGGTTTCATTTTTGGTTTGCTTGTAGGGCGCTGGCACCCGCATTCAGTGACCCAGAAAATTTGGCACTGCTGTGAATAGTTAAGTCGCAAAGTGAAGATTCACGGGTAAAAAGCCCCAAACTTCTAGATAGGTTCTTTTTCAGCTTTCAGCAGCCCTGGGCGAGTTCTTTAGAGAAATGTGGGTCTTTTTCTTGGTGCTCTTGTCTATGTCCAGCTACACAACGAGATGAGGATGGTCATTGTCATTTTCTGAGCTGCGAACGGGCAGAAAGGTGAGAAAATGTCGGATTTTGACCATTTGTGCTGACCTTTCAATTTCAACGTACCTCTCTATAACATGACCCAGCTGTATTTTCAGTAGTCACATTGGTTTCATTTTTGGTTTGCTTGTAGGGCGCTGCCACCCGCATTCGGTAACCCAGAATATTTGGCACTGCTGTGAATAGTTTAGTCGCAAAGTGAAGATTCACGGTTAAAAAGCCCCAAACTTCTATAGTCTGTTTCAAAAAGATTTACAATCAGGTTTGGGTCTTAAAAAGTATGAAGATAAGGGAAATTTGGACAACAAAGTACATAGAATGGCTTGTTAGGACACGGCAAATTGTTCTGTGAAGGTTTCGGAACAATTGGACCAACCGTTAAGGAGTTAGAATTTCGGCCAGGTTTCCGGCCTTTTCCCATGGTTTACAATTTGCCTAGGAAGCCAGTATCGAATTTTTATCAAAACCCACGATTTATCCTTTCCTTTTTGGCCTTGTGGTTATGAATGCTGTCTGCTGACCATGAAGTAACTTAGTTGTGAGTTCAAATCCCAACCTATCCTCACGTCAAACTTTTTTTCATTGTTTTGGTGATCAAGCTGGTACAAGACAAAGAAGGTGGCTGCACCAAACGACTTGTTGTTGGAGCTCGCGCTTCCTGCCGAACTGACTGACACTTGACTGGCTCACGCCATGTGAACACACCCACAACACTGCAATGGTGTGAGTGAATTATAATGGAAGTCATCGCGCTGTAGCTTTTTGAGATTTATTTTAGTGTTTCAAGATCGCCAATTTATTTGAATTTAGCAGTCAACGCCGTCTTCTATCAGCGTTCACAAGCGTTTGCTTTTCTCAAAATGTCGTCGAAGTCACACGGATAGCTTTGCCAAGTCATGGCCTTGGGAATGAGTCCGTGTCGATGTCGTTTTCGTCACACGGTGAGTAAATTGCATCGCAGCTCAAAGAAACTATTTTGGTCACAAAACGGACCCATGCAGCTCGTCAACATTCACAACACTTTCGTTTCGACATGTCCTCTCTGACTCCATTATCGATACGAGGAAGAACTCGTTTGTTGTAAACCAGACGTACGTCCATGACTGTGTCAACGTGAGTGAGTTGTCATTTTTCCTGCTTTCGCGCGGAATATTTCTTCGAGTTCACAGTGAGTTTTTCCAGGCAGCGCTCGAGTGCTCATACTGTAAGACGCCAAACTCCGCGGGCGATCGCCAGGATTGTAAATCTTTTTGAAACGGACTGTAGATAGGTTCTTTTTCAGCTTTCAGCAGCCCTGGGCGAGTTCTTTAGAGAAATGTTACTCTTTTTCATGGTGCTCTTGTCTATGTCCAGCTAACTAACGAGATGAGGATGGTCATTGTCATTTTCTAAGCTGCGAACGGGCAGAAAGGTGAGAAAATGTCGGATTTTGACCATTTGTGCTGACCTTTCAATTTCAACGTACCTCTCTATAACATGACCCAGCTGTAATGTCAGCGGTCGCATTGGTTTCATTTTTGGTTTGCTTGTAGGGCGCTGGCAGCCACAATCAGTGACCCAGAAAATTTGGCACTGCTGTGAATAGTTTAGTCGCAAAGTGAAGATTCACGGGTAAAAAGCCCCAAACTTCTAGATAGGTTCTTTTTCAGCTTTCAGCAGCCCTGGGTGAGTTCTTTAGAGAAATGTGACTCTTTTTCATGGTGCTCTTGTCTATGTCCAGCTAACCAACGAGATCAGGATGGTCATTGTCATTTTCTAAGCTGCGAACGGGCAGAAAGGTGAGAAAATGTCGGACTTTGACCATTTGTGCTGACCTTCCAATTTTAACATACCTCTCTATAACATGACCCAGCTGTAATGTCAGCGGTCGCATTGGTTTCATATTTGGTTTGCTTGTAGGGCGCTGGCACCCACAATCAGTGACCCTAAAAATTTGGCACTGCTGTGAATAGTTTAGTCGCAAAGTGAAGATTCACGGGTAAAAAGCCCCAAACTTCTAGATATGTTCTTTTTCAGCTTACAGCAGCCCTGGGCGAGTTCTTTAGAGAAATGTGGGTCTTTTTCTTGGTGCTCTTGTCTATGTCCAGCTACACAACGAGATAAGGATGGTCATTGCCATTTTCTGAGCTGCGAACGGGCAGAAAGGTGAGAAAATGTCGGATTTTGACCATTTGTGCTGACCTTTCAATTTCAACGTACCTCTCTATAACATGACCCAGCTGTATTTTCAGTAGTCACATTGGTTTCATTTTTGGTTTGCTTGTAGGGCGCTGGCAACCGCATTCAGTGACCCAGAAAATTTGGCACTGCTGTGAATAGTTTAGTCGCAAAGTGAAGATTCACGGGTAAAAAGCCCCAAACTTCTAGATAGGTTCTTTTTCAGCTTTCAGCAGCCCTGGGTGAGTTCTTTAGAGAAATGTGGCTCTTTTTCATGGTGCTATTTTCTATGTCCAGCTACACAACGAGATGAGGATGGTCATTGTCATTTTCTGAGCTGCGAACGGGCAGAAAGGTGAGAAAATGTCGGATTTTGACCATTTGTGCTGACCTTTCAATTTCAACGTACCTCTCTATAACATGACCCAGCTGTAATTTCAGTGGTCGCATTGGTTTGATTTTTGGTTTGCTTGTAGGGCGCTGGCACTCGCATTCAGTGACCCAGAAAATTTGGCACTGCTGTGAATATATTAGTCGCAAAGTGAAGATTCACGGGTAAAAAGCCCCAAACTTCTAGATAGGTTCTTTTTCAGCTTTCAGCAGCCCTGGGTGAGTTCTTTAGAGAAATGTGACTCTTTTTCATGGTGCTCTTGTCTATGTCCAGCTAACCAACGAGATGAGGATGGTCATTGTCATTTTCTAAGCTGCGAACGGGCAGAAAGGTGAGAAAATGTCGGACTTTGACCATTTGTGCTGACCTTCCAATTTTAACGTACCTCTCTATAACATGACCCAGCTGTAATGTCAGCGGTCGCATTGGTTTCATATTTGGTTTGCTTGTAGGGCGCTGGCACCCACAATCAGTGACCCTAAAAATTTGGCACTGCTGTGAATAGTTTAGTCGCAAAGTGAAGATTCACGGGTAAAAAGCCCCAAACTTCTAGATAGGTTATTTTCCAGCTTTCAGCAGCCCTGGGCGAGTTCTTTAGAGAAATGTGGGTCTTTTTCTTGGTGCTCTTGTCTATGTCCCGCTATACAACGAGATGAGGATGGTCATTGTCATTTTCTGAGCTGCGAACGGGCAGAAAGGTGAGAAAATGTCGGATTTTGACCATTTGTGCTGACCTTTCAATTTCAACGTACCTCTCTAAAACATGACCCAGCTGTAATTTCAGTGGTCGCATTGGTTTGATTTTTGGTTTGCTTGTAGGGCGCTGGCACCCGCATTCAGTGCCCCAGAAAATTTGGCACTGCTGTGAATAGTTTAGTCGCAAAGTGAAGATTCACGGGTAAAATGCCCCAAACTTCTAGATAGGTTCTTTTTCAGCTTTCAGCAGCCCTGGGCGAGTTCTTTAGAGAAATGTGGGTCTTTTTCTTGCTGCTCTTGTCTATGTCCAGCTACACAACGAGATGAGGATGGTCATTGTCATTTTCTGAGCTGCGAACGGGCAGAAAGGTGAGAAAATGTCGGATTTTGACCATTTGTGCTGACCTTTCAATTTCAACGTACCTCTCTATAACATGACCCAGCTGTAATTTCAGTGGTCGCATTGGTTTGATTTTTGGTTTGCTTGTAGGGCGCTGGCACTCGCATTCAGTGACCCAGAAAATTTGGCACTGCTGTGAATATATTAGTCGCAAAGTGAAGATTCACGGGTTAAAAGCCCCAAACTTCTAGATAGGTTCTTTTTCAGCTTTCAGCAGCCCTGGGTGAGTTCTTTAGAGAAATGTGACTCTTTTTCATGGTGCTCTTGTCTATGTCCAGCTAACCAACGAGATGAGGATGGTCATTGTCATTTTCTAAGCTGCGAACGGGCAGAAAGGTGAGAAAATGTCGGACTTTGACCATTTGTGCTGACCTTCCAATTTTAACGTACCTCTCTATAACATGACCCAGCTGTAATGTCAGCGGTCGCATTGGTTTCATATTTGGTTTGCTTGTAGGGCGCTGGCACCCACAATCAGTGACCCTAAAAATTTGGCACTGCTGTGAATAGTTTAGTCGCAAAGTGAAGATTCACGGGTAAAAAGCCCCAAACTTCTAGATAGGTTATTTTCCAGCTTTCAGCAGCCCTGGGCGAGTTCTTTAGAGAAATGTGGGTCTTTTTCTTGGTGCTCTTGTCTATGTCCCGCTATACAACGAGATGAGGATGGTCATTGTCATTTTCTGAGCTGCGAACGGGCAGAAAGGTGAGAAAATGTCGGATTTTGACCATTTGTGCTGACCTTTCAATTTCAACGTACCTCTCTAAAACATGACCCAGCTGTAATTTCAGTGGTCGCATTGGTTTGATTTTTGGTTTGCTTGTAGGGCGCTGGAACCCGTTTTCAGTGACCCAGAAAATCTGGCACTGCTGTGAATAGTTTAGTCGCAAAGTGAAGATTCACGGGTAAAAAGCCCCAAACTTCTAGATAGGTTCTTTTTCAGCTTTCAGCAGCCCTGGGTGAGTTCTTTAGAGAAATGTGGCTCTTTTTCATGGTGCTATTTTCTATGTCCAGCTACACAACGAGATGAGGATGGTCATTGTCATTTTCTGAGCTGCGAACGGGCAGAAAGGTGAGAAAATGTCGGATTTTGACCATTTGTGCTGACCTTTCAATTTCAACGTACCTCTCTATAACATGACCCAGCTGTAATTTCAGTGGTCGCATTGGTTTGATTCTTGGTTTGCTTGTAGGGCGCTGGCACCCGCATTCAGTGACCCAGAAAATGTGGCACTGCTGTGAATAGTTTAGTCGCAAATTGAAGATTCACGGGTAAAAAGCCCCAAACTTCTAGATAGGTTCTTTTTCAGCTTTCAGCAGCCCTGGGCGAGTTCTTTAGAGAAATGTGGGTCTTTTTCTTGGTGCTCTTGTCTATGTCCAGCTATACAACGAGATCAGCATGGTCATTGTCATTTTCTGAGCTGCAAACGGGCAGAAAGGTGAGAAAATGTCGGATTTTGACCATTTGTGCTGACCTTTCAATTTCAACGTACCTCTCTATAACATGACCCAGCTGTAATTTCAGTGGTCGCATTGGTTGGATTTTTGGTTTGCTTGTAGGGCGCTGGCACCCGCATTCAGTGACCCAGAAAATTTGGCACTGCTGTGAATAGTTTAGTCGCAAAGTGAAGATTCACGGGTAAAAAGCCCCAAACTTCTAGATAGGTTCTTTTTTAGCTTTCAGCAGCCCTGGGTGAGTTCTTTAGAGAAATGTGGCTCTTTTTCATGGTGCTATTTTCTATGTCCAGCTACACAACGAGATGAGGATGGTCATTGTCATTTTCTGAGCTGCGAACGGGCAGAAAGGTGAGAAAATGTCGGATTTTGACCATTTGTGCTGACCTTTCAATTTCAACGTACCTCTCTATAACATGACCCAGCTGTAATTTCAGTGGTCGCATTGGTTTGATTTTTGGTTTGTTTGTAGGGCGCTGGCACCCGCATTCAGTGACCCAGAAAATTTGGCACTGCTGTGAATATTTTAGTCGCAAAGTGAAGATTCACGGGTAAAAAGCCCCAAACTTCTAGATAGGTTCTTTTTCAGCTTTCAGCAGCCCTGGGCGAGTTCTTTAGAGAAATGTGGGTCTTTTTCTTGGTGCTCTTGTCTATGTCCAGCTACACAACGAGATGAGGATGGTCATTGTCATTTTCTGAGCTACGAACGTGCAGAAAGGTGAGAAAATGTCGGATTTTGACCATTTGTGCTGACCTTTCAATTTCAACGTACCTCTCTATAACATGACCCAGCTGTATTTTCAGTGGTCGCATTGGTTTCATTTTTGGTTTGCTTGTAGGGCGCTGGCACCCGCATTCAGTGACCCAGAAAATTTGGCACTGCTGTGAATAGTTTAGTCGCAAAGTGAAGATTCACGGGTAAAAAGCCCCAAACTTCTAGATAGGTTCTTTTTCAGCTTTCAGCAGCCCTGGGTGAGTTCTTTAGAGAAATGTGACTCTTTTTCACGGTGCTCTTGTCTATGTCCAGCTAACCAACGAGATGAGGATGGTCATTGTCATTTTCTAAGCTGCGAACGGGCAGAAAGGTGAGAAAATGTCGGACTTTGACCATTTGTGCTGACCTTCCAATTTTAACGTACCTCTCTATAACATGACCCAGCTGTAATGTCAGCGGTCGCATTGGTTTCATATTTGATTTGCTTGTAGGGCGCTGGCACCCACAATCAGTGACCCTAAAAATTTGGCACTGCTGTGAATAGTTTAGTCGCAAAGTGAAGATTCACGGGTAAAAAGCCCCAAACTTCTAGATAGGTTCTTTTTCAGCTTTCAGCAGCCCTGGGTGAGTTCTTTAGAGAAATTTGGGTCTTTTTCTTGGTGCTCTTGTCTATGTCCAGCTATACAACGAGATGCGGATGGTCATTGTCATTTTCTGAGCTGCGAACGGGCAGAAAGGTGAGAAAATGTCGGATTTTGACCATTTGTGCTGACCTTTCAATTTCAACGTACCTCTCTATAACATGACCCAACTGTAATTTCAGTGGGCGCATTGGTTTGATTTTTGGTTTGCTTGTAGGGCGCTGGCACCCGCATTCAGTGACCCAGAAAATTTGGCACTGCTGTGAATAGTTTAGTCGCAAAGTGAAGATTCACGGGTAAAAAGCCCCAAACTTCTAGATAGGTTCTTTTTCAGCTTTCAGCAGCATTGGGCGAGTTCTTTAGAGAAATGTGTGCCTTTTTCTTGGTGCTCTTGTCTATGTCCAGCTATACAACGAGATGAGCATGGTCATTGTCATTTTCTGAGCTGCAAACGGGCAGAAAGGTGAGAAAATGTCGGATTTTGACCATTTGTGCTGACCTTTCAATTTCAACGTACCTCTCTATAACATGACCCAGCTGTAATTTCAGTGGTCGCATTGGTTTGATTTTTGGTTTGCTTGTAGGGCGCTGGCACCCGCATTCAGTGCCCCAGAAAATTTGGCACTGCTGTGAATAGTTTAGTCGCAAAGTGAAGATTCACGGGTAAAAAGCCCCAAACTTCTAGATAGGTTCTTTTTCAGCTTTCAGCAGCCCTGGGTGAGTTCTTTAGAGGAATGTGACTCTTTTTCATGGTGCTCTTGTCTATGTCCAGCTAACCAACGAGATGAGGATGGTCATTGTCATTTTCTAAGCTGCGAACGGGCAGAAAGGTGAGAAAATGTCGGACTTTGACCATTTGTGCTGACCTTCCAATTTTAACGTACCTCTCTATAACATGACCCGGCTGTAATGTCAGCGGTCGCATTGGTTTCATATTTGGTTTGCTTGTAGGGCGCTGGCACCCACAATCAGTGACCCTAAAAAGTTGGCACTGCTGTGAATAGTTTAGTCGCAAAGTGAAGATTCACGGGTAAAAAGCCCCAAACTTCTAGATAGGTTCTTTTTCAGCTTTCAGCAGCCCTGGGCGAGTTCTTTAGAGAAATGTGGGTCTTTTTCTTGGTGCTCTTGTCTATGTCCAGCTATACAATGAGATGAGGATGGTCATTGTCATTTTCTGAGCTGCGAACGGGCAGAAAGGTGAGAAAATGTCGGATTTTGACCATTTGTGCTGACCTTTCAATTTCAACGTACCTTTCTATAACATGAACCAGCTGTAATTTCAGTGGTCGCATTGAATTAATTTTTGGTTTCCTTGTAGGGCGCTGGCACCCGCATTCAATGACCCAGAAATTTTGGCACTGCTGTGAATAGTTTCGTCGCAAAGTGAAGATTCACGGGTAAAAAGCCCCAAACTTCTAGATAGGTTCTTTTTCAGCTTTCAGCAGCCCTGGGCGAGTTCTTTAGATAAATGTGACTCTTTTTCATGGTGCTCTTGTCTATGTCCAGCTAACCAACGAGATGAGGATGGTCATTGTCATTTTCTAAGCTGCGACCGGGCAGATAGGTGAGAAAATGTCGGATTTTGACCATTTGTGCTGACCTTTCAATTTCAACGTACCTCTCTATAACATGACCCAGCTGTAATGTCAGCGGTCGCATTGGTTTCATATTTGGTTTGCTTGTAGGGCGTTTGTAACGGAATCACAGCCATTCCGTTCCCCGGGACGCAGGACACAAAGGACAAGACTAGTTTGGCTTACATAATTATTCCGTGACCCAGAAAATTTGGCACTGCTGTGAATAGTTTAGTCGCAAAGTGAAGATTCACGGGTAAAAAGCCCCAAACTTCTAGATAGGTTCTTTTTCAGCTTTCAGCAGCTCTGGGTGAGTTCTTTAGAGAAATGTGGCTCTTTTTCATGGTGCTCTTTTCTATGTCCAGCTACACAACGAGATGAGGATGGTCATTGTCATTTTCTGAGCTGCGAACGGGCAGAAAGGTGAGAAAATGTCGGATTTTGACCATTTGTGCTGACCTTTCAATTTCAACGTACCTCTCTATAACATAACCCAGCTGTAATTTCAGTGGTCGCATTGGTTTCATTTTTGGTTTGCTTGTAGGGCGCTGGTACCCGCATTCAGTGACCCAGAAAATGTGGCACTGCTGTGAATAGTTTAGTCGCAAAGCCAAGATTCACGGGTAAGAAGCCCCAAACTTCTAGATAGGTTCTTTTTCAGCTTTCAGCAGCCCTGGGCGAGTTCTTTAGATAAATGTGGGTCTTTTTCTTGGTGCTCTTGTCTATGTCCATCTATACAACGAGATGAGCATGGTCATTGTCATTTTCTGAGCTGCAAACGGGCAGAAAGGTGAGAAAATGTCGGATTTTGACCATTTGTGCTGACCTTTCAATTTCAACGTACCTCTCTATAACATGACCCAGCTGTAATGTCAGCGGTCGCATTGGTTTCATATTTGGTTTGCTTGTAGGGCGTTTGTAACGGAATCACAGCCATTCCGTTCCCCGGGACGCAGGACACAAAGGACAAGACTAGTTTGGCTTACATAATTATTCCGTGACCCAGAAAATTTGGCACTGCTGTGAATAGTTTAGTCGCAAAGTGAAGATTCACGGGTAAAAAGCCCCAAACTTCTAGATAGGTTCTTTTTCAGCTTTCAGCAGCTCTGGGTGAGTTCTTTAGAGAAATGTGGCTCTTTTTCATGGTGCTCTTTTCTATGTCCAGCTACACAACGAGATGAGGATGGTCATTGTCATTTTCTGAGCTGCGAACGGGCAGAAAGGTGAGAAAATGTCGGATTTTGACCATTTGTGCTGACCTTTCAATTTCAACGTACCTCTCTATAACATAACCCAGCTGTAATTTCAGTGGTCGCATTGGTTTCATTTTTGGTTTGCTTGTAGGGCGCTGGTACCCGCATTCAGTGACCCAGAAAATGTGGCACTGCTGTGAATAGTTTAGTCGCAAAGCCAAGATTCACGGGTAAGAAGCCCCAAACTTCTAGATAGGTTCTTTTTCAGCTTTCAGCAGCCCTGGGCGAGTTCTTTAGATAAATGTGGGTCTTTTTCTTGGTGCTCTTGTCTATGTCCATCTATACAACGAGATGAGCATGGTCATTGTCATTTTCTGAGCTGCAAACGGGCAGAAAGGTGAGAAAATGTCGGATTTTGACCATTTGTGCTGACCTTTCAATTTCAACGTACCTCTCTATAACATGACCCAGCTGTAATTTCAGTGGTCGCATTGGTTTGATTTTTGGTTTGCTTGTAGGGCGCTGGCACCCGCATTCAGTGACCCAGAAAATTTGGCACTGCTGTGAATAGTTTAGTCGCAAAGTGAAGATTCACGGGTAAAAAGCCCCAAACTTCTAGATAGGTTCTTTTTCAGCTTTCAGCAGCCCTGGGCGAGTTCTTTAGAGAAATGTGGGTCTTTTTCTTGGTGCTCTTGTCTATGTCCAGCTATACAACGAGATGAGCATGGTCATTGTCATTTTCTGAGCTGCAATTGGGCAGAAAGGTGAGAAAATGTCGGATTTTGACCATTTGTGCTGACCTTTCAATTTCAACGTACCTCTCTATAACATGACCCAGCTGTAATTTCAGTGGTCGCATTGGTTTGATTTTTGGTTTGCTTGTAGGGCGCTGGCACCCGCATTCAGTGACCCAGAAAATTTGGCACTGCTGTGAATAGTTAAGTCGCAAAGTGAAGATTCACGGGTAAAAAGCCCCAAACTTCTAGATAGGTTCTTTTTCAGCTTTCAGCAGCCCTGGGCGAGTTCTTTAGAGAAATGTGGGTCTTTTTCATGGAGCTATTTTCTATGTCCAGCTACACAACAAGATGAGGATGGTCATTGTTATTTTCTGAGCTGCGAACGGGCAGAAAGGTGAGAAAATGTCGGATTTTGACCATTTGTGCTGACCTTTCAATTTCAACGTACCTCTCTATAACATGACCCAGCTGTATTTTCAGTGGTCGCATTGGTTTGATTTTTGGTTTGCTTGTAGGGCGCTGGCACCCGCATTCAGTGACCCAGAAAATTTGGCACTGCTGTGAATAGTTTAGTCGCAAAGTGAAGATTCACGGGTAAAAAGCCCCAAACTTCTAGATAGGTTATTTTTCAGCTTTCAGCAGCCCTGGGTGAGTTCTTTAGAGAAATGTGGCTCTTTTTCATGGTGCTATTTTCTATGTCCAGCTACACAACGAGATGAGGATGGTCATTGTCATTTTCTGAGCTGCGAACGGGCAGAAAGGTGAGAAAATGTCGGATTTTGACCATTTGTGCTGACCTTTCAATTTCAACGTACCTCTCTATAACATGACCCAGCTGTAATTTCAGTGGTCGCATTGGTTTGATTTTTGGTTTGCTTGTAGGGCGCTGGCACCCGCATTCAGTGACCCAGAAAAGTTGGCACTGCTGTGAATATTTTAGTCGCAAAGTGAAGATTCACGGGTAAAAAGCCCCAAACTTCTAGATAGGTTCTTTTTCAGCTTTCAGCAGCCCTGGGCGAGTTCTTTAGAGAAATGTGGGTATTTTTCTTGGTGCTCTTGTCTATGTCCAGCTACACAACGAGATGAGGATGGTCATTGTCATTTTCTGAGCTGCGAACGGGCAGAAAGGTGAGAAAATGTCGGGTTTTGACCATTTGTGCTGACCTTTCAATTTCAACGTACCTCTCTATAACATGACCCAGCTGTATTTTCAGTGGTCGCATTGGTTTCATTTTTGGTTTGCTTGTAGGGCGCTGGCATTCGCATTCAGTGACCCAGAAAATTTGGCACTGCTGTGAATAGTTTAGTCGCAAAGTGAAGATTCACGGGTAAAAAGCCCCAAACTTCTAGATAGGTTCTTTTTCAGCTTTCAGCAGCCCTGGGTGAGTTCTTTGGAGAAATGTGGCTCTTTTTCATGGTGCTTTTTTCTATGTCCAGCTACACAACAAGATGAGGATGGTCATTGTCATTTTCTGAGCTGCGAACGGGCAGAAAGGTGAGAAAATGTCGGATTTTGACCATTTGTGCTGACCTTTCAATTTCAACGTACCTCTCTATAACATGACCCAGCTGTAATTTCAGTGGTCGCATTGGTTTGATTTTTGGTTTGCTTGTAGGGCGCTGGCACCCGCATTCAGTGACCCAGAAAAGTTGGCACTGCTGTGAATATTTTAGTCGCAAAGTGAAGATTCACGGGTAAAAAGCCCCAAACTTCTAGATAGGTTCTTTTTCAGCTTTCAGCAGCCCTGGGCGAGTTCTTTAGAGAAATGTGGGTCTTTTTCTTGGTGCTCTTGTCTATGTCCAGCTACACAACGAGATGAGGATGGTCATTGTCATTTTCTGAGCTGCGAACGGGCAGAAAGGTAAGAAAATGTCGGATTTTGACCATTTGTGCTGACCTTTCAATTTCAACGTACCTCTCTATAACATGACCCAGCTGTATTTTCAGTGGTCGCATTGGTTTCAGTTTTGGTTTGCTTGTAGGGCGCTGGTATTCGCATTCAGTGACCCAGAAAATTTGGCACTGCTGTGAATAGTTTAGTCGCAAAGTGAAGATTCACGGGTAAAAACCCCAAACTTCTAGATAGGTTCTTTTTCAGCTTTCAGCAGCCCTGGGTGAGTTCTTTGGAGAAATATGGCTCTTTTTCATGGTGCTTTTTTCTATGTCCAGCTACACAACAAGATGAGGATGGTCATTGTCATTTTCTGAGCTGCGAACGGGCAGAAAGGTGAGAAAATGTCGGATTTTGACCATTTGTGCTGACCTTTCAATTTCAACGTACCTCTCTATAACATGAACCAGCTGTAATTTCAGTTGTCGCATTGGTTTCATTTTTGGTTTGCTTGTAGGGCGCTTGAACCCGCATTCAGTGACCCAGAAAATTTGGCACTGCTGTGAATAGTTTAGTCGCAAAGTGAAGATTCACGGGTAAAAAGCCCCAAACTTCTAGATATGTTCTTTTTCAGCTTTCAGCAGCCCTGGGCAAGTTCTTTAGAGAAATGTGGGTCTTTTTCTTGGTGCTCTTGTCTATGTCCAGCTACACAACGAGATGAGGATGGTCATTGTCATTATCCGAGCTGCGAACGGGCAGAAAGGTGAGAAAATGTCGGATTTTGACCATTTGTGCTGACCTTTCAATTTCAACGTACCTCTCTATAACATGACCCAGCTGTATTTTCAGTGGTCGCATTGGTTTGATTTTTGGTTTGCTTGTAGGGCGCTGGCACCCGGATTCAGTGACCCAGAAAATTTGGCACTGCTGTGAATAGTTTAGTCGCAAAGTGAAGATTCACGGGTAAAAAGCCCCAAATTTCTAGAGAGGTTCTTTTTCAGCTTTCAGCAGCCCTGGGTGAGTTCTTTGGAGAAATGTGGCTCTTTTTCATGGTGCTTTTTCTATGTCCAGCTACACAACAAGATGAGGATGGTCATTGTCATTTTCTGAGCTGCGAACGGGCAGAAAGGTGAGAAAATGTCGGATTTTGACCATTTGTGCTGACCTTTCAATTTCAACGTACCTCTCTATAACATGACCCAGCTGTAATTTCAGTGGTCGCATTGGTTTGATTTTTGGTTTGCTTGTAGGGCGCTGGCACCCGCATTCAGTGACCCAGAAAAGTTGGCACTGCTGTGAATATTTTAGTCGCAAAGTGAAGATTCACGGGTAAAAAGCCCCAAACTTCTAGATAGGTTCTTTTTCAGCTTTCAGCAGCCCTGGGCGAGTTCTTTAGAGAAATGTGGGTATTTTTATTGGTGCTCTTGTCTATGTCCAGCTACACAACGAGATGAGGATGGTCATTGTCATTTTCTGAGCTGCGAACGGGCAGAAAGGTGAGAAAATGTCGGATTTTGACCATTTGTGCTGACCTTTCAATTTCAACGTACCTCTCTATAACATGACCCAGCTGTATTTTCAGTGGTCGCATTGGTTTCATTTTTGGTTTGCTTGTAGGGCGCTGGCATTCGCATTCAGTGACCCAGAAAATTTGGCACTGCTGTGAATAGTTTAGTCGCAAAGTGAAGATTCACGGGTAAAAAGCCCCAAACTTCTAGATAGGTTCTTTTTCAGCTTTCAGCAGCCCTGGGCGAGTTCTTTAGAGAAATGTGGCTCTTTTTCATGGTCCTATTTTCTATGTCCAGCTACACAACGAGATGAGGATGGTCATTGTCATTTTCTGAGCTGCGAACTAGCAGAAAGGTGAGAAAATGTCGGATTTTGACCATTTGTGCTGACCTTTCAATTTCAACGTACCTCTCTATAACATGACCCAGCTGTAATTTCAGTGGTCGCATTGGTTTGATTTTTGGTTTGCTTGTAGGGCGCTGGCACCCGCATTCAGTGACCCAGAAAAGTTGGCACTGCTGTGAATATTTTAGTCGCAAAGTGAAGATTCACGGGTAAAAAGCCCCAAACTTCTAGATAGGTTCTTTTTCAGCTTTCAGCAGCCCTGGGCGAGTTCTTTAGAGAAATGTGGGTATTTTTCTTGGTGCTCTTGTCTATGTCCAGCTACACAACGAGATGAGGATGGTCATTGTCATTTTCTGAGCTGCGAACGGGCAGAAAGGTGAGAAAATGTCGGATTTTGACCATTTGTGCTGACCTTTCAATTTCAACGTACCTCTCTATAACATGACCCAGCTGTATTTTCAGTGGTCGCATTGGTTTCATTTTTGGTTTGCTTGTAGGGCGCTGGCACCCGCATTCAGTGACCCAGAAAAGTTGGCACTGCTGTGAATATTTTAGTCGCAAAGTGAAGATTCACGGGTAAAAAGCCCCAAACTTCTAGATAGGTTCTTTTTCAGCTTTCAGCAGCCCTGGGCGAGTTCTTTAGAGAAATGTGGGTCTTTTTCTTGGTGCTCTTGTCTATGTCCAGCTACACAACGAGATGAGGATGGTCATTGTCATTATCCGAGCTGCGAACGGGCAGAAAGGTGAGAAAATGTCGGATTTTGACCATTTGTGCTGACCTTTCAATTTCAACGTACCTCTCTATAACATGACCCAGCTGTATTTTCAGTGGTCGCATTGGTTTGATTTTTGGTTTGCTTGTAGGGCGCTGGCACCCGCATTCAGTGACCCAGAAAATTTGGCACTGCTGTGAATAGTTTAGTCGCAAAGTGAAGATTCACGGGTAAAAAGCCCCAAACTTCTAGATAGGTTATTTTTCAGCTTTCAGCAGCCCTGGGCGAGTTCTTTAGAGAAATGTGGCTCTTTTTCATGGTCCTATTTTCTATGTCCAGCTACACAACGAGATGAGGATGGTCATTGTCATTTTCTGAGCTGCGAACGGGCAGAAAGGTGAGAAAATGTCGGATTTTGACCATTTGTGCTGACCTTTCAATTTCAACGTACCTCTCTATAACATGACCCAGCTGTAATTTCAGTGGTCGCATTGGTTTGATTTTTGGTTTGCTTGTAGGGCGCTGGCACCCGCATTCAGTGACCCAGAAAAGTTGGCACTGCTGTGAATATTTTAGTCGCAAAGTGAAGATTCACGGGTAAAAAGCCCCAAACTTCTAGATAGGTTCTTTTTCAGCTTTCAGCAGCCCTGGGCGAGTTCTTTAGAGAAATGTGGGTCTTTTTCTTGGTGCTCTTGTCTATGTCCAGCTACACAACGAGATGAGGATGGTCATTGTCATTTTCTGAGCTGCGAACGGGCAGAAAGGTAAGAAAATGTCGGATTTTGACCATTTGTGCTGACCTTTCAATTTCAACGTACCTCTCTATAACATGACCCAGCTGTATTTTCAGTGGTCGCATTGGTTTCAGTTTTGGTTTGCTTGTAGGGCGCTGGTATTCGCATTCAGTGACCCAGAAAATTTGGCACTGCTGTGAATAGTTTAGTCGCAAAGTGAAGATTCACGGGTAAAAACCCCAAACTTCTAGATAGGTTCTTTTTCAGCTTTCAGCAGCCCTGGGTGAGTTCTTTGGAGAAATATGGCTCTTTTTCATGGTGCTTTTTTCTATGTCCAGCTACACAACAAGATGAGGATGGTCATTGTCATTTTCTGAGCTGCGAACGGGCAGAAAGGTGAGAAAATGTCGGATTTTGACCATTTGTGCTGACCTTTCAATTTCAACGTACCTCTCTATAACATGAACCAGCTGTAATTTCAGTTGTCGCATTGGTTTCATTTTTGGTTTGCTTGTAGGGCGCTTGAACCCGCATTCAGTGACCCAGAAAATTTGGCACTGCTGTGAATAGTTTAGTCGCAAAGTGAAGATTCACGGGTAAAAAGCCCCAAACTTCTAGATATGTTCTTTTTCAGCTTTCAGCAGCCCTGGGCAAGTTCTTTAGAGAAATGTGGGTCTTTTTCTTGGTGCTCTTGTCTATGTCCAGCTACACAACGAGATGAGGATGGTCATTGTCATTATCCGAGCTGCGAACGGGCAGAAAGGTGAGAAAATGTCGGATTTTGACCATTTGTGCTGACCTTTCAATTTCAACGTACCTCTCTATAACATGACCCAGCTGTATTTTCAGTGGTCGCATTGGTTTGATTTTTGGTTTGCTTGTAGGGCGCTGGCACCCGCATTCAGTGACCCAGAAAATTTGGCACTGCTGTGAATAGTTTAGTCGCAAAGTGAAGATTCACGGGTAAAAAGCCCCAAAATTCTAGAGAGGTTCTTTTTCAGCTTTCAGCAGCCCTGGGTGAGTTCTTTGGAGAAATGTGGCTCTTTTTCATGGTGCTTTTTCTATGTCCAGCTACACAACAAGATGAGGATGGTCATTGTCATTTTCTGAGCTGCGAACGGGCAGAAAGGTGAGAAAATGTCGGATTTTGACCATTTGTGCTGACCTTTCAATTTCAACGTACCTCTCTATAACATGACCCAGCTGTAATTTCAGTGGTCGCATTGGTTTGATTTTTGGTTTGCTTGTAGGGCGCTGGCACCCGCATTCAGTGACCCAGAAAAGTTGGCACTGCTGTGAATATTTTAGTCGCAAAGTGAAGATTCACGGGTAAAAAGCCCCAAACTTCTAGATAGGTTCTTTTTCAGCTTTCAGCAGCCCTGGGCGAGTTCTTTAGAGAAATGTGGGTATTTTTATTGGTGCTCTTGTCTATGTCCAGCTACACAACGAGATGAGGATGGTCATTGTCATTTTCTGAGCTGCGAACGGGCAGAAAGGTGAGAAAATGTCGGATTTTGACCATTTGTGCTGACCTTTCAATTTCAACGTACCTCTCTATAACATGACCCAGCTGTATTTTCAGTGGTCGCATTGGTTTCATTTTTGGTTTGCTTGTAGGGCGCTGGCATTCGCATTCAGTGACCCAGAAAATTTGGCACTGCTGTGAATAGTTTAGTCGCAAAGTGAAGATTCACGGGTAAAAAGCCCCAAACTTCTAGATATGTTCTTTTTCAGCTTTCAGCAGCCCTGGGCGAGTTCTTTAGAGAAATGTGGCTCTTTTTCATGGTCCTATTTTCTATGTCCAGCTACACAACGAGATGAGGATGGTCATTGTCATTTTCTGAGCTGCGAACTAGCAGAAAGGTGAGAAAATGTCGGATTTTGACCATTTGTGCTGACCTTTCAATTTCAACGTACCTCTCTATAACATGACCCAGCTGTAATTTCAGTGGTCGCATTGGTTTGATTTTTGGTTTGCTTGTAGGGCGCTAGCACCCGCATTCAGTGACCCAGAAAAGTTGGCACTGCTGTGAATATTTTAGTCGCAAAGTGAAGATTCACGGGTAAAAAGCCCCAAACTTCTAGATAGGTTCTTTTTCAGCTTTCAGCAGCCCTGGGCGAGTTCTTTAGAGAAATGTGGGTATTTTTCTTGGTGCTCTTGTCTATGTCCAGCTACACAACGAGATGAGGATGGTCATTGTCATTTTCTGAGCTGCGAACGGGCAGAAAGGTGAGAAAATGTCGGATTTTCACCATTTGTGCTGACCTTTCAATTTCAACGTACCTCTCTATAACATGACCCAGCTGTATTTTCAGTGGTCGCATTGGTTTCATTTTTGGTTTGCTTGTAGGGCGCTGGCACCCGCATTCAGTGACCCAGAAAAGTTGGCACTGCTGTGAATATTTTAGTCGCAAAGTGAAGATTCACGGGTAAAAAGCCCCAAACTTCTAGATAGGTTCTTTTTCAGCTTTCAGCAGCCCTGGGCGAGTTCTTTAGAGAAATGTGGGTCTTTTTCTTGGTGCTCTTGTCTATGTCCAGCTACACAACGAGATGAGGATGGTCATTGTCATTATCCGAGCTGCGAACGGGCAGAAAGGTGAGAAAATGTCGGATTTTGACCATTTGTGCTGACCTTTCAATTTCAACGTACCTCTCTATAACATGACCCAGCTGTATTTTCAGTGGTCGCATTGGTTTGATTTTTGGTTTGCTTGTAGGGCGCTGGCACCCGCATTCAGTGACCCAGAAAATTTGGCACTGCTGTGAATAGTTTAGTCGCAAAGTGAAGATTCACGGGTAAAAAGCCCCAAACTTCTAGATAGGTTATTTTTCAGCTTTCAGCAGCCCTGGGCGAGTTCTTTAGAGAAATGTGGCTCTTTTTCATGGTCCTATTTTCTATGTCCAGCTACACAACGAGATGAGGATGGTCATTGTCATTTTCTGAGCTGCGAACTAGCAGAAAGGTGAGAAAATGTCGGATTTTGACCATTTGTGCTGACCTTTCAATTTCAACGTACCTCTCTATAACATGACCCAGCTGTAATTTCAGTGGTCGCATTGGTTTGATTTTTGGTTTGCTTGTAGGGCGCTGGCACCCGCATTCAGTGACCCAGAAAAGTTGGCACTGCTGTGAATATTTTAGTCGCAAAGTGAAGATTCACGGGTAAAAAGCCCCAAACTTCTAGATAGGTTCTTTTTCAGCTTTCAGCAGCCCTGGGCGAGTTCTTTAGAGAAATGTGGGTATTTTTCTTGGTGCTCTTGTCTATGTCCAGCTACACAACGAGATGAGGATGGTCATTGTCATTTTCTGAGCTGCGAACGGGCAGAAAGGTGAGAAAATGTCGGATTTTGACCATTTGTGCTGACCTTTCAATTTCAACGTACCTCTCTATAACATGACCCAGCTGTATTTTCAGTGGTCGCATTGGTTTCATTTTTGGTTTGCTTGTAGGGCGCTGGCACCCGCATTCAGTGACCCAGAAAAGTTGGCACTGCTGTGAATATTTTAGTCGCAAAGTGAAGATTCACGGGTAAAAAGCCCCAAACTTCTAGATAGGTTCTTTTTCAGCTTTCAGCAGCCCTGGGCGAGTTCTTTAGAGAAATGTGGGTCTTTTTCTTGGTGCTCTTGTCTATGTCCAGCTACACAACGAGATGAGGATGGTCATTGTCATTATCCGAGCTGCGAACGGGCAGAAAGGTGAGAAAATGTCGGATTTTGACCATTTGTGCTGACCTTTCAATTTCAACGTACCTCTCTATAACATGACCCAGCTGTATTTTCAGTGGTCGCATTGGTTTGATTTTTGGTTTGCTTGTAGGGCGCTGGCACCCGCATTCAGTGACCCAGAAAATTTGGCACTGCTGTGAATAGTTTAGTCGCAAAGTGAAGATTCACGGGTAAAAAGCCCCAAACTTCTAGATAGGTTATTTTTCAGCTTTCAGCAGCCCTGGGCGAGTTCTTTAGAGAAATGTGGCTCTTTTTCATGGTCCTATTTTCTATGTCCAGCTACACAACGAGATGAGGATGGTCATTGTCATTTTCTGAGCTGCGAACTAGCAGAAAGGTGAGAAAATGTCGGATTTTGACCATTTGTGCTGACCTTTCAATTTCAACGTACCTCTCTATAACATGACCCAGCTGTAATTTCAGTGGTCGCATTGGTTTGATTTTTGGTTTGCTTGTAGGGCGCTGGCACCCGCATTCAGTGACCCAGAAAAGTTGGCACTGCTGTGAATATTTTAGTCGCAAAGTGAAGATTCACGGGTAAAAAGCCCCAAACTTCTAGATAGGTTCTTTTTCAGCTTTCAGCAGCCCTGGGCGAGTTCTTTAGAGAAATGTGGGTATTTTTCTTGGTGCTCTTGTCTATGTCCAGCTACACAACGAGATGAGGATGGTCATTGTCATTTTCTGAGCTGCGAACGGGCAGAAAGGTGAGAAAATGTCGGATTTTGACCATTTGTGCTGACCTTTCAATTTCAACGTACCTCTCTATAACATGACCCAGCTGTATTTTCAGTGGTCGCATTGGTTTCATTTTTGGTTTGCTTGTAGGGCGCTGGCACCCGCATTCAGTGACCCAGAAAAGTTGGCACTGCTGTGAATATTTTAGTCGCAAAGTGAAGATTCACGGGTAAAAAGCCCCAAACTTCTAGATAGGTTCTTTTTCAGCTTTCAGCAGCCCTGGGCGAGTTCTTTAGAGAAATGTGGGTCTTTTTCTTGGTGCTCTTGTCTATGTCCAGCTACACAACGAGATGAGGATGGTCATTGTCATTTTCTGAGCTGCGAACGGGCAGAAAGGTAAGAAAATGTCGGATTTTGACCATTTGTGCTGACCTTTCAATTTCAACGTACCTCTCTATAACATGACCCAGCTGTATTTTCAGTGGTCGCATTGGTTTCAGTTTTGGTTTGCTTGTAGGGCGCTGGTATTCGCATTCAGTGACCCAGAAAATTTGGCACTGCTGTGAATAGTTTAGTCGCAAAGTGAAGATTCACGGGTAAAAACCCCAAACTTCTAGATAGGTTCTTTTTCAGCTTTCAGCAGCCCTGGGTGAGTTCTTTGGAGAAATATGGCTCTTTTTCATGGTGCTTTTTTCTATGTCCAGCTACACAACAAGATGAGGATGGTCATTGTCATTTTCTGAGCTGCGAACGGGCAGAAAGGTGAGAAAATGTCGGATTTTGACCATTTGTGCTGACCTTTCAATTTCAACGTACCTCTCTATAACATGACCCAGCTGTAATTTCAGTGGTCGCATTGGTTTGATTTTTGGTTTGCTTGTAGGGCGCTGGCACCCGCATTCAGTGACCCAGAAAAGTTGGCACTGCTGTGAATATTTTAGTCGCAAAGTGAAGATTCACGGGTAAAAAGCCCCAAACTTCTAGATAGGTTCTTTTTCAGCTTTCAGCAGCCCTGGGCGAGTTCTTTAGAGAAATGTGGGTCTTTTTCTTGGTGCTCTTGTCTATGTCCAGCTACACAACGAGATGAGGATGGTCATTGTCATTTTCTGAGCTGCGAACGGGCAGAAAGGTAAGAAAATGTCGGATTTTGACCATTTGTGCTGACCTTTCAATTTCAACGTACCTCTCTATAACATGACCCAGCTGTATTTTCAGTGGTCGCATTGGTTTCAGTTTTGGTTTGGTTGTAGGGCGCTGGTATTCGCATTCAGTGACCCAGAAAATTTGGCACTGCTGTGAATAGTTTAGTCGCAAAGTGAAGATTCACGGGTAAAAAGCCCCAAACTTCTAGATAGGTTCTTTTTCAGCTTTCAGCAGCCCTGGGTAAGTTCTTTGGAGAAATATGGCTCTTTTTCATGGTGCTTTTTTCTATGTCCAGCTACACAACAAGATGAGGATGGTCATTGTCATTTTCTGAGCTGCGAACGGGCAGAAAGGTGAGAAAATGTCGGATTTTGACCATTTGTGCTGACCTTTCAATTTCAACGTACCTCTCTATAACATGACCCAGCTGTAATTTCAGTGGTCGCATTGGTTTGATTTTTGGTTTGCTTGTAGGGCGCTGGCACCCGCATTCAGTGACCCAGAAAAGTTGGCACTGCTGTGAATATTTTAGTCGCAAAGTGAAGATTCACGGGTAAAAAGCCCCAAACTTCTAGATAGGTTCTTTTTCAGCTTTCAGCAGCCCTGGGCGAGTACTTTAGAGAAATGTGGGTCTTTTTCTTGGTGCTCTTGTCTATGTCCAGCTACACAACGAGATGAGGATGGTCATTGTCATTTTCTGAGCTGCGAACGGGCAGAAAGGTGAGAAAATGTCGGATTTTGACCATTTGTGCTGACCTTTCAATTTCAACGTACCTCTCTATAACATGACCCAGCTGTATTTTCAGTGGTCGCATTGGTTTGATTTTTGGTTTGCTTGTAGAACGCTGGCACCCGCATTCAGTGACCCAGAAAATTTGGCACTGCTGTGAATAGTTTAGTCGCAAAGTGAAGATTCACGGGTAAAAAGCCCCAAACTTCTAGATAGGTTATTTTTCAGCTTTCAGCAGCCCTGGGTGAGTTCTTTAGAGAAATGTGGCTCTTTTTCATGGTGCTATTTTCTATGTCCAGCTACACAACGAGATGAGGATGGTCATTGTCATTTTCTGAGCTGCGAACGGGCAGAAAGGTGAGAAAATGTCGGATTTTGACCATTTGTGCTGACCTTTCAATTTCAACGTACCTCTCTATAACATGACCCAGCTGTATTTTCAGTGGTCGCATTGGTTTGATTTTTGGTTTGCTTGTAGGGCGCTGGCACCCGCATTCAGTGACCCAGAAAAGTTGGCACTGCTGTGAATATTTTAGTCGCAAAGTGAAGATTCACGGGCAAAAAGCCCCAAACTTCTAGATAGGTTCTTTTTCAGCTTTCAGCAGCCCTGGGCGAGTTCTTTAGAGAAATGTGGGTCTTTTTCTTGGTTCTCTTGTCTATGTCCAGCTATACAACGAGATGAGGATGGTCATTGTCATTTTCTGAGCTGCGAACGGGCAGAAAGGTGAGAAAATGTCTGATTTTGACCATTTGTGCTGACCTTTCAATTTCAACGTACCTCTCTATAACATGACCCAGCTGTAATTTCAGTGGTCGCATTGGTTTCATTTTTGGTTTGCTTGTAGGGCGCTGGCACCCGCATTCAGTGACCCTAAAAATTTGGCACTGCTGTGAATAGTTTAGTCGCAAAGTGAAGATTCACAGGTAAAAAGCCCCAAACTTCTAGATAGGTTCTTTTTCAGCTTTCAGCAGCCCTGGGCGAGTTCTTTAGAGAAATGTGGGTCTTTTTCTTGGTGCTCTTGTCTATGTCCAGCTATACAATGAGATGAGGATGGTCATTGACATGTTCTGAGCTGCGAACGGGCAGAAAGGTGAGAAAATGTCGGATTTTGACCATTTGTGCTGACCTTTCAATTTCAACGTACCTCTCTATAACATGACCCAGCTGTAATTTCAGTGGTCGCATTGGTTTGATTTTTGGTTTGCTTGTAGGGCGCTGGCACCCGCATTCAGTGACCCAGAAAAGTTGGCACTGCTGTGAATATTTTAGTCGCAAAGTGAAGATTCACGGGTAAAAAGCCCCAAACTTCTAGATAGGTTCTTTTTCAGCTTTCAGCAGCCCTGGGCGAGTTCTTTAGAGAAATGTGGGTCTTTTTCTTGGTGCTCTTGTCTATGTCCAGCTACACAACGAGATGAGGATGGTCATTGTCATTTTCTGAGCTGCGAACGGGCAGAAAGGTAAGAAAATGTCGGATTTTGACCATTTGTGCTGACCTTTCAATTTCAACGTACCTCTGTATAACATGACCCAGCTGTATTTTCAGTGGTCGCATTGGTTTCAGTTTTGGTTTGCTTGTAGGGCGCTGGTATTCGCATTCAGTGACCCAGAAAATTTGGCACTGCTGTGAATAGTTTAGTCGCAAAGTGAAGATTCACGGGTAAAAAGGCCCAAACTTCTAGATAGGTTCTTTTTCAGCTTTCAGCAGCCCTGGGTGAGTTCTTTGGAGAAATATGGCTCTTTTTCATGGTGCTTTTTTCTATGTCCAGCTACACAACAAGATGAGGATGGTCATTGTCATTTTCTGAGCTGCGAACGGGCAGAAAGGTGAGAAAATGTCTGATTTTGACCATTTGTGCTGACCTTTCAATTTCAACGTACCTCTCTATAACATGACCCAGCTGTAATTTCAGTTGTCGCATTGGTTTCATTTTTGGTTTGCTTATAGGGCGCTGGCACCCGCATTCAGTGACCCAGAAGAGTTGGCACTGCTGTGAATTGTTTAGTCGCAAAGTGAAGATTCACGGGTAAAAAGCCCCAAACTTCTAGATAGGTTCTTTTTCAGCTTTCAGTAGCCCTGGGTGAGTTCTTTAGAGAAATGTGACTATTTTTCATGGTGCCCTTGTCTATGTCCAGCTACACAACGAGATGAGGATGGTCATTGTCATTTTCTGAGCTGCGATTGGGCGGAAAGGTGAGAAAATTTTGACCATTTGTGCTGACCTTTTAATTTCAACGTACCTCTCTATAACATGACCCAGCTGTAATGTCAGCGGTCGCATTGGTTTCATATTTGGTTTGCTTGTAGGGCGCTAGCACCCACAATCAGTGACCCTAAAAAGTTGGCACTGCTGTTAATAGTTTAGTCGCAAAGTGAAGATTCACGGGTAAAAAGCCCCAAACTTCTAGATAGGTTATTTTTCAGCTTTCAGCAGCCCTGGGTGAGTTCTTTAGAGAAATGTGGCTCTTTTTCATGGTGCTATTTTCTATGTCCAGCTACACAACGAGATGAGGATGGTCATTGTCATTTTCTGAGCTGCGAACGGGCAGAAAGGTGAGAAAATGTCTGATTTTGACCATTTGTGCTGACCTTTCAATTTCAACGTACCTCTCTATAACATGACCCAGCTGTAATTTCAGTGGTCGCATTGGTTTCATTTTTGGTTTGCTTGTAGGGCGCTGGCACCCGCATTCAGTGACCCTAAAAATTTGGCACTGCTGTGAATAGTTTAGTCGCAAAGTGAAGATTCACAGGTAAAAAGCCCCAAACTTCTAGATAGGTTCTTTTTCAGCTTTCAGCAGCCCTGGGCGAGTTCTTTAGAGAAATGTGGGTCTTTTTCTTGGTGCTCTTGTCTATGTCCAGCTATACAATGAGATGAGGATGGTCATTGTCATGTTCTGAGCTGCGAACGGGCAGAAAGGTGAGAAAATGTCGGATTTTGACCATTTGTGCTGACCTTTCAATTTCAACGTACCTCTCTATAACATGAACCAGCTGTAATTTCAGTGGTCGCATTGGGTTGATTTTTGGTTTCCTTATAGGGCGCTGGTACCCGCATTCAATGACCCAGAAAATTTGGCACTGCTGTGAATAGTTTAGTCGCAAAGTGAAGATTCACGGGCAAAAAGCCCCAAACTTCTAGATAGGTTCTTTTTCAGCTTTCAGCAGCCCTGGGCGAGTTCTTTAGAGAAATGTGGGTCTTTTTCTTGGTGCTCTTGTCTATGTCCAGCTATACAACGAGATGAGGATGGTCATTGTCATTTTCTGAGCTGCGAACGGGAAGAAAGGTGAGAAAATGTCGGATTTTGACCATTTGTGCTGACCTTTCAATTTCAACGTACCTCTCTATAACATGACCCAGCTGTAATTTCAGTGGTCGCATTGGTTCATTTTTGGTTTGCTTTTAAGCCGCTGGCACCCGCATTCAGTGACCCAGAAAATTTGGCACTGCTGTGAATAGTTTAGTCGCAAAGTGAAGATTCACGGGTAAAAAGCCCCAAACTTCTAGATAGGTTCTTTTTCAGCTTTCAGCAGCCCTGGGCGAGTTCTTTAGAGAAATGTGGGTCTTTTTCATGGTGCTATTTTCTATGTCCAGCTACACAACGAGATGAGGATGGTCATTGTCATTTTCTGAGCTGCGAACGGGCAGAAAGGTGAGAAAATGTCGGATTTTGACCATTTGTGCTGACCTTTCAATTTCAACGTACCTCTCTATAACATGACCCAGCTGTAATTTCAGTGGTCGCATTGGTTTCATTTTTGGTTTGCTTGTAGGGCGCTGGCACCCGCATTCAGTGACCCTAAAAATTTGGCACTGCTGTGAATAGTTTAGTCGCAAAGTGAAGATTCACAGGTAAAAAGCCCCAAACTTCTAGATAGGTTCTTTTTCAGCTTTCAGCAGCCCTGGGCGAGTTCTTTAGAGAAATGTGGGTCTTTTTCTTGGTGCTCTTGTCTATGTCCAGCTATACAATGAGATGAGGATGGTCATTGTCATGTTCTGAGCTGCGAACGGGCAGAAAGGTGAGAAAATGTCGGATTTTGACCATTTGTGCTGACCTTTCAATTTCAACGTACCTCTCTATAACATGAACCAGCTGTAATTTCAGTGGTCGCATTAGGTTGATTTTTGGTTTCCTTGTAGGGCGCTGGTACCCGCATTCAATGACCCAGAAAATTTGGCACTGCTGTGAATAGTTTAGTCGCAAAGTGAAGATTCACGGGCAAAAAGCCCCAAACTTCTAGATAGGTTCTTTTTCAGCTTTCAGCAGCCCTGGGCGAGTTCTTTAGAGAAATGTGGGTCTTTTTCTTGGTTCTCTTGTCTATGTCCAGCTATACAACGAGATGAGGATGGTCATTGTCATTTTCTGAGCTGCGAACGGGCAGAAAGGTGAGAAAATGTCTGATTTTGACCATTTGTGCTGACCTTTCAATTTCAACGTACCTCTCTATAACATGACCCAGCTGTAATTTCAGTGGTCGCATTGGTTTCATTTTTGGTTTGCTTGTAGGGCGCTGGCACCCGCATTCAGTGACCCTAAAAATTTGGCACTGCTGTGAATAGTTTAGTCGCAAAGTGAAGATTCACAGGTAAAAAGCCCCAAACTTCTAGATAGGTTCTTTTTCAGCTTTCAGCAGCCCTGGGCGAGTTCTTTAGAGAAATGTGGGTCTTTTTCTTGGTGCTCTTGTCTATGTCCAGCTATACAATGAGATGAGGATGGTCATTGTCATGTTCTGAGCTGCGAACGGGCAGAAAGGTGAGAAAATGTCGGATTTTGACCATTTGTGCTGACCTTTCAATTTCAACGTACCTCTCTATAACATGAACCAGCTGTAATTTCAGTGGTCGCATTGGGTTGATTTTTGGTTTCCTTGTAGGGCGCTGGTACCCGCATTCAATGACCCAGAAAATTTGGCACTGCTGTGAATAGTTTAGTCGCAAAGTGAAGATTCACGGGCAAAAAGCCCCAAACTTCTAGATAGGTTCTTTTTCAGCTTTCAGCAGCCCTGGGCGAGTTCTTTAGAGAAATGTGGCTCTTTTTCATGGTGCTATTTTCTATGTCCAGCTACACAACGAGATGAGGATGGTCATTGTCATTTTCTGAGCTGCGAACGGGCAGAAAGGTGAGAAAATGTCGGATTTTGACCATTTGTGCTGACCTTTCAATTTCAACGTACCTCTCTATAACATGACCCAGCTGTAATTTCAGTGGTCGCATTGGTTTCATTTTTGGTTTGCTTGTAGGGCGCTGGCACCCGCATTCAGTGACCCTAAAAATTTGGCACTGCTGTGAATAGTTTAGTCGCAAAGTGAAGATTCACAGGTAAAAAGCCCCAAACTTCTAGATAGGTTCTTTTTCAGCTTTCAGCAGCCCTGGGCGAGTTCTTTAGAGAAATGTGGGTCTTTTTCTTGGTGCTCTTGTCTATGTCCAGCTATATAATGAGATGAGGATGGTCATTGTCATGTTCTGAGCTGCGAACGGGCAGAAAGGTGAGAAAATGTCGGATTTTGACCATTTGTGCTGACCTTTCAATTTCAACGTACCTCTCTATAACATGAACCAGCTGTAATTTCAGTGGTCGCATTGGGTTGATTTTTGGTTTCCTTGTAGGGCGCTGGTACCCGCATTCAATGACCCAGAAAATTTGGCACTGCTGTGAATAGTTTAGTCGCAAAGTGAAGATTCACGGGCAAAAAGCCCCAAACTTCTAGATAGGTTCTTTTTCAGCTTTCAGCAGCCCTGGGCGAGTTCTTTAGAGAAATGTGGGTCTTTTTCTTGGTTCTCTTGTCTATGTCCAGCTATACAACGAGATGAGGATGGTCATTGTCATTTTCTGAGCTGCGAACGGGCAGAAAGGTGAGAAAATGTCTGATTTTGACCATTTGTGCTGACCTTTCAATTTCAACGTACCTCTCTATAACATGACCCAGCTGTAATTTCAGTGGTCGCATTGGTTTCATTTTTGGTTTGCTTGTAGGGCGCTGGCACCCGCATTCAGTGACCCTAAAAATTTGGCACTGCTGTGAATAGTTTAGTCGCAAAGTGAAGATTCACAGGTAAAAAGCCCCAAACTTCTAGATAGGTTCTTTTTCAGCTTTCAGCAGCCCTGGGCGAGTTCTTTAGAGAAATGTGGGTCTTTTTCTTGGTGCTCTTGTCTATGTCCAGCTATACAATGAGATGAGGATGGTCATTGTCATGTTCTGAGCTGCGAACGGGCAGAAAGGTGAGAAAATGTCGGATTTTGACCATTTGTGCTGACCTTTCAATTTCAACGTACCTCTCTATAACATGAACCAGCTGTAATTTCAGTGGTCGCATTAGGTTGATTTTTGGTTTCCTTGTAGGGCGCTGGTACCCGCATTCAATGACCCAGAAAATTTGGCACTGCTGTGAATAGTTTAGTCGCAAAGTGAAGATTCACGGGCAAAAAGCCCCAAACTTCTAGATAGGTTCTTTTTCAGCTTTCAGCAGCCCTGGGCGAGTTCTTTAGAGAAATGTGGGTCTTTTTCTTGGTTCTCTTGTCTATGTCCAGCTATACAACGAGATGAGGATGGTCATTGTCATTTTCTGAGCTGCGAACGGGCAGAAAGGTGAGAAAATGTCTGATTTTGACCATTTGTGCTGACCTTTCAATTTCAATGTACCTCTCTATAACATGACCCAGCTGTAATTTCAGTGGTCGCATTGGTTTCATTTTTGGTTTGCTTGTAGGGCGCTGGCACCCGCATTCAGTGACCCTAAAAATTTGGCACTGCTGTGAATAGTTTAGTCGCAAAGTGAAGATTCACAGGTAAAAAGCCCCAAACTTCTAGATAGGTTCTTTTTCAGCTTTCAGCAGCCCTGGGCGAGTTCTTTAGAGAAATGTGGGTCTTTTTCTTGGTGCTCTTGTCTATGTCCAGCTATACAATGAGATGAGGATGGTCATTGACATGTTCTGAGCTGCGAACGGGCAGAAAGGTGAGAAAATGTCGGATTTTGACCATTTGTGCTGACCTTTCAATTTCAACGTACCTCTCTATAACATGAACCAGCTGTAATTTCAGTGGTCGCATTGGGTTGATTTTTGGTTTCCTTGTAGGGCGCTGGTACCCGCATTCAATGACCCAGAAAATTTGGCACTGCTGTGAATAGTTTAGTCGCAAAGTGAAGATTCACGGGCAAAAAGCCCCAAACTTCTAGATAGGTTCTTTTTCAGCTTTCAGCAGCCCTGGGCGAGTTCTTTAGAGAAATGTGGCTCTTTTTCATGGTGCTATTTTCTATGTCCAGCTACACAACGAGATGAGGATGGTCATTGTCATTTTCTGAGCTGCGAACGGGCAGAAAGGTGAGAAAATGTCGGATTTTGACCATTTGTGCTGACCTTTCAATTTCAACGTACCTCTCTATAACATGACCCAGCTGTAATTTCAGTGGTCGCATTGGTTTCATTTTTGGTTTGCTTGTAGGGCGCTGGCACCCGCATTCAGTGACCCTAAAAATTTGGCACTGCTGTGAATAGTTTAGTCGCAAAGTGAAGATTCACAGGTAAAAAGCCCCAAACTTCTAGATAGGTTCTTTTTCAGCTTTCAGCAGCCCTGGGCGAGTTCTTTAGAGAAATGTGGGTCTTTTTCTTGGTGCTCTTGTCTATGTCCAGCTATATAATGAGATGAGGATGGTCATTGTCATGTTCTGAGCTGCGAACGGGCAGAAAGGTGAGAAAATGTCGGATTTTGACCATTTGTGCTGACCTTTCAATTTCAACGTACCTCTCTATAACATGAACCAGCTGTAATTTCAGTGGTCGCATTGGGTTGATTTTTGGTTTCCTTGTAGGGCGCTGGTACCCGCATTCAATGACCCAGAAAATTTGGCACTGCTGTGAATAGTTTAGTCGCAAAGTGAAGATTCACGGGCAAAAAGCCCCAAACTTCTAGATAGGTTCTTTTTCAGCTTTCAGCAGCCCTGGGCGAGTTCTTTAGAGAAATGTGGGTCTTTTTCTTGGTTCTCTTGTCTATGTCCAGCTATACAACGAGATGAGGATGGTCATTGTCATTTTCTGAGCTGCGAACGGGCAGAAAGGTGAGAAAATGTCTGATTTTGACCATTTGTGCTGACCTTTCAATTTCAACGTACCTCTCTATAACATGACCCAGCTGTAATTTCAGTGGTCGCATTGGTTTCATTTTTGGTTTGCTTGTAGGGCGCTGGCACCCGCATTCAGTGACCCTAAAAATTTGGCACTGCTGTGAATAGTTTAGTCGCAAAGTGAAGATTCACAGGTAAAAAGCCCCAAACTTCTAGATAGGTTCTTTTTCAGCTTTCAGCAGCCCTGGGCGAGTTCTTTAGAGAAATGTGGGTCTTTTTCTTGGTGCTCTTGTCTATGTCCAGCTATACAATGAGATGAGGATGGTCATTGTCATGTTCTGAGCTGCGAACGGGCAGAAAGGTGAGAAAATGTCGGATTTTGACCATTTGTGCTGACCTTTCAATTTCAACGTACCTCTCTATAACATGAACCAGCTGTAATTTCAGTGGTCGCATTAGGTTGATTTTTGGTTTCCTTGTAGGGCGCTAGTACCCGCATTCAATGACCCAGAAAATTTGGCACTGCTGTGAATAGTTTAGTCGCAAAGTGAAGATTCACGGGCAAAAAGCCCCAAACTTCTAGATAGGTTCTTTTTCAGCTTTCAGCAGCCCTGGGCGAGTTCTTTAGAGAAATGTGGGTCTTTTTCTTGGTTCTCTTGTCTATGTCCAGCTATACAACGAGATGAGGATGGTCATTGTCATTTTCTGAGCTGCGAACGGGCAGAAAGGTGAGAAAATGTCTGATTTTGACCATTTGTGCTGACCTTTCAATTTCAACGTACCTCTCTATAACATGACCCAGCTGTAATTTCAGTGGTCGCATTGGTTTCATTTTTGGTTTGCTTGTAGGGCGCTGGCACCCGCATTCAGTGACCCTAAAAATTTGGCACTGCTGTGAATAGTTTAGTCGCAAAGTGAAGATTCACAGGTAAAAAGCCCCAAACTTCTAGATAGGTTCTTTTTCAGCTTTCAGCAGCCCTGGGCGAGTTCTTTAGAGAAATGTGGGTCTTTTTCTTGGTGCTCTTGTCTATGTCCAGCTATACAATGAGATGAGGATGGTCATTGTCATGTTCTGAGCTGCGAACGGGCAGAAAGGTGAGAAAATGTCGGATTTTGACCATTTGTGCTGACCTTTCAATTTCAACGTACCTCTCTATAACATGAACCAGCTGTAATTTCAGTGGTCGCATTGGGTTGATTTTTGGTTTCCTTGTAGGGCGCTGGTACCCGCATTCAATGACCCAGAAAATTTGGCACTGCTGTGAATAGTTTAGTCGCAAAGTGAAGATTCACGGGCAAAAAGCCCCAAACTTCTAGATAGGTTCTTTTTCAGCTTTCAGCAGCCCTGGGCGAGTTCTTTAGAGAAATGTGGCTCTTTTTCATGGTGCTATTTTCTATGTCCAGCTACACAACGAGATGAGGATGGTCATTGTCATTTTCTGAGCTGCGAACGGGCAGAAAGGTGAGAAAATGTCGGATTTTGACCATTTGTGCTGACCTTTCAATTTCAACGTACCTCTCTATAACATGACCCAGCTGTAATTTCAGTGGTCGCATTGGTTTCATTTTTGGTTTGCTTGTAGGGCGCTGGCACCCGCATTCAGTGACCCTAAAAATTTGGCACTGCTGTGAATAGTTTAGTCGCAAAGTGAAGATTCACAGGTAAAAAGCCCCAAACTTCTAGATAGGTTCTTTTTCAGCTTTCAGCAGCCCTGGGCGAGTTCTTTAGAGAAATGTGGGTCTTTTTCTTGGTGCTCTTGTCTATGTCCAGCTATATAATGAGATGAGGATGGTCATTGTCATGTTCTGAGCTGCGAACGGGCAGAAAGGTGAGAAAATGTCGGATTTTGACCATTTGTGCTGACCTTTCAATTTCAACGTACCTCTCTATAACATGAACCAGCTGTAATTTCAGTGGTCGCATTGGGTTGATTTTTGGTTTCCTTGTAGGGCGCTGGTACCCGCATTCAATGACCCAGAAAATTTGGCACTGCTGTGAATAGTTTAGTCGCAAAGTGAAGATTCACGGGCAAAAAGCCCCAAACTTCTAGATAGGTTCTTTTTCAGCTTTCAGCAGCCCTGGGCGAGTTCTTTAGAGAAATGTGGGTTTTTTTCTTGGTTCTCTTGTCTATGTCCAGCTATACAACGAGATGAGGATGGTCATTGTCATTTTCTGAGCTGCGAACGGGCAGAAAGGTGAGAAAATGTCTGATTTTGACCATTTGTGCTGACCTTTCAATTTCAACGTACCTCTCTATAACATGACCCAGCTGTAATTTCAGTGGTCGCATTGGTTTCATTTTTGGTTTGCTTGTAGGGCGCTGGCACCCGCATTCAGTGACCCTAAAAATTTGGCACTGCTGTGAATAGTTTAGTCGCAAAGTGAAGATTCACAGGTAAAAAGCCCCAAACTTCTAGATAGGTTCTTTTTCAGCTTTCAGCAGCCCTGGGCGAGTTCTTTAGAGAAATGTGGGTCTTTTTCTTGGTGCTCTTGTCTATGTCCAGCTATACAATGAGATGAGGATGGTCATTGTCATGTTCTGAGCTGCGAACGGGCAGAAAGGTGAGAAAATGTCGGATTTTGACCATTTGTGCTGACCTTTCAATTTCAACGTACCTCTCTATAACATGAACCAGCTGTAATTTCAGTGGTCGCATTGGGTTGATTTTTGGTTTCCTTGTAGGGCGCTGGTACCCGCATTCAATGACCCAGAAAATTTGGCACTGCTGTGAATAGTTTAGTCGCAAAGTGAAGATTCACGGGCAAAAAGCCCCAAACTTCTAGATAGGTTCTTTTTCAGCTTTCAGCAGCCCTGGGCGAGTTCTTTAGAGAAATGTGGCTCTTTTTCATGGTGCTATTTTCTATGTCCAGCTACACAACGAGATGAGGATGGTCATTGTCATTTTCTGAGCTGTGAACGGGCAGAAAGGTGAGAAAATGTCGGATTTTGACCATTTGTGCTGACCTTTCAATTTCAACGTACCTCTCTATAACATGACCCAGCTGTAATTTCAGTGGTCGCATTGGTTTCATTTTTGGTTTGCTTGTAGGGCGCTGGCACCCGCATTCAGTGACCCTAAAAATTTGGCACTGCTGTGAATAGTTTAGTCGCAAAGTGAAGATTCACAGGTAAAAAGCCCCAAACTTCTAGATAGGTTCTTTTTCAGCTTTCAGCAGCCCTGGGCGAGTTCTTTAGAGAAATGTGGGTCTTTTTCTTGGTGCTCTTGTCTATGTCCAGCTATATAATGAGATGAGGATGGTCATTGTCATGTTCTGAGCTGCGAACGGGCAGAAAGGTGAGAAAATGTCGGATTTTGACCATTTGTGCTGACCTTTCAATTTCAACGTACCTCTCTATAACATGAACCAGCTGTAATTTCAGTGGTCGCATTGGGTTGATTTTTGGTTTCCTTGTAGGGCGCTGGTACCCGCATTCAATGACCCAGAAAATTTGGCACTGCTGTGAATAGTTTAGTCGCAAAGTGAAGATTCACGGGCAAAAAGCCCCAAACTTCTAGATAGGTTCTTTTTCAGCTTTCAGCAGCCCTGGGCGAGTTCTTTAGAGAAATGTGGGTCTTTTTCTTGGTGCTCTTGTCTATGTCCAGCTATACAACGAGATGAGGATGGTCATTGTCATTTTCTGAGCTGCGAACGGGAAGAAAGGTGAGAAAATGTCGGATTTTGACCATTTGTGCTGACCTTTCAATTTCAACGTACCTCTCTATAACATGACCCAGCTGTAATTTCAGTGGTCGCATTGGTTCATTTTTGGTTTGCTTTTAAGGCGCTGGCACCCGCATTCAGTGACCCAGAAAATTTGGCACTGCTGTCAATAGTTTAGTCGCAAAGTGAAGATTCACGGGTAAAAAGCCCCAAACTTCTAGATAGGTTCTTTTTCAGCTTTCAGCAGCCCTGGGCGAGTTCTTTAGAGAAATGTGGCTCTTTTTCATGGTGCTATTTTCTATGTCCAGCTACACAACAAGATGAGGATGGTCATTGTCATTTTCTGAGCTGCGAACGGGCAGAAAGGTGAGAAAATGTCGGATTTTGACCATTTGTGCTGACCTTTCAATTTCAACGTACCTCTCTATAACATGACCCAGCTGTATTTTCAGTGGTCGCATTGGTTTCATTTTTGGTTTGCTTGTAGGGCGCTGGCACCCGCATTCAGTGACCCAGGAAATTTGGCACTGCTGTGAATAGTTTAGTCGCAAAGTGAAGATTCACGGGTAAAAAGCCCCAAACTTCTAGATAGGTTCTTTTTCAGCTTTCAGTAGCCCTGGGCGAGTTCTTTAGAGAAATGTGGCTCTTTTTCATGGTGCTCTTGTCTATGTCCAGCTACACAACGAGATGAGGATGGTCATTGTCATTTTCTAAGCTGCGAACGGGCAGAAAGGTGAGAAAATGTCGGATTTTGACCATTTGTGCTGACCTTTCAATTTCAACGTACCTCTCTATAACATGACCCAGCTGTAATTTCAGTGGTCGCATTGGTTTGATTTTTGGTTTGCTTGTAGGGCGCTGGCACCCGCATTCAGTTACGCAGAATATTTGGCACTGCTGTGAATAGTTTAGTCGCAAAGTGAAGATTAACGGGGAAAAAGCCCCAAATTTCTAGATAGGTTCTTTTTCAGCTTTCAGCAGCCCTGGGTGAGTTCTTTAGAGAAATGTGGCTCTTTTTCAAGTTTCTATTTTCTATGTCCAGCTACACAACGAGATAAGGATGGTCATTGTCATTTTCTGAGCTGCGAACGGGAAGAAAGGTGAGAAAATGTCGGATTTTGACCATTTGTGCTGACCTTTCAATTTCAACGTACCTCTCTATAACATGACCCAGCTGTAATTTCAGTGGTCGCATTGGTTCATTTTT
This sequence comes from Sycon ciliatum, assembly GCF_964019385.1. NCBI lineage: Eukaryota > Metazoa > Porifera > Calcarea > Leucosolenida > Sycettidae > Sycon > Sycon ciliatum. The sequence continues at coordinate 33,657,444 of NC_088643.1, forward strand.
GGTTTGCTTTTAAGGCGCTGGCACCCGCATTCAGTGACCCAGAAAATTTGGCACTGCTGTGAATAGTTTAGTCGCAAAGTGAAGATTCACGGGTAAAAAGCCCCAAACTTCTAGATAGGTTCTTTTTCAGCTTTCAGCAGCCCTGGGCGAGTTCTTTAGAGAAATGTGGCTCTTTTTCATGGTGCTATTTTCTATGTCCAGCTACACAACGAGATGAGGATGGTCATTGTCATTTTCTGAGCTGCGAACGGGCAGAAAGGTGAGAAAATGTCGGATTTTGACCATTTGTGCTGACCTTTCAATTTCAACGTACCTCTCTATAACATGACCCAGCTGTAATTTCAGTGGTCGCATTGGTTTCATTTTTGGTTTGCTTGTAGGGCGCTGGCACCCGCATTCAGTGACCCAGGAAATTTGGCACTGCTGTGAATAGTTTAGTCGCAAAGTGAAGATTCACGGGTAAAAAGCCCCAAACTTCTAGATAGGTTCTTTTTCAGCTTTCAGCAGCCCTGGGCGAGTTCTTTAGAGAAATGTGACTCTTTTTCATGGTGCTCTTGTCTATGTCCAGCTACACAACGAGATGAGGATGGTCATTGTCATTTTCTAAGCTGCGAACGGGCAGAAAGGTGAGAAAATGTCGGATTTTGACCATTTGTGCTGACCTTTCAATTTCAACGTACCTCTCTATAACATGACCCAGCCGTAATTTCAGTGGTCGCATTGGTTTGATTTTTGGTTTGCTTGTAGGGCGCTGGCACCCGCATTCAGTTACCCAGAAAATTTGGCACTGCTGTGAATAGTTTAGTCGCAAAGTGAAGATTAACGGGGAAAAAGCCCCAAATTTCTAGATAGGTTCTTTTTCAGCTTTCAGCAGCCCTGGGTGAGTTCTTTAGAGAAATGTGGCTCTTTCTCAAGGTTCTATTTTCTATGTCCAGCTACACAACGAGATGAGGATGGTCATTGTCATTTTCTGAGCTGCAAACGAGCAGAAAGGTGAGAAAATGTCGGATTTTGACCATTTGTGCTGACCTTTCAATTTCAACGTACCTCTCTATAACATGACCCAGCTGTAATTTCAGTGGTCGCATTGGTTTCATTTTTGGTTTGCTTGTAGGGCGCTGGCACCCGCATTCAGTGACCCAGAAAATTTGGCACTGCTGTGAATAGTTTAGTCGCAAAGTGAAGATTCACGGGTAAAAAGCCCCAAACTTCTAGATAGGTTCTTTTTCAGCTTTCAGCAGCCCTGGGCGAGTTCTTTAGAGAAATGTGAGTCTTTTTCTTGGTGCTCTTGTCTATGTCCAGCTATACAGCGAGATGAGGATGGTCATTGTCATTTTCTGAGCTGCGAACGGGCAGAAAGGTGAGAAAATGTCGGATTTTGACCATTTGTGCTGACCTTTCAATTTCAATGTACCTCTCTATAACATGACCCAGCTGTAATTTCAGTGTTCGCTTTGGTTTCATTTTTGGTTTGCTTGTACGGCACTGCCACCTGCATTCAGTAACCCAGAAAATTTGGCACTGCTGTTGAGAAACATGTATGTAATCGTAATTGTTATATTTCTATCTCAGAAGGGACGTGATGTATCAAGCTAGCTACTCATGTATTGCGCATGTACTTCAAGTTGTTATCACCCGCATAACGCGTATTTTTACGTTATACGCCTTGCTTCACGTGATTACGTCATGTCTCTATTGGACGCATGCACGCATCCATATTCTGGATTCATGTGTTCTTCTCCTTGCTCTTCTTCCTCACTTGAGAATGTAAATAATTAGTTTATATTATCTTGTCACCAAACTAGTTCCTGTTGTCTAGTAGTAGTGGTGTGCATGAGAACATAACATGGCGCAGTGAAGTTTCGTACCTGTGTTTTTCTAGTTGCCCGTGGTGCATCCCGGTTGTGTTCGCACGAGGCCTGCAGGTCCAATTACATTTTATTTATTTCTCTAGTCGTGACCGTCTTCCGAAATGTCAGATGCAGCTGCACCAAGTGTGCCGAGCGCAGATATCGCTGCTCTTGCTGATCTCTTCAAAAAGCAGATGGAGGCAGCCAATGAGCGAGAGAAGCGTCTCGATGCAATTATCACTGGTCTTACTCAACAGAGTCAGCCTCGCACGTCGCCAGCACCGCCAGCTCCAAAGCCTGTCGCGGCGGAGCGACCTGTAACGGAATCACAGCCATTCCGTTCCCCGGGACGCAGGACACAAAGGACAAGACCGGTTTGTATTACATTATTTATATTGACAAGACGGAAATGGAGAAAACACTCAAAGGGACGAACAAGGAGACTGACAAAAGGACTCTCGACTACAAAATCGCGCATGCTCATATCACACATGCACGCGACTAGACGAGACAGTTTGGGGAATGCCATCACACAGGAAAACAACACATCATTTTACAACACCTGCCCCCTTGATGACATTCCACAAAATAATAAACCGACACCACGTTCCACATGCACAACAGCAAAAGGAACCACAGCAAAACAGAAAAACCAAAACCAACCAACAGCTTACATTGTAGCACAACAAAACTGGGCCACGACACAGGGCCAAACAAAAACCTAGAGCCGACGCTCAACAACCAGACCACGCCACACAAGGCCAATCGAAACACGAGAGCCAAAGCTCCAACAAATAACAACATGCGCGCAGCAGTGCAAAATAAATCTACAACGCAAATTAATGCAGAACAGAACGACGAGAAGAGCAACATACCGACAACCAAACTCAACAACACAGCAACCAACTGAACAGCGAGAGAAACACGATCAGACAACACAGCGAGCAAAACAACAAGACGAACAACAAAGGACGACACACAGTCGGTGATGCCAGACTCATCCACTGGCCTCTGGCGAGCCACGGCCACACGCTCCATGCGGTACCTGCCGTCCCAGGCTCCAGTCCCCAGCTTCTGCCGGTCCACCACCTTCTCTGCCTCCTCTCCGCGTCTTCTTCCGCTTCCACCAGCTCCTCGTCTCTCCTCCATCCCCACGCTTACTCTCTAGTTGTACTATTACTTGTATTAGTTGTTGACGACGACGAACAGACTCATGACAAACTTACTCATCCTCTGCGTCCCGGGTTTCGGCACCACGTGTTACGAAACTACAACTAAACTTGTTTGCCCCTGCGGTTCACGAACCCCACACGGCACTCACTGGCCCGCACGACACGCAGCCAAAACAACACAACCGTCTTCTTCTGGGTCTAGAAAGGTTCTAAAGGAATAAATTCATAGAGCTATGTGAAAAATACTAAGAGCAAACACCAACGACCCGGGTCGGCGCAAACACGCATGCCCAACGACCCCGGGTCGGTCAGGTACGCATACTACATAACAAGACTTGCACGCGTTCCAGAGTGCAGCTGCACGTGCAGTGCAGCATCGGAAGTCAACCAAAGCAGTGTACAATAATACACAGTGGCGGAACGTGCCGCGTTGCAGAGCGGGCAGGAAGTCATGCAACCAAAGCACCATATAAGTCCAGTGCAGTGCAACTACCGTACAATAAATTACGATGGATTTGTCCAAACAGAGTGGAAGACTACAAGACAACACACACGCATATGCATCACGCGTACACAAGTGGGTGAGAGACAGAGAGGAAGAGAGAGAGACACCTTACTTCTCTAACAGACCCATGCTGCTGTCCTCCGCGTCCCTGTCAGAGTTTGCTGCCTGGCAGGAACTGTGGGAAGACTTCTCTCGGTGCCAGCACCTGACAGCACAGTCAAGGGAAACCAGGGTATCTGCCATCCGTCAGTGCCTTGACGAAGACCTCAGACGTTTTATCAGGGAGGGCACCATTGTCATCGCGACCAATCCTGATGCGTGTGACGTCTTGGAGGCGGTCAAGCAGTTTCTTCGCCGACAAAGAAACCCGATACTTGACCGAATTGAATTTTTTAAGCGCACGCAACAGAAAGGGGAATTGTTTGACGGGTTCCACACTTCCCTGAAGGAGTTGTTTAACACGTGTGATTTTGTGGAACACGAGCTCTGTTCTGCCTGTTCGGCACGTGCCTGTTCTACGTGCAAAACTAATCTTGCACGGGTCCACGCGGACATGATGCGAGACCGCATTGTGATCGGTATCCTGGACGACACCACCCGTCACAAACTGTTGTCCACCTCCGACCTGACATTGGAGGCGACAGTCAAGGTGTGTCGTGCAGAAGAGGCAGCCACACAGACCAGCCACCACATCCCTACCGCCGGCCAAGTCAATGCTGCCAGGAAGTCGTCTTATCAGCGCGCGAAGTTAGCTTCACAGCCCCCAGTTGAGGCGAAGCACACTTCTGCTCGTGATAAGTGCCGTAACTGCGGACGCACAGCGCACACGAAATCGCCGTGTCCCGCGATCAACAAAGTGTGCCTTAACTGTAATGGAACGGGTCACTTCCGGGCAATGTGCCGCAGGCCTGCCAAGAAGCCGGACAAGTCGTCCAAGATCGCACACTTGCGACTCAACCGAGCATCTCTGTTGGACGACGCAACAGTTTCCGTTGCCACCCAGCTTGTGACCGAGCCAGAGCCCGTAGCTCTTAGTTGGCTCCCGGATACTGGTAGCGACGTTGATGCCATCGGCACTCAACACCTTGACCAGTTAGGCGGATTTGTCGAGAACCTGCTTGACGACATCGACGATGTTCGTACCGCAGATGGCGCCAGTCTCACCCCTGTTGGCAAGATTTCGGCGACTCTCAGTTGTGGACCAAACCAGCACATGTCCACCATTCATGTCTATGATGGTTTGACTGATGCCCTCCTATCCCGTTCATCCTTGCACGCCCTAGGATACTTGCCGTCCGGCTGGCCGAAGCAAATCGCAGCAGTCCAACAGGTAGTCCCATCGGTCGTTCCCGATGCACCTGCGGACAAGGTTGTGTCCAAAGCCACCGACTCAGAGACGATGAGAGCCGAACTCCTAGCTGAATTCGCTGACGTCTTTGATGACTCTGTGTTGAAGCCAATGCTTGGTGGACCTATGGAAATTAGAGTGCGAGCTGATGCTAAGCCTGTCGCTGCATATCATGCCCGCCAGATCCCGCATGCGTACCGTGACCAAGTGAAGTCCCAGCTGGATGACATGGTCCGGGATGCCATCATCGAGGAGGTCACCGAACCCAGTGCGTGGTGTCACCCAATTGTCATCGTGGACAAGAAGGGGACAAACGAGAAAAGGCTCACCGTTGATTTCAAAAAGCTCAACGACCAAGTCGAACGCCCTGCTCACCCCGCACCAAGCCCTCGTGACGCTGTATCCAGCGTTGGCAACGCAAGATATTTCACCAAGCTAGACGCCCGCCACGGCTATTGGCAAGTTCCTCTGAGCGAGGCCTCCCGTCCGTTGACCACGTTCATGACACCTTGGGGTCGGTACAGGTACCTACGCAACCCACAAGGATTGGTCTCTGCCGGAGACGAGTTTAATCGCCGCACCGACGCCGCGTTCGCTCATATCTCCCAGTTCCAGAAGGTCGTTGATGACTGCCTCGTCTACGATAATGACCTGAACACCCACCGATCTCACGTCCGGGATGTCCTGCTCTGCGCCCGGGAGAATGGCATTACTCTGAGCGCCAAGAAGTTTGTGTTCGGCATGCCAGCCGTGGAGTTCTGTGGTTACCGCATCAGTGCTGACGGCTGGACCGTCGATGATGCCAAGGTCAAAGCTATCAGCCAGTTTCCAGCTCCCAGCAACCGCACTGATCTCCGATCGTTTATGGGTCTTATCAACCAGTGTGGTGAGTTCACCCCGCACCTGTCTGAGCACGCCGCCCCGTTGCGCCCATTGCTCAAGACGTCCAACGAGTTTGTATGGGACTCAGTTCACACAGACGCAGTCAACGCTGCCAAGGCTGAGCTGTTGTCACCATCAACGCTGTCATTCTTCCAACGTGACCAGCCACTCCGCCTAGAGACCGATGCATCTGCTTTGCATGGCCTTGGCTACGTTCTGTGGCAGTTGCAAGATGGCAAGTGGCGCATTCTCCAGTGTGGCAGTCGATTTCTGTCGGATCCAGAATCCCGGTATGCTGTCATCGAACTGGAGCTCCTAGCTGTCGTCTGGGCGGTGAAGAAATGTTCTCTCTACCTCGCCGGTACATTGTTTGAGCTTGTCACCGACCACCGGCCCCTCACACCAATCATCAACTCGTACTCGCTCGATCAGATTGAGAATCCCCGGCTCCAACGCCTGGTCATGAAGCTTCGTCCATACCAGCTGCATGTCACTTGGCGTAAGGGTACTGACAACGCTTTCGCCGACGCGCTGTCCCGCAATCCAGTGGATGATCCTACCCCTGACGATGAGCTCGGTGAACACCCAGCCCTTCGTACTCCTGCCATACGCGCTTGCATTCGGAAAGACACCGAAGGCCAGATTGCCAATCTCCGGTTTGCCGAATTGCAAGAAGCCGCTCGAGCTGACTCGGATTATCAGGCACTCCTCACCACCGTCCGGAACGGATTTCCCGACGACAAACGCGACTTATGTCCTGCTGCCAAGCCGTATTGGACAGTCCGTCATCATCTTACAGTCGACCAGGACCTGGTACTGAAAGGTCCTCGCATTGTGGTCCCGCGTTCCCTCAGGCGTAGTGTGCTTGACGACTTGCATGCTGCTCATCAAGGTCTCAACCGTACCAAGGCTCGTGCTCGCCAGGTGGTGTATTGGCCCCAGCTGTCCAACGACATTGACAATATTGTTCGCAGCTGCGCTGAATGCCGTCACCACGCACCTTCCCAAGTGAAGGAACCGCTGCTGGCAACTGAGGATCGTTGTCCTGCCCTCCCGTTTGAGAGCACCAGCGCGGATCTGTTCGAATGCCAAGGCTACCAGTTCCTGGTATACGTGGACCGCAAGACCGGCTGGCCCTGTGTTGCCAAGATAGGACGCACCGCCACCTCCGCTGACGTAGTCCGTGCGTTCCGAGGCTGGTTCGCGGATCTCGGTGTCCCAGCTGTCCTGACGACTGATGGTGGTCCGCAGTTTACAGCGCAGCGTTTCTCCGCCTTCTGTCAGCGTTGGCAAGTCCGCCACGTCAGATCCAGTCCGCATTACCCACAATCGAATGGCCATGCGGAGGCGGCTGTCAAGGCCATCAAATCTCTCGTGTACAAGACCACCACCAACGGAGACATTAATGTCGACGCCTTCCGTCGTGGCTTATTGGAATGGCGTAGCTCCGGTCAGAGCCCAGCGCAGGCCCTGTTTGGCCGCCCCCTGTCGTCATTCGTGCTTGCCCACCGGACCAGTTTTGCCCCAGCGTGGCAAGAAACCGCTGACGAAATCGACAGTCGTGCCTCTGCCCAGTCTGAAGCAGCCAGTCAGCACTACAACCAGTCTGCCCGTTCTCTGCCTGCCCTCCACCTTGGTTGCCCTGTGGATCTACAAGATCCCCGCAGCAAGTTGTGGAACGCCCGCGGTACCATTGTCGCCATTGGGAGCCACCGCGACTACATGGTCAAGCTTCCCAGTGGCCGAATATACTGGCGAAACCGTCGCTTTCTTCGTCCTGTTGTCTTGCCCGTCGCACCTGCACAGCCGATGCCTGCTACCCCCATCACTCAGCCTGCCCCGCCAGTCCGGCGCAGTCAGCGAAGCCGCCAACCCCCGTCTAGGCTGAATATTTCGAACACTCGTGGCCAAACTTATGATTAGCTGCCTGTGCGTCTTTCTGCCTTTTGTTGAGCTCAGCTATTTTCGTATTCAGTTATCTCTATCTGCTTTGCCGTCCTTTCTAGTTGGTATTAGATGCCTTGTTGTCATCTCAGAAGGGGCGTGAGATACATGTATGTAAATGTAATTGTTATATTTCTATCTCAGAAGGGACGTGATGTATCATGCTAGCTACTCATGTATTGCGCATGTACTTCAAGTTGTTATCACCCGCATAACGCGTATTGTTACGTTATACGCCTTGCTTCACGTGATTACGTCATGTCTCTATTGGACGCATGCACGCATCCATATTCTGGATTCATGTGTTCTTCTCCTTGCTCTTCTTCCTCACTTGAGAATGTAAATAATTAGTTTCTATTATCTTGTCACCAAACTAGTTCCTGTTGTCTAGTAGTAGTGGTGTGCATGAGAACATAACAGCTGTGAATAGTTTAGTCGCAAAGTAAAGATTCACGGGTAAAAAGCCCCAAACTTCTAGATAGGTTCTTTTTCAGCTTTCAGCAGCCCTGGGCGAGTTCTTTAGAGAAATGTGACTCTTTTTCATGGTGCTCTTGTCTATGTCCAGCTAACCAACGAGATGGGGATGGTCATTGTCATTTTCTGAGCTGCGAACGGGCAGAAAGGTGAGAAAATGTCGGATTTTGACCATTTGTGCTGACCTTTCAATTTCAACGTACCTCTCTATAACATGACCCAGCTGTAATTTCAGTGGTCGCATTGGTTTCATTTTTGGTTTGCTTGTAGGGCGCTGGCACCCGCATTCAGTGACCCAGAAAATTTGGCACTGCTGTGAATAGTTTAGTCGAAAAGTGAAGATTCACGGGTAAGAATCCCCAAACTTCTAGATAGGTTCTTTTTCAGCTTTCAGCAGCCCTGGGTGAGTTCTTTAAAGAAATGGGGCTCTTTTTCATGGAGCTATTTTCTATGTCCAGCTGCACAACGAGATGAGGATGGTCATTGTCATTTTCTGAGCTGCGAACGGGCAGAAAGGTGAAAAAATGTCGGATTTTGACCATTTGTGCTGACCTTTCAATTTCAACGTACCTATCTATAACATGACCCAGCTGTAATGTCAGTGGTCGCATTGGTTTGATTTTTGGTTTGCTTGTAGGGCGCTGGCACCCGCAGTCAGTGACCCAGAAAATTTGGCACTGCTGTGAATAGTTTAGTCACAAAGTGAAGATTTACGGGTAAAAAGCCCCAAAAATCTAGATAGGTTCTTTTTCAGCTTTCAGCAGCCCTGCGCGAGTTCTTTAGAGAAATGTGGCTCTTTTTCATGGTGCTCTTGTCTATGTCCAGCTAACCAACGAGATGAGGATGGTCATTGTCATTTTCTAAGCTGCGAACGGGCAGAAAGGTGAGAAAATGTCGGATTTTGACCATTTGTGCTGACCTTTCAATTTCAACGTACCTCTCTATAACATGACCCAGCTGTAATGTCAGCGGTTGCATTGGTTTTATTATTGGTTTGCTTTTAGGGCACTGGCATCCACAATCAGTGACCCTAAAAATTTGGCACTGCTGTGAATAGTTTAGTCGCAAAGTGAAGAATCACGGGTAAAAAGCCCCAAACTTCTAGATAGGTTCTTTTTCAGCTTTCAGCAGCCCTGGGCGAGTTCTTTAGAGAAATGTGGGCCTTTTTCTCGACGCTCTTGTCTATGTCCAGCTACACAACGAGATAAGGATGGACATTTTCATTTTCTGAGCTGCGAACGGGCAGAAAGGTGAGAAAATGTCGGATTTTGACCATTTGTGCTGACCTTTCAATTTCAACGTACCTCTCTATAACATGACCCAGCTGTAATTTCAGTGGTCGCATTGGTTTCATTTTTGGTTTGCTTCTAGGGCGCTGGAACCCGCATTCAGTGACCCAGAAAATTTGGCACTGCTGTGAATAGTTTAGTCGCAAAGTGAAGATTCACGGGTAAAAAGCCCCAAACTTCTAGATAGGTTCTTTTTCAGCTTTCAGCAGCCCTGAGTGAGTTCTGTAGAGAAATGGGGCTCTTTTTCATGGTGCTATTTTCTATGTCCAGCTACACAACGAGATGAGGATGGTCATTGTCATTTTCTGAGCTGCGAACGGGCAGAAAGGTGAGAAAATGTCGGATTTTGACCATTTGTGCTGACCTTTCAATTTCAACGTACCTCTCTATAACATGACCCAGCTGTAATGTCAGTGGTCGCATTGGTTTCATTTTTGGTTTGCTTGTAGGGCGCTGGCACCCGCATTCAGTGACCTAGAAAATTTGGCACTGCTGTGAATAGTTTAGTCGCAAAGTGAAGATTCACGGGTAAAAAGCCCCAAAATTCTAGATAGGTTCTTTTTCAGCTTTCAGCAGCCCTGGGCGAGTTCTTTAGAGAAATGTGACTCTTTTTCATGGTGCTCTTGTCTATTTCCAGCTACACAACGAGATGAGGATGGTCATTGTCATTTTCTGAGCTGCGAACGGGCAGAAAGGTGAGAAAATGTCGGATTTTGACCATTTGTGCTGACCTTTCCATTTCAACGTACCTCTCTATAACATGACCCTGCTGTATTTTCAGTGGTCGCATTGGTTTCATTTTTGGTTTGCTTGTAGGGCGCTGGCACCCGCATTCAGTGACCCAGAAAATTTGGCACTGCTGTGAATAGTTTAGTCGCAAAGTGAAGATTCACGGGTAAAAAGCCCCAAACTTCTAGATAGGTTCTTTTTCAGCTTTCAGCAGCCCTGGGTGAGTTCTTTAGAGAAATGTGGCTCTTTTTCATGGTGCTATTTTCTATGTCCAGCTACACAACGAGATGAGGATGGTCATTGTCATTTTCTGAGCTGCGAACGGGCAGAAAGGTGAGAAAATGTCGGATTTTGACCATTTGTGTTGACCTTTCAATTTCAACGTACCTCTCTATAACATGACCCAGCTGTAATTTCAGTGGTCGCATTGGTTTCATTTTTGGTTTGTTTGTAGGTCGCTGGCACCCGCATTCAGTGACCCAGAAAATTTGGCACTGCTGTGAATAGTTTAGTCGCAAAGTGAAGATTCACGGGTAAAAAGCCCCAAACTTCTAGATAGGTTCTTTTTCAGCTTTCAGCAGCCCTGGGTGAGTTCTTTAGAGAAATGTGGCTCTTTTTCACGGTCCTATTTTCTATGTCCAACTACACAACGAGATGAGGATGGTCATTGTCATTTTCTGAGCTGCGAACTGGCAGAAAGGTGAGAAAATGTCGGATTTTGACCATTTTGTTCTGACCTTTCAATTTCAAAGTACCTCTCTATAACATGATCCAGCTGTAATTTCAGTGGTCGCATTGGTTTCATTTTTGGTTTGCTTGTAGGGCGCTGGCACCCGCATTCAGTGACCCAGAAATTTGGCCCTGTTGTGAATAGTTCAGTCGCAAAGTGAAGATTCACGGGTAAAAAGGCCCAAACTTCTAGATAGGTTCTTTTTCAGCTTTCAGCAGCCCTGGGCGAGTTCTTTAGAGAAATGTGGCTCTTTTTCATGGTGCTCTTGTCTATGTCCAGCTAACCAACGTGATGAGGATGGTCATTGTCATTTTATAAACTGCGAACGGGCAGAAAGGTGAGAAAATGTCGGATTTTGACCATTTGTGCTGACCTTTCTCAGGTATAATAAGGTGATCATGTGTGTACAAAACTTGTATTGGTAATAACTTTGGCATCCATCAATATTTTTCAACCAAATTTTCTGTGTCGATACATTGGGTTAGTTTTCATCGATTTCCGATATCAAATTTCAAATAGGAGCCGAATGACGTCATCAGTGCTACTTTTTATGTTCAGATTTCAACCCAAAACGCGGAGAAAACGAAAAATAGTAAGGCCACAAATCCCGGTGGATTGGGTAGCTTTTGGGCCCTAAATAAAGGATATTGGTGGATATTGTACATAGATAACAACATTTCGCTGGAAACCAGTGTCGATTTGTTTTACCATACACACTGTACACATTTAGTATACAAAGCTGTCGTACCTCGGGGTCTGCTCAGACTCACCACCGCCAAGAACGGGTGTTTAGCATTGATATCCAGCACATTCCCGCTTGCTGGGATGTACAGCTAGCCAGTGCAACAGCTCTCATTCGCCAAAGACATTCCCCACGCTCCGCGTTTATGGAGGAAGCTGTCATTGCTGTTTCAAAATAGCCGACATTGTCTCCTACACACAAATGACTGTACTGTACTGTACAATGTAGTGCATCACACTAGCTGTACTGTAGATCAACCGACCCGTGCACGCATGCACTTGAGTAGGGCACTTGACTCCCACGCACGATCGCGCTGGTCACAACTGAGTCTGTACGCGACTGTGCTCGTGTTGTTGTGTCTTGCAAGTGCTTTCTGTACTAGCTGTACAGAAACAAGGCAAGTGCAGTTTTCAGTGCATGGACTCGGCTACAGTACTAAAATATTTTGTGGAACAGACAAACCTTCTTTACGATCTTGGTCATTTTTCTCAATCGACTCTGTACTTCAAGCTAGATGTGTCCCGTGGGGTATTGCCCAACTAGAACTGGAGTCCTCACATGCCCCAGGTCGCGCCGAGCTAATCACTTTTGTCAGCAGAACTCCTGATCGCGACTCAACACATTTATTCTGTCCGATGTCATTCCCGCTGCGAGTGGGGAGCTTCATGCGCCCACGATAAAAAAGAACGTCATAATCTTTGAATCCTTCCCCAGAGAAAGCTACTCGAGCTCAAAACGTCACAGGACAATGGCCATGATAATGATTCTCGTGCAGATCGCGATGTGACTCGCCTGCAATCCTCCAAGCTCCAAGTGCTGCCAAAACAGACTGGAAAGAATTTTTCAAAAACAAGATTTAGAAAAAAAGCTGAGCGCTCGAGTGCGGCGAACACGGCCAAACGCCATGTTTTCCTTGGTAACATGACGTCAGCCGCATTATCACCATGGCGAGTTGCAGCGCTGATCTTGAAGTACAGCGGCACCAGAAAAGTGTCCTTATTCTACCTGAGTTCAATTTCTACGTACTTCTCTATAAAATGACCCAGCTGTAATGTCAGCGGCCGCATTGGTTTCATTTTTGGTTTGCTTTTAGGGCGCTGGCATCCACAATCAGTGACCCTAAACATTTGGCACTGCTGTGAATAGTTTAGTCGCAAAGTGAAGATTCACGGGTAAAAAGCCCCAAACTTCTAGATAGGTTCTTTTTCAGCTTTCAGCAGCCCTGGGTGAGTTCTTTAGAGAAATGTGGCTCTTTTTCATGGTCCTATTTTCTATGTCCAACTACACAACGAGATGAGGATGGTCATTGTCATTTTCTGAGCTGCGAACTGGCAGAAAGGTGAGAAAATGTAGGATTTTGACCATTTGTTCTGACCTTTCAATTTCAAAGTACCTCTCTATAACATGACCCAGCTGTAATTTCAGTGGTCGCATTGGTTTCATTTTTGGTTTGCTTGTAGGGCGCTGGCACCCGCATTCAGTGACCCAGAAAATTTGGCACTGCTGTGAATAGTTTAGTCGCAAAGTGAAGATTCACGGCTAAAAAGCCCCAAACTTCTAGATAGGTTCTTTTTCAGCTTTCAGCAGCCCTGGGCGAGTTCTTTAGAGAAATGTGGCTCTTTTTCATGGTGCTCTTGTCTATGTCCAGCTAACCAACGAGATGAGGATGGTCATTGTCATTTTCTAAGCTGCGAACGGGCAGAAAGGTGAGAAAATGTCGGATTTTGACCATTTGTGCTGACCTTCCAATTTCAACGTACCTCTTTATAACATGACCCAGCTGTAATGTCAGCGGTCGCATTGGTTTCATATTTGGTTTGCTTGTAGGGCGCTGGCACCCACAATCAGTGACCCTAAAAATTTGGCACTGCTGTGAATAGTTTAGTCGCAAAGTGAAGATTCACGGGTAAAAAGCCCCAAACTCCTAGATAGGTTCTTTTTCAGCTTTCAGCAGCCCTGGGCGAGTTCTTTAGAGAAATGTGGCTCTTTTTCATGGTGCTCTTGTCTATGTCCAGCTAACCAACGAGATGAGGATGGTCATTGTCATTTTCTAAGCTGCGAACGGGCAGAAAGGTGAGAAAATGTCGGATTTTGACCATTTGTGCTGACCTTCCAATTTCAACGTACCTCTCTCTAACATGACCCAGCTGTAATGTCAGCGGTCGCATTGGTTTCATTTTTGGTTTGCTTGTAGGGCGCTGGCAGCCACAATCAGTGACCCAGAAAATTTGGCACTGCTGTGAATAGTTTAGTCCCAAAGTGAAGATTCACGGGTAAAAAGCCCCAAACTTCTAGATAGGTTCTTTTTCAGCTTTCAGCAGCCCTGGGCGAGTTCTTTAGAGAAATGTGACTCTTTTTCATGGTGCTCTTGTCTATGTCCAGCTACACAACGAGATGAGGATGGTCATTGTCATTTTCTAAGCTGCGAACGGGCAGACAGGAGAGAAAATGTCGGATTTTGACCATTTGTGCTGACCTTTCAATTTCAACGTACCTCTCTATAACATGACCCAGCGGTAATTTCAGTGGTCGCATTGGTTTCATTTTCGGTTTGCTTGTAGGGCGCTGGCACCCGCATTCAGTGACCCAGAAAATTTGGCACTGCTGTGAATAGTTTAGTCGCAAAGTGAAGATTCACGGGTAAAAAGCCCCAAACTTCTAGATAGGTTCTTTTTCAGCTTTCAGCAGCCCTGGGCGAGTTCTTTACGGAAATGTGGGTCTTTTTCTTGGTGCTCTTGTCTATGTCCAGCTACACAACGAGATGAGGATGGTCATTGTCATTTTCTGAGCTGCGAACGGGCAGAACGGTGAGAAAATGTCGGATTTTGACCATTTGTGCTGACCTTCCAATTTCAACGTACCTCTCTATAACATGACCCAGCTGCAATTTCAGTGGTCGCATTGGTTTCATTTTTGGTTTGCTGTTAGGGCGCTGGCACCCGCATTCAGTGACCTAGAAAATTTGGCACTGCTGTGAATAGTTTAGTCGCAAAATGAAGATTCACGGGTAAAAAGCCCCAAACTTCTAGATAGGTTCTTTTTCAGCTTTTAGCAGCCCTGGGCGAGTTCTTTAGAGAAATGTGGCTCTTTTTCATGGTGCTATTTTCTATGTCCAGCTACACAACGATTTGAGGTTGGTCATTGTCATTTTCTGAGCTGCGAACGGGCAGAAAAGTGAGAAAATGTCGGATTTTGACCATTTGCGCTGACCTTTCAATTTCAACGTTCCTCTCTATAACATGACCCAGCTGTATTTTCAGTGGTCGCATTGGTTTCATTTTTGGTTTGCTTGTAGGGCGCTGGCACCCGCATTCAGTGCCCCAGAAAATTTGGCACTGCTGTAAATAGTTTAGTCGCAAAGTGAAGATTCACGGGTAAAAAGCCCCAAACTTCTAGATAGGTTCTTTTTCAGCTTTCAGCAACCCTGGGCGAGTTCTTTAGAGAAATGTGACTCTATTTCATGGTGCTATTTTCTATGTCCAGCTACACAACGAGATGAGGATGGTCATTGTCATTTTCTGAGCTGCGAACGGGCAGAAAGGTGAGAAAATGTCGGATTTTGACAATTTGTGCTGACCTTTCAATTTCAACGTACCTCTCTATAACATGACCCAGCTGTAATTTCAGTGGTCGCATTGGTTTCATTTTTGGTTTGCTTGTAGAGCACTGGCACCCGCATTCAGTGACCTATAAAATTTGGCACTGCTGTGAATAGTTTAGTCGCAAAGTGAAGATTCTCGGGTAAAAAGCCCCAAACTTCTAGATAGGTTCTTTTTCAGCTTTCAGCAGCCCTGGGCGAGTTCTTTAGAGAAATGTGGTGCTTTTTCATGGTGCTATTTGCTATGTCCAGCTACACAACGAGATGAGGATGGTCATTGTCATTTTCTGAGCTGCGAACGGGCAGAAAGGTGAGAAAATGTCGGATTTTGACCATTTGTGCTGACCTTTCAATTTCAACGTACCTCTCTATAACATGACCCAGCTGTAATTTCAGTGGTCGCATTGGTTTCATTTTTGGTTTGCTTGTAGGGCGCTGGCACCCGCATTCAGTGACCCAGAAAATTTGGCACTGCTGTGAATAGTTTAGTCGCAAAGTGAAGATTCACGGGTAAAAAGCCCCAAACTTCTAGATAGGTTCTTTTTCAGCTTTCAGCAGCCCTGGGCGAGTTCTTTGGAGAAATGTGAGTCTTTTTCTTGGTGCTCTTGTCCATCTCCCGCTACACAACGAGATGAGGATGGTCATTGTTATTTTTTGAGCTGCGAACGGGCAGAAAGGTGAGAAAATGTCGGATTTTGACCATTTGTGCTGACCTTTCAATTTCAACGTACCTCTCTATAACATGACCCAGCTGTAATTTCAGTGGTCGCATTGGTTTCATTTTTGGTTTGCTTGTAGGGCGCTGGCACCCGCATTCAGTGAGCCAGACAATTTGGCACTGCTGTGAATAGTTTAGTCGCAAAGTGAAGATTCACGGGTAAGAAGCCCCAAACTTCTAGATAGGTTCTTTTTCAGCTTTCAGCAGCCCTGGGCGAGTTCTTAAGGGAAATGTGGCTCTTTTTCATGGTGCTATTTTCTATGTCCAGCTACACAACGAGATGAGGATGGTCATTGTCATTTTCAGAGCTGCGAACGGGCAGAAAGGTGAGAAAATGTCGGATTTTGATTATTTGTGCTGACCTTTCAATTTCAACGTACCTCTCTATAACATGACCCAGCTGTAATTTCAATGGTCGCATTGGTTTCATTTTTGGTTTCCTTGTAGGGCGCTGGCACCCGCATTCAGTGACCCAGAAAATTTGGCACTGCTGTGAATAGTTTAGTCGCAAAGTGAAGATTCACGGGTAAAAAGCCCCAAACTTCTAGATAGGTTCTTTTTCAGCTTTCAGCAGTCCTGGGCGAGTTCTTTAGAGAAATGTGGCTCTTTTTCATGGTGCTATATTCTATGTCCAGCTACACAACGAGATGAGGATGGTCATTGTCATTTTCTGAGCTGCGAACGGGCAGAAAGGTGAGAAAATGTCGGATTTTGACCATTTGTGCTGACCTTTCAATTTCAACGTACCTCTCTATAACATGACCCAGCTGTAATTTCAGTGGTCGCATTGGTTTCATTTTTGGTTTGCTTGTAGGGCGCTGGCACCCGCATTCAGTGACCTAGAAAATTTGGCACTGCTGTGAATAGTTTAGTCGCAAAGTGAAGATTCACGGGTAAAAAGCCCCAAACTGCTAGATAGGTTCTTTTTCAGCTTTCAGCAGCCCTGGGCGAGTTCTTTAGAGAAATGTGGCTCTTTTTCATGGTGCTATTTTCTATGTCCAGCTACACAACGAGATGAGGATGGTCATTGTCATTTTCTAAGCTGCGAACGTGCAGAAAGTTGAGAAAATGTCGGATTTTGACCATTTGTGCTGACCTTCCAATTTCAACGTACCTCTTTATAACATGACCCAGCTGTAATGTCAGCGGTCGCATTGGTTTCATATTAGGTTTGCTTGTTGGGCGCTGGCACCCACAATCAGTGACCCTAAAAATTTGGCACTGCTGTGAATAGTTTAGTCGCAAAGTGAAGATTCACGGGTAAAATGCCCCAAACTTCTAGATAGGTTCTTTTTCAGCTTTCAGCAGCCCTGGGCGAGTTCTTTAGAGAAATGTGGGTCTTTTTCTTGGTGCTCTTGTCTATGTCCAGCTACACAACGAGATGAGGATTGTCATTGTCATTTTCTAAGCTGCGAACGGGCAGAAAGGTGAGAAAATGTCGGATTTTGACCATTTGTGCTGACCTTTCAATTTCAACGTACCTCTCTATAACATGACCCAGCTGTAATTTCAGTGGTCGCATTGGTTTCATTTTTGGTTTGCTTGTAGGGCGCTGGCACCCGCATTCAGTGACCCAGAAAATTTGGCACTGCTGTGAATAGTTTAGTCGGAAAGTGAAGATTCACGGGTAAAAAGCCCCGAACTTCTAGATAGGTTCTTTTTCAGCTTTCAGCAGCCCTGGGCGAGTTCTTTAGAGAAATGTGAGTCTTGTTCTTGGTGCTCTTGTCTATGTCCAGCTACACAACGAGATGAGGATGGTCATTGTCATTTTCTGAGCTGCGAACGGGCAGAAAGGTGAGAAAATGTCGGATTTTGACCATTTGTGCTGACCTTTCAATTTCAACGTACCTCTCTATAACATGACCCAGCTGTAATTTCAGTGGTCGCATTGGTTTCATTTTTGGTTTGCTTGTAGGGCGCTGGCACCCGCATTCAGTGACCCAGAAAATTTGGCACTGCTGTGAATAGTTTAGTCGGAAAGTGAAGATTCACGGGTAAAAAGCCCCGAACATCTAGATAGGTTCTTTTTCAGCTTTCAGCAGCCCTGGGCGAGTTCTTTAGAGAAATGTGAGTCTTTTTCTTGGTGCTCTTGTCTATGTCCAGCTACACAACGAGATGAGGATGGTCATTGTCATTTTCTGAGCTGCGAACGGGCAGAAAGGTGAGAAAATGTCGGATTTTGACCATTTGTGCTGACCTTTCAATTTCAACGTACCTCTCTATAACATGACCCAGCTGTAATTTCAGTGGTCGCATTGGTTTCATTTTTGGTTTGCTTGTAGGGCGCTGGCACCCGCATTCAGTGACCCAGAAAATTTGGCACTGCTGTGAATAGTTTAGTCGCAAAGTGAAGATTCACGGGTAAAAAGCCCCAAACTTCTAGATAGGTTCTTTTTCAGCTTTCAGCAGCCCTGGGCGAATTCTTTAGAGAAATGTGATGCTTTTTCATGGTGCTCTTGTCTATGTCCAGCTAACCAACGAGATGATGATGGTCATTGCCATTTTCTATGCTGCGAACGTGCAGAAAGGTGAGAAAATGTCGGATTTTGACCATTTGTGCTGACCTTCCAATTTCAACGTACCTCTCTATAACATGACCCAGCTGTAATGTCAGCGGTCGCATTGGTTTCATATTTGGTTTGCTTGTTGGGCGCTGGCACCCACAATCAGTGACCCTAAAAATTTGGCACTGCTGTGAATAGTTTAGTCGCAAAGTGAAGATTCACGGGTAAAATGCCCCAAACTTCTAGATAGGTTTTTTTTCAGCTTTCTGCAGCCCTGGGCGAGTTCTTTAGAGAAATGTGAGTCTTTTTCTTGGTGCTCTTGTCTATGTCCAGCTACACAACGAGATGAGGATGGTCATTGTCATTTTCTGAGCTGCGAACGGGCAGAAAGGTGAGAAAATGTCGGATTTTGACCATTTGTGCTGACCTTTCAATTTCAACGTACCTCTCTATAACATGACCCAGCTGTAATTTCAGTGGTCGCATTGGTTTCATTTTTGGTTGGCTTGTAGGGCGCTGGCACCCGCATTCAGTGACCCAGAAAATTTGGCACTGCTGTGAATAGTTTAGTCGCAAAGTGAAGATTCACGGGTAAAAAGCCCCAAACTTCTAGATAGGTTCTTTTTCAGCTTTCAGCAGCCCTGGGCGAATTCTTTAGAGAAATGTGATGCTTTTTCATGGTGCTCTTGTCTATGTCCAGCTAACCAACGAGATGATGATGGTCATTGCCATTTTCTATGCTGCGAACGTGCAGAAAGGTGAGAAAATGTCGGATTTTGACCATTTGTGCTGACCTTCCAATTTCAACGTACCTCTCTATAACATGACCCAGCTGTAATGTCAGCGGTCGCATTGGTTTCATATTTGGTTTGCTTGTTGGGCGCTGGCACCCACAATCAGTGACCCTAAAAATTTGGCACTGCTGTGAATAGTTTAGTCGCAAAGTGAAGATTCACGGGTAAAATGCCCCAAACTTCTAGATAGGTTTTTTTTCAGCTTTCTGCAGCCCTGGGCGAGTTCTTTAGAGAAATGTGAGTCTTTTTCTTGGTGCTCTTGTCTATGTCCAGCTACACAACGAGATGAGGATGGTCATTGTCATTTTCTGAGCTGCGAACGGGCAGAAAGGTGAGAAAATGTCGGATTTTGACCATTTGTGCTGACCTTTCAATTTCAACGTACCTCTCTATAACATGACCCAGCTGTAATATCAGTGGTCGCATTGGTTTCATTTTTGGTTTGCTTGTAGGGCGCTGACACCCGCATTCAGTGAGCCAGACAATTTGGCACTGCTGTGAATAGTTTAGTCGCAAAGTGAAGATTCACGGGTAAGAAGCCCCAAACTTCTAGATAGGTTCTTTTTCAGCTTTCAGCAGCCCTGGGCGAGTTCTTAAGGGAAATGTGGCTCTTTTTCATGGTGCTATTTTCTATGTCCAGCTACACAACGAGATGAGGATGGTCATTGTCATTTTCAGAGCTGCGAACGGGCAGAAAGGTGAGAAAATGTCGGATTTTGATTATTTGTGCTGACCTTTCAATTTCAACGTACCTCTCTATAACATGACCCAGCTGTAATTTCAATGGTCGCATTGGTTTCATTTTTGGTTTTCTTGTAGGGCGCTGGCACCCGCATTCAGTGACCCAGAAAATTTGGCACTGCTGTGAATAGTTTAGTCGCAAAGTGAAGATTCACGGGTAAAAAGCCCCAAACTTCTAGATAGGTTCTTTTTCAGCTTTCAGCAGCCCTGGGCGAGTTCTTTAGAGAAATGTGAGTCTTTTTCTTGGTGCTCTTGTCTATGTCCAGCTACACAACGAGATGAGGATGGTCATTGTCATTTTCTGAGCTGCGAACGGGCAGAAAGGTGAGAAAATGTCGGATTTTGACCATTTGTGCTGACCTTTCAATTTCAACGTACCTCTCTATAACATGACCCAGCTGTAATTTCGGTGGTCGCATTGGTTTCATTTTTGGTTTGCTTGTAGGGCGCTGGCACCCGCATTCAGTGACCTAGAAAATTTGGCACCGCTGTGAATAGTTTAGTCGCAAAGTGAAGATTCACGGGTAAAAAGCCCCAAACTGCTAGATAGGTTCTTTTTCAGCTTTCAGCAGCCCTGGGCGAGTTCTTTAGAGAAATGTGGCTCTTTTTCATTGTGCTATTTTCTATGTCCAGCTACACAACGAGATGAGGATGGTCATTGTCATTTTCTAAGCTGCGAACGTGCAGAAAGTTGAGAAAATGTCGGATTTTGACCATTTGTGCTGACCTTCCAATTTCAACGTACCTCTTTATAACATGACCCAGCTGTAATGTCAGCGGTCGCATTGGTTTCATATTTGGTTTGCTTGTTCGGCGCTGGCACCCACAATCAGTGACCCTAAAAATTTGGCACTGCTGTGAATAGTTTAGTCGCAAAGTGAAGATTCACGGGTAAAATGCCCCAAACTTCTAGATAGGTTCTTTTTCAGCTTTCAGCAGCCCTGGGCGAGTTCTTTAGAGAAATGTGGGTCTTTTTCTTGGTGCTCTTGTCTATGTCCAGCTACACAACGAGATGAGGATTGTCATTGTCATTTTCTAAGCTGCGAACGGGCAGAAAGGTGAGAAAATGTCGGATTTTGACCATTTGTGCTGACCCTTCAATTTCAACGTACCTCTCTATAACATGACCCAGCTGTAATTTCAGGTGTCGCATTGCTTTCATTTTTGGTTTGCTTGTAGGGCGCTGGCACCCGCATTCAGTGACCCAGAAAATTTGGCACTGCTGTGAATAGTTTAGTCGGAAAGTGAAGATTCACGGGTAAAAAGCCCCGAACTTCTAGATAGGTTCTTTTTCAGCTTTCAGCAGCCCTGGGCGAGTTCTTTAGAGAAATGTGAGTCTTTTTCTTGGTGCTCTTGTCTATGTCCAGCTACACAACGAGATGAGGATGGTCATTGTCATTTTCTGAGCTGCGAACGGGCAGAAAGGTGAGAAAATGTCGGATTTTGACCATTTGTGCTGACCTTTCAATTTGAACGTACCTCTCTATAACATGACCCAGCTGTAATTTCAGTGGTCGCATTGGTTTCATTTTTGGTTTGCTTGTAGGGCGCTGGCACCCGCATTCAGTGACCCAGAAAATTTGGCACTGCTGTGAATAGTTTAGTCGGAAAGTGAAGATTCACGGGTAAAAAGCCCCGAACTTCTAGATAGGTTCTTTTTCAGCTTTCAGCAGCCCTGGGCGAGTTCTTTAGAGAAATGTGAGTCTTTTTCTTGGTGCTCTTGTCTATGTCCAGCTACACAACGAGATGAGGATGGTCATTGTCATTTTCTGAGCTGCGAACGGGCAGAAAGGTGAGAAAATGTCGGATTTTGACCATTTGTGCTGACCTTTCAATTTCAACGTACCTCTCTATAACATGACCCAGCTGTAATTTCAGTGGTCGCATTGGTTTCATTTTTGGTTTGCTTGTAGGGCGCTGGCACCCGCATTCAGTGACCCAGAAAATTTGGCACTCCTGTGAATAGTTTAGTCGCAAAGTGAAGATTCACGGTTAAAAAGCCCCAAACTTCTAGATAGGTTCTTTTTCAGCTTTCAGCAGCCCTGGGCGAATTCTTTAGAGAAATTTGATGCTTTTTCATGGTGCTCTTGTCTATGTCCAGCTAACCAACGAGATGAGGATGGTCATTGCCATTTTCTAAGCTGCGAACGTGCAGAAAGGTGAGAAAATGTCGGATTTTGACCATTTGTGCTGACCTTCCAATTTCAACGTACCTCTCTATAACATGACCCAGCTGTAATGTCAGCGGTCGCATTGGTTTCATATTTGGTTTGCTTGTTGGGCGCTGGCACCCACAATCAGTGACCCTAAAAATTTGGCACTGCTGTGAATAGTTTAGTCGCAAAGTGAAGATTCACGGGTAAAATGCCCCAAACTTCTAGATAGGTTTTTTTCAGCTTTCAGCAGCCCTGGGCGAGTTCTTTAGAGAAATGTGAGTCTTTTTCTTGGTGCTCTTGTCTATGTCCAGCTACACAACGAGATGAGGATGGTCATTGTCATTTTCTGAGCTGCGAACGGGCAGAAAGGTGAGAAAATGTCGGATTTTGACCATTTGTGCTGACCTTTCAATTTCAACGTACCTCTCTATAACATGACCCAGCTGTAATTTCAGTGGTCGCATTGGTTTCATTTTTGGTTTGCTTGTAGGGCGCTGGCACCCGCATTCAGTGACCCAGAAAATTTGGCACTGCTGTGAATAGTTTAGTCGCAAAGTGAAGATTCACGGGTAAAAAGCCCCAAACTTCTAGATAGGTTCTTTTTCAGCTTTCAGCAGCCCTGGGCGAATTCTTTAGAGAAATGTGATGCTTTTTCATGGTGCTCTTGTCTATGTCCAGCTAACCAACGAGATGATGATGGTCATTGCCATTTTCTATGCTGCGAACGTGCAGAAAGGTGAGAAAATGTCGGATTTTGACCATTTGTGCTGACCTTCCAATTTCAACGTACCTCTCTATAACATGACCCAGCTGTAATGTCAGCGGTCGCATTGGTTTCATATTTGGTTTGCTTGTTGGGCGCTGGCACCCACAATCAGTGACCCTAAAAATTTGGCACTGCTGTGAATAGTTTAGTCGCAAAGTGAAGATTCACGGGTAAAATGCCCCAAACTTCTAGATAGGTTTTTTTTCAGCTTTCTGCAGCCCTGGGCGAGTTCTTTAGAGAAATGTGAGTCTTTTTCTTGGTGCGCTTGTCTATGTCCAGCTACACAACGAGATGAGGATGGTCATTGTCATTTTCTGAGCTGCGAACGGGCAGAAAGGTGAGAAAATGTCGGATTTTGACCATTTGTGCTGACCTTTCAATTTCAACGTACCTCTCTATAACATGACCCAGCTGTAATATCAGTGGTCGCATTGGTTTCATTTTTGGTTTGCTTGTAGGGCGCTGGCACCCGCATTCAGTGAGCCAGACAATTTGGCACTGCTGTGAATAGTTTAGTCGCAAAGTGAAGATTCACGGGTAAGAAGCCCCAAACTTCTAGATAGGTTCTTTTTCAGCTTTCAGCAGCCCTGGGCGAGTTCTTAAGGGAAATGTGGCTCTTTTTCATGGTGCTATTTTCTATGTCCAGCTACACAACGAGATGAGGATGGTCATTGTCATTTTCAGAGCTGCGAACGGGCAGAAAGGTGAGAAAATGTCGGATTTTGATTATTTGTGCTGACCTTTCAATTTCAACGTACCTCTCTATAACATGACCCAGCTGTAATTTCAATGGTCGCATTGGTTTCATTTTTGGTTTGCTTGTAGGGCGCTGGCACCCGCATTCAGTGACCCAGAAAATTTGGCACTGCTGTGAATAGTTTAGTCGCAAAGTGAAGATTCACGGGTAAAAAGCCCCAAACTTCTAGATAGGTTCTTTTTCAGCTTTCAGCAGCCCTGGGCGAGTTCTTTAGAGAAATGTGAGTCTTTTTCTTGGTGCTCTTGTCTATGTCCAGCTACACAACGAGATGAGGATGGT
Organism: Sycon ciliatum; assembly: GCF_964019385.1. Lineage (NCBI taxonomy): Eukaryota > Metazoa > Porifera > Calcarea > Leucosolenida > Sycettidae > Sycon > Sycon ciliatum. Next base: position 33,681,422 of record NC_088643.1, read on the forward strand.
CATTGTCATTTTCTGAGCTGCGAACGGGCAGAAAGGTGAGAAAATGTCGGATTTTGACCATTTGTGCTGACCTTTCAATTTCAACGTACCTCTCTATAACATGACCCAGCTGTAATTTCGGTGGTCGCATTGGTTTCATTTTTGGTTTGCTTGTAGGGCGCTGGCACCCGCATTCAGTGACCTAGAAAATTTGGCACTGCTGTGAATAGTTTAGTCGGAAAGTGAAGATTCACGGGTAAAAAGCCCCAAACTGCTAGATAGGTTCTTTTTCAGCTTTCAGCAGCCCTGGGCGAGTTCTTTAGAGAAATGTGGCTCTTTTTCATTGTGCTATTTTCTATGTCCAGCTACACAACGAGATGAGGATGGTCATTGTCATTTTCTAAGCTGCGAACGTGCAGAAAGTTGAGAAAATGTCGGATTTTGACCATTTGTGCTGACCTTCCAATTTCAACGTACCTCTTTATAACATGACCCAGCTGTAATGTCAGCGGTCGCATTGGTTTCATATTTGGTTTGCTTGTTCGGCGCTGGCACCCACAATCAGTGACCCTAAAAATTTGGCACTGCTGTGAATAGTTTAGTCGCAAAGTGAAGATTCACGGGTAAAATGCCCCAAACTTCTAGATAGGTTCTTTTTCAGCTTTCAGCAGCCCTGGGCGAGTTCTTTAGAGAAATGTGGGTCTTTTTCTTGGTGCTCTTGTCTATGTCCAGCTACACAACGAGATGAGGATTGTCATTGTCATTTTCTAAGCTGCGAACGGGCAGAAAGGTGAGAAAATGTCGGATTTTGACCATTTGTGCTGACCCTTCAATTTCAACGTACCTCTCTATAACATGACCCAGCTGTAATTTCAGGTGTCGCATTGCTTTCATTTTTGGTTTGCTTGTAGGGCGCTGGCACCCGCATTCAGTGACCCAGAAAATTTGGCACTGCTGTGAATAGTTTAGTCGGAAAGTGAAGATTCACGGGTAAAAAGCCCCGAACTTCTAGATAGGTTCTTTTTCAGCTTTCAGCAGCCCTGGGCGAGTTCTTTAGAGAAATGTGAGTCTTTTTCTTGGTGCTCTTGTCTATGTCCAGCTACACAACGAGATGAGGATGGTCATTGTCATTTTCTGAGCTGCGAACGGGCAGAAAGGTGAGAAAATGTCGGATTTTGACCATTTGTGCTGACCTTTCAATTTGAACGTACCTCTCTATAACATGACCCAGCTGTAATTTCAGTGGTCGCATTGGTTTCATTTTTGGTTTGCTTGTAGGGCGCTGGCACCCGCATTCAGTGACCCAGAAAATTTGGCACTGCTGTGAATAGTTTAGTCGGAAAGTGAAGATTCACGGGTAAAAAGCCCCGAACTTCTAGATAGGTTCTTTTTCAGCTTTCAGCAGCCCTGGGCGAGTTCTTTAGAGAAATGTGAGTCTTTTTCTTGGTGCTCTTGTCTATGTCCAGCTACACAACGAGATGAGGATGGTCATTGTCATTTTCTGAGCTGCGAACGGGCAGAAAGGTGAGAAAATGTCGGATTTTGACCATTTGTGCTGACCTTTCAATTTCAACGTACCTCTCTATAACATGACCCAGCTGTAATTTCAGTGGTCGCATTGGTTTCATTTTTGGTTTGCTTGTAGGGCGCTGGCACCCGCATTCAGTGACCCAGAAAATTTGGCACTCCTGTGAATAGTTTAGTCGCAAAGTGAAGATTCACGGTTAAAAAGCCCCAAACTTCTAGATAGGTTCTTTTTCAGCTTTCAGCAGCCCTGGGCGAATTCTTTAGAGAAATTTGATGCTTTTTCATGGTGCTCTTGTCTATGTCCAGCTAACCAACGAGATGAGGATGGTCATTGCCATTTTCTAAGCTGCGAACGTGCAGAAAGGTGAGAAAATGTCGGATTTTGACCATTTGTGCTGACCTTCCAATTTCAACGTACCTCTCTATAACATGACCCAGCTGTAATGTCAGCGGTCGCATTGGTTTCATATTTGGTTTGCTTGTTGGGCGCTGGCACCCACAATCAGTGACCCTAAAAATTTGGCACTGCTGTGAATAGTTTAGTCGCAAAGTGAAGATTCACGGGTAAAATGCCCCAAACTTCTAGATAGGTTTTTTTTCAGCTTTCAGCAGCCCTGGGCGAGTTCTTTAGAGAAATGTGAGTCTTTTTCTTGGTGCTCTTGTCTATGTCCAGCTACACAACGAGATGAGGATGGTCATTGTCATTTTCTGAGCTGCGAACGGGCAGAAAGGTGAGAAAATGTCGGATTTTGACCATTTGTGCTGACCTTTCAATTTCAACGTACCTCTCTATAACATGACCCAGTTGTAATTTCAGTGGTCGCATTGGTTTCATTTTTGGTTTGCTTGTAGGGCGCTGGCACCCGCATTCAGTGACCCAGAAAATTTGGCACTGCTGTGAATAGTTTAGTCGCAAAGTGAAGATTCACGGTTAAAAAGCCCCAAACTTCTAGATAGGTTCTTTTTCAGCTTTCAGCAGCCCTGGGCGAGTTCTTTGGAGAAATGTGAGTCTTTTTCTTGGTGCTCTTGTCCATCTCCCGCTACACAACGAGATGAGGATGGTCATTGTTATTTTTTGAGCTGCGAACGGGCAGAAAGGTGAGAAAATGTCGGATTTTGACCATTTGTGCTGACCTTTCAATTTCAACGTACCTCTCTATAACATGACCCAGCTGTAATTTCAGTGGTCGCATTGGTTTCATTTTTGGTTTGCTTGTAGGGCGCTGGCACCCGCATTCAGTGAGCCAGACAATTTGGCACTGCTGTGAATAGTTTAGTCGCAAAGTGAAGATTCACGGGTAAGAAGCCCCAAACTTCTAGATAGGTTCTTTTTCAGCTTTCAGCAGCCCTGGGCGAGTTCTTAAGGGAAATGTGGCTCTTTTTCATGGTGCTATTTTCTATGTCCAGCTACACAACGAGATGAGGATGGTCATTGTCATTTTCGGAGCTGCGAACGGGCAGAAAGGTGAGAAAATGTCGGATTTTGATTATTTGTGCTGACCTTTCAATTTCAACGTACCTCTCTATAACATGACCCAGCTGTAATTTCAATGGTCGCATTGGTTTCATATTTGGTTTGCTTGTAGGGCGCTGGCACCCGCATTCAGTGACCCAGAAAATTTGGCACTGCTGTGAATAGTTTAGTCGCAAAGTGAAGATTCACGGGTAAAAAGCCCCAAACTTCTAGATAGGTTCTTTTTCAACTTTCAGCAGTCCTGGGCGAGTTCTTTAGAGAAATGTGGCTCTTTTTCATGGTGCTATATTCTATGTCCAGCTACACAACGAGATGAGGATGGTCATTGTCATTTTCTGAGCTGCGAACGGGCAGAAAGGTGAGAAAATGTCGGATTTTGACCATTTGTGCTGACCTTTCAATTTCAACGTACCTCTCTATAACATGACCCAGCTGTAATTTCAGTGGTCGCATTGGTTTCATTTTTGGTTTGCTTGTAGGGCGCTGGCACCCGCATTCAGTGACCTAGAAAATTTGGCACTGCTGTGAATAGTTTAGTCGCAAAGTGAAGATTCACGGGTAAAAAGCCCCAAACTGCTAGATAGGTTCTTTTTCAGCTTTCAGCAGCCCTGGGCGAGTTCTTTAGAGAAATGTGGCTCTTTTTCATTGTGCTATTTTCTATGTCCAGCTACACAACGAGATGAGGATGGTCATTGTCATTTTCTAAGCTGCGAACGTGCAGAAAGTTGAGAAAATGTCGGATTTTGACCATTTGTGCTGACCTTCCAATTTCAACGTACCTCTCTATAACATGACCCAGCTGTAATTTCAGTGGTCGCATTGGTTTCATTTTTGGTTTGCTTGTAGGGCGCTGGCACCCGCATTCAGTGACCCAGAAAATTTGGCACTGCTGTGAATAGTTTAGTCGGAAAGTGAAGATTCACGGGTAAAAAGCCCCGAACTTCTAGATAGGTTCTTTTTCAGCTTTCAGCAGCCCTGGGCGAGTTCTTTAGAGAAATGTGAGTCTTTTTCTTGGTGCTCTTGTCTATGTCCAGCTACACAACGAGATGAGGATGGTCATTGTCATTTTCTGAGCTGCGAACGGGCAGAAAGGTGAGAAAATGTCGGATTTTGACCATTTGTGCTGACGTTTCAATTTCAACGTACCTCTCTATAACATGACCCAGCTGTAATTTCAGTGGTCGCATTGGTTTCATTTTTGGTTTGCTTGTAGGGCGCTGGCACCCGCATTCAGTGACCCAGAAAATTTGGCACTGCTGTGAATAGTTTAGTCGGAAAGTGAAGATTCACGGGTAAAAAGCCCCGAACTTCTAGATAGGTTCTTTTTCAGCTTTCAGCAGCCCTGGGCGAGTTCTTTAGAGAAATGTGAGTCTTTTTCTTGGTGCTCTTGTCTATGTCCAGCTACACAACGAGATGAGGATGGTCATTGTCATTTTCTGAGCTGCGAACGGGCAGAAAGGTGAGAAAATGTCGGATTTTGACCATTTGTGCTGACCTTTCAATTTCAACGTACCTCTCTATAACATGACCCAGCTGTAATTTTAGTGGTCGCATTGGTTTCATTTTTGGTTTGCTTGTAGGGCGCTGGCACCCGCATTCAGTGACCCAGAAAATTTGGCACTGCTGTGAATAGTTTAGTCGCAAAGTGAAGATTCACGGGTAAAATGCCCCAAACTTCTAGATAGGTTCTTTTTCAGCTTTCAGCAGCCCTGGGCGAGTTCTTTAGAGAAATGTGGGTCTTTTTCTTGGTGCTCTTGTCTATGTCCAGCTACAGAACGAGATGAGGATTGTCATTGTCATTTTCTAAGCTGAGAACGGGCAGAAAGGTGAGAAAATGTCGGATTTTGACCATTTGTGCTGACCTTTCAATTTCAACGTACCTCTCTATAACATGACCCAGCTGTAATTTCAGTGGTCATATTGGTTTCATTTTTGGTTTGCTTGTAGGGCGCTGGCACCCGCATTCAGTGACCCAGAAAATTTGGCACTGCTGTGAATAGTTTAGTCGGAAAGTGAAGATTCACGGGTAAAAAGCCCCGAACTTCTAGATAGGTTCTTTTTCAGCTTTCAGCAGCCCTGGGCGAGTTCTTTAGAGAAATGTGAGTCTTTTTCTTGGTGCTCTTGTCTATGTCCAGCTACACAACGAGATGAGGATGGTCATTGTCATTTTCTGAGCTGCGAACGGGCAGAAAGGTGAGAAAATGTCGGATTTTGACCATTTGTGCTGACCTTTCAATTTCAACGTACCTCTCTATAACATGACCCAGCTGTAATATCAGTGGTCGCATTGGTTTCATTTTTGGTTTGCTTGTAGGGCGCTGGCACCCGCATTCAGTGAGCCAGACAATTTGGCACTGCTGTGAATAGTTTAGTCGCAAAGTGAAGATTCACGGGTAAGAAGCCCCAAACTTCTAGATAGGTTCTTTTTCAGCTTTCAGCAGCCCTGGGCGAGTTCTTAAGGGAAATGTGGCTCTTTTTCATGGTGCTATTTTCTATGTCCAGCTACACAACGAGATGAGGATGGTCATTGTCATTTTCAGAGCTGCGAACGGGCAGAAAGGTGAGAAAATGTCGGATTTTGATTATTTGTGCTGACCTTTCAATTTCAACGTACCTCTCTATAACATGACCCAGCTGTAATTTCAATGGTCGCATTGGTTTCATTTTTGGTTTGCTTGTAGGGCGCTGGCACCCGCATTCAGTGACCCAGAAAATTTGGCACTGCTGAGAATAGTTTAGTCGCAAAGTGAAGATTCACGGGTAAAAAGCCCCACACTTCTAGATAGGTTCTTTTTCAGCTTTCAGCAGTCCTGGGCGAGTTCTTTAGAGAAATGTGGCTCTTTTTCATGGTGCTATATTCTATGTCCAGCTACACAACGAGATGAGGATGGTCATTGTCATTTTCTGAGCTGCGAACGGGCAGAAAGGTGAGAAAATGTCGGATTTTGACCATTTGTGCTGACCTTTCAATTTCAACGTACCTCTCTATAACATGACCCAGCTGTAATTTCAGTGGTCGCATTGGTTTGATTTTTGGTTTGCTTGTAGGGCGCTGGCACCCGCATTCAGTGACCCAGAAAGTTTGGCACTGCTGTGAATAGTTTAGTCGCAAAGTGAAGATTCACGGGTAAAAAGCCCCAAACTTCTAGATAGGTTCTTTTTCAGCTTTCAGCAGCCCTGGGCGAGTTCTTTAGAGAAATGTGGCTCTTTTTCATGGTGCTCTTGTCTATGTCCAGCTAACCAACGAGATGAGGATGGTCATTGTCATGTTCTAATCTTCGAACGGGCAAAAAGGTGAGAAAATGTCGGATTTTGACCATTTGTGCGGACCTTCCAATTTCAACGTACCTCTCTATAACATGACCCATCTGTATTTTCAGTGGTCGCATTGGTTTCATATTTGGTTTGCTTGTAGGGCGCTGGCACCCACAATCAGTGACCCTAAAAATTTGGCACTGCTGTGAATAGTTTAGTCGCAAAGTGAAGATTCACGGGTAAAAAGCCCCAAACTTCTAGATAGGTTCTTTTTCAGCTTTCAGCAGCCCTGGGTGAGTTCTTTAGAGAAATGTGGCTCTTTTTCATGGTGCTATTTTCTATGTCCAGCTAACCAACGAGATGAGGATGGTCATTGTCATTTTCTAAGCTGCGAACGTGCAGAAAGGTGAGAAAATGTCGGATTTTGACCATTTGTGCTGACCTTCCAATTTCAACGTACCTCTCTATAACATGACCCAGCTGTAATGTCAGCGGTCGCATTGGTTTCATATTTGGTTTGCTTGTAGGGCGCTGGCAGCCACAATCAGTGACCCTAAAAATTTGGCCCTGCTGTGAATAGTTTAGTCGCAAAGTGAAGATTCACGGGTAAAAAGCCCCAAACTTCTAGATAGGTTCTTTTTCAGCTTTCAGCAGCCCTGGGCGAGTTCTTTAGAGAAATGTGACTCTTTTTCATGGTGCTCTTGTCTATGTCCAGCTAACCAACGAGATGAGGATGGTCATTGTCATTTTCTAAGCTGCGAACGGGCAGAAAGGTGAGAAAATGTCGGATTTTGACCATTTGTGCTGACCTTTCAATTTCAACGTACCTCTCTATAACATGACCCAGCGGTAATTTCAGTGGTCGCATTGGTTTCATTTTTTGTTTGCTTGTAGGGCGCTGGCACCCGCATTCAGTGACCCAGAAAATTTGGCACTGCTGTGAATAGTTTAGTCGCAAAGTGAAGATTCACAGGTAAAAAGCCCCAAACTTCTAGATAGGTTCTTTTTCAGCTTTCAGCAGCCCTGGGCGAGTTTTTTACGGAAATGTGGGTCTTTTTCTTGGTGCTCTTGTCTATGTCCAGCTACACAACGAGATGAGGATGGTCATTGTCATTTTCTGAGCTGCGAACGGGCAGAACGGTGAGAAAATGTCGGATTTTGACCATTTGTGCTGACCTTTCAATTTCAACGTACCTCTCTATAACATGACCCAGCTGTAATTTCAGTGGTCGCATTGGTTTCATTTTTGGTTGGCTTGTAGGGCACTGGCACCCGCATTCAGTGACCCAGAGAATTTGGCACTGCTGTGAATAGTTTAGTCGCAAAGTGAAGATTCACGGGTAAAAAGGCCCAAACTTCTAGATAGGTTCTTTTTCAGCTTTCAGCAGCCCTGGGCGAGTTCTTTAGAGAAATGTGGCTCTTTTTCATGGTGCTATTTTTTATGTCCAGCTACACAACAAGATGAGGATGGTCATTGTCCTTTTCTGAGCTGCGAACGGGCAGAAAGGTGAGAAAATGTCGGATTTTGACCATTTGTGCTGACCTTTCAATTTCAACGTACCTCTCTATAACATGACCCAGCTGTAATTTCAGTGGTCGCATTGGTTTCATTTTAGGTTTGCTTGTAGGGCACTGGCACCCGCATTCAGTGACCTAGAAAATTTGGCACTGCTGTGAATAGTTTAGTCGCAAAGTGAAGATTCACGGGTAAAAAGCCCCAAACTTCTAGATAGGTTCTTTTTCAGCTTTCAGCAGCCCTGGGCGAGTTCTTTAGAGAAATGTGGCTCTTTTTCATGGTGCTATTTTCTATGTCCAGCTACACAACGAGATGAGGATGGTCATTGTCATTTTCTGAGCTGCGAACGGGCAGAAAGGTGAGAAAATGTCGGATTTTGACCATTTGTGCTGACCTTTCAATATCAACGTACCTCTCTATAACATGACCCAGCTGTATTTTCAGTGGTCGCATTGGTTTGATTTTAGGTTTGCTTGTAGGGCGCTGGCACTCGCATTCAGTGACCCAGAAAATTTGGCACTGCTGTGAACAGTTTTGTTGTCCCTGCCCTTAACCCCCCGACGACAATTGGCGCCCAACGTGGGGCTCGAACCCACGACCCTGAGATTAAGAGTCTCATGCTCTACCGCTGGTGACATTCGCCAGGCTCAACACGATGATGCCGAGCTACGGGTCGTGATAGACCGGTTGGCTGCCGCTCAGCCCGTTCAGGATGGCGATAGTCCTGTAGTTCGTTCTCTGCTGACTCAGTCCGAGACCCTGACCATGGTAGACGGTGTTTTGTACCGTGACACATTGCCATCGCTTGCTCGCCAGTTAGTGGTTCCGGTGGTTTTGCGCCACCAATTTTTGGCCGAGGCGCATGCTGGTCAAACATCTGGCCATTTTGGTTCAGACCGCACATTGGCTCGTCTTCGTAAAGTCGCATACTGGCCGGGAATGTCGGTCGATGTCTCGGTGTTTTGTAGATGTTGTACAGTGTGCGAGCGTGGAAAAGATCCGCCTAGGGCTGCAAAAGCCCCGCTCGGCACTGTGCGTGTGGGTGCCCCGTTTGAGGTCATTGCCATGGATATCATGGGACCCCTACCTCTCACTGCTCGTGGTAATAAATATATCCTAGTGGTTTGGGACTATTTTTGTAAATGGGTTGAAATTCTTCCCCTGCAGGACATGAGAGCTGAGACGGTGGCGGACCTTTTGGTCGAACGGGTATTTATGAAGTTTGGTGTCCCTAGCCAGTTGCACTCGGATCAGGGCCCAAATTTTGAGAGCCGTCTTATGTCATGCCTGTGTCAGTTGTTGGGGGTGTGTAAATCCCGCACGACCCCGTACCGGCCTCAGTCCGATGGCTTGGTAGAGCGGGCCAATCGCACTATTCAGGTGGCTCTCCGGGCGTACGTTGAGGGTGATCAGGCCTCGTGGGACAAACATCTTTCCCTGGTACAATTTGCCTACAATACGGGGGTCCACCGCTCTACCGGGTTTACCCCCCATTTTGTCCTGTTTGGGAGGGAGGCCCGTCTACCCTTGGACTTGTTCTTACCTACACCTAATACCCCCATGGAAGCCCCTGTGCCTGTGTACGTGTCCAATCTTCGGTCGTCTTTGGGTCGGGCTTTTGGCGTTGTACGTGACCGCCTCGGTGTAGCCCACAGAGTGGCTAAGGCAGCGTACGATCGCCGGACTAAACTGCCCACGGTACAACCTGGGGACTATGTTTGGCTCCATGCTGTTCCGCCCCCTGGGTCCAACCCTAAGCTGTTCCGCCCGTGGACTGGCCCCTGGCAGGTGGAAGTGGTGAAGGGAGTTGTGTGTGCGATTGTCCGGGTGGGTCCTCCTCCTTCACCCCGACATGCTAAGCACCTGACTGTGCATGCGGATAGGTTGCGGGTGGTGCAGGGTAAGGTGATTGTTCCCCCAGGGGTTCCAGCTACCGGGCCCGCCACGCCTGAAAGACCGGCGGTTTCCTCCATGGGTGGGCCCGCTCTGTTTCTGCCGGCCCCATTTGCAAGGTCAGTCCCAGGGTTGGTTCAGCCCCCGGGTTACCTCCCCACACCTCCCCCATCTCCGGTTGTTGTACCCCCTGCTGGTGACCGGGGTTCCCCTCCCTTGGTGGGTAGTCCCCCGGATACCCCGGCCCCGAATCCTCCTGATTCTTCATTGCCGGGTAGTCCGTTATTGACCCCGACGCAGAGTCCTCCGGTTTCTCCCACCCATCCGCCCGGGACACCACGTCCTCGGCGGAGGTGTGCCCTGCCCCCGGGGGGCTATGCGGCCCTTGACGAGGGTCAGTTAGACCTCTCGTGGAGGGGTTGGTGATGTAGCTATTGTTTACCATGGATACTCCCAGTTGGTTGTTTGTTTTTTTCTCCTCTTTTTCTTTTTTTTTTCTTCTTTCTTGCTTAGTGTTGCCCTCGCCGACCCGGCCATGGTGTTGGAACTCATCGAGGAGTGGAGGTCGTTTTTCGAGTCGCTTCCCGCAGACATGCGTCCGGCTTCCCTACTGTCCGCTTCCTCGCCGGTGGTGGCTGCCGCGCCAGCGCCGCGTCAGGTTTCCCTTCTGTCCGCTTCCTCGCCGGTGGTGGCTGCAGCGCCAGCGCCAGTGGTGCCTCGTCGCCGACGGTCCCGCCGCTCTCGCAAGAGGCGTCGGGCCCGCCGAGCGGCGCAGCGTCGCGCCGCCCTCGCTGCTCCGTCGCCGGCTGGTGGTATGCCGGACAGTGCCCCTTCCCCTCCCAATGTGGGGTCGGAACTGGTCTCCCTCGTTGAGGTCCATTGTGTCAATGAATTTGCTTAATTTTTTCCTCCTTATGTATTTTTTGTTCGTCGTTTCCTTTGGGTGAGTGGTGTCCTAGGTTGGTGCTGTTCTGTAAAAGATCCCTACAAGGATAGGGCATAAACAGGTGGAGCAGCTCGCCAGCCGGAGTCCTCTTTGAAACTGTTGCTTGCAGGTTCCTCCATTGTTGCACGGTTTCGCGGGGCTCCCGGCTGGTGTCAACCCTCCTGGCCTACTCGTCACTTGCCCAACGGTCTCGTCTGTGTTTTTTTTGTTTATATATTCGCCTATCTATGTTGTCCATATTTCATTTCTTTCTTCTTCCTGTCTTCTTCTCCTGTCTGTCTTCTCTTTTTGTTTTTCTTCTCTCCCATCCTCAGGAGAGGATGCATTTTTTTCGTGTGGAAATATGTTGTCCCTGCCCTTTTGGCACGTGTGTGCCCCTTTTGGCACGTGCAGGTTGCGCATGCGTGCATGCTTATCGTGCGCATCCTGATGGTTTTTGGGTGCCTTCTTCCTGAGACTCTCCTTGGAGTAAGACGAAAATAATCTGTCCTCTGAGTGTGGCGTGCGTGTGATGTAGAAGAGAGTAATCGGAAGGGCTATCGTGCGAGGGAATAAAACCCCCCGACGACAGTTTAGTCGCAAAGTGAAGATTCACGGGTAAAAAGCCCCAAACTTCTAGATAGGTTCTTTTTCAGCTTTCAGCAGCCCTGGGTGAGTTCTTTAGAGAAATGTGGCTCTTTTTCATGGTGCTATTTTCTATGTCCAGCTAACCAACGAGATGAGGATGGTCATTGTCATTTTCTAAGCTGCGAACGTGCAGAAAGGTGAGAAAATGTCGGATTTTGACCATTTGTGCTGACCTTTCAATTTCAACGTACCTCTCTATAACATGACCCAGCTGTAATGTCAGCGGTCGCATTGGTTTCATATTTGGTTTGCTTGTAGGGCGCTGGCACCCACAATCAGTGACCCTAAAAATTTGGCACTGCTGTGAATAGTTTAGTCGCAAAGTGAAGATTCACGGGTAAAAAGCCCCAAACTTCTAGATAGGTTCTTTTTCAGCTTTCAGCAGCCCTGGGCGAGTTCTTTAGAGAAATGTGACTCTTTTTCATGGTGCTCTTGTCTATGTCCAGCTAACCAACGAGATGAGGATGGTCATTGTCATTTTCTAAGCTGCGAACGGGCAGAAAGGTGAGAAAATGTCGGATTTTGACCATTTCTGCTGACCTTTCAATTTCAACGTACCACTCTATAACATGACCCAGCGGTAATTTCAGTGGTCGCATTGGTTTCATTTTTGGTTTGCTTGTAGGGCGCTGGCACCCGCATTCAGTCACCCAGAAAATTTGGCACTGCTGTGAACAGTTTAGTCGCAAAGTGAAGATTCACGGGTAAAAAGCCCCAAACTTCTAGATAGGTTCTTTTTCAGCTTTCAGCAGCCCTGGGCGAGTTCTTTACGGAAATGTGGGTCTTTTTCTTGGTGCTCTTGTCTATGTCCAGCTACACAACGAGATGAGGATGGTCATTGTCATTTTGTGAGCTGCGAACGGGCAGAACGGTGAGAAAATGTCGGATTTTGACCATTTGTGCTGACCTTCCAATTTCAACGTACCTCTCTATAACATGACCCAGCTGTAATTTCAGTGGTCGCATTGGTTTCATTTTTGGTTTGCTTGTAGGGCGCTGCCACCCGCATTCAGTGACCTAGAAAATTTGGCACTGCTGTGAATAGTTTAGTCGCAAAGTAAAGATTCACGGTAAAAAGCCCCAAACTTCTAGATAGGTTCTTTTTCAGCTTTCAGCAGCCCTGGGTGAGTTCTTTAGAGAAATGTGGCTCTTTTTCATGGCGCTATTTTCTATGTCCAGCTAACCAACGAGATGAGGATGGTCATTGTCATTTTCTAAGCTGCGAACGGGCAGAAAGGTGAGAAAATGTCGGATTTTGACCATTTGTGCTGACCTTCCAATTTCAACGTACCTCTCTATAACATGACCCAGCTGTAATGTCAGCGGTCGCATTGGTTTCATATTTGGTTTGCTTGTAGGGCGCTGGCACCCACAATCAGTGACCCTAAAAATTTGGCCCTGCTGTGAATAGTTTAGTTGCAAAGTGAAGATTCACGGGTAAAAAGCCCCAAACTTCTAGATAGGTTCTTTTTCAGCTTTCAGCAGCCCTGGGCGAGTTCTTTAGAGAAATGTGACTCTTTTTCATGGTGCTCTTGTCTATGTCCAGCTAACCAACGAGATGAGGATGGTCATTGTCATTTTCTAAGCTGCGAACGGGCAGAAAGGTGAGAAAATGTCGGATTTTGACCATTTGTGCTGACCTTTCAATTTCAACGTACCTCTCTATAACATGACCCAACTGTGATGTCAGCGGTCGCATTGGTTTCATATTTGGTTTGCTTGTAGGGCGCTGGCACCCACAATCAGTGACCCAGGAAATTTGGCACTGCTGTGAATAGTTTAGTCGCAAAGTGAAGATTCACGGGTAAAAAGCCCCAAACTTCTAGATAGGTTCTTTTTCAGCTTTCAGCAGCCCTGGGTGAGTTATTTAGAGAAATGTGGCTCTTTTTCATGGTGCTATTTTCTATGTCCAGCTAACCAACGAGATGAGGATGGTCATTGTCATTTTCTAAGCTGCGAACGTGCAGAAAGGTGAGAAAATGTCGGATTTTGACCATTTGTGCTGACCTTCCAATTTCAACGTACCTCTCTATAACATGACCCAGCTGTAATGTCAGCAGTCGCATTGGTTTCATATTTGGTTTGCTTGTAGGGCGCTGGCACCCGCATTCAGTGACCCAGAAAATTTGGCACTGCTGTGAATAGTTTAGTCGCAAAGTGAAGATTCACGGGTAAAATGCCCAAAACTTCTAGATAGGTTCTTTTTCAGCTTTCAGCAGCCCTGGGCGAGTATTTTACGGAAATGTGGGTCTTTTTCTTGGTGCTCTTGTCTATGTCTAGCTACACAACGAGATGAGGATGGTCATTGTCATTTTCTGAGCTGCGAACGGGCAGAAAGGTGAGAAAATGTCGGATTTTGACCATATGTGCTGACCTTTCAATTTCAACGTACCTCTCTATAACATGACCCAGCTGTGATGTCAGCGGTCGCATTGGTTTCATATTTGGTTTGCTTGTAGGGCGCTGGCACCCACAATCAGTGACCCAGACAATTTGGCACTGCTGTGAATAGTTTAGTCGCAAAGTGAAGATTCACGGGTAAAAAGCCCCAAACTTCTAGATAGGTTCTTTTTCAGCTTTCAGCAGCCCTGGGCGAGTTCTTTAGAGAAATGTGACTCTTTTTCATGGTGCTCTTGTCTATGTCCAGCTAACCAACGAGATGAGGATGGTCATTGTCATTTTCTAAGCTGCGAACGGGCAGAAAGGTGAGAAAATGTCGGATTTTGACCATTTGTGCTGACCTTCCAATTTCAACGTACCTCTCTATAACATGACCCAGCTGTAATGTCAGCGGTCGCATTGGTTTCATTTTTGGTTTGCTTGTAGGGCGCTGGCAGCCACAATCAGTGACCCAGAAAATTTGGCACTGCTGTGAATAGTTTAGTCGCAAAGTGAAGATTCATGGGTAAAAGCCCCAAACTTCTAGATAGGTTCTTTTTCAGCTTTCAGCAGCCGTGGGCGAGTTCTTTAGAGAAATGTGACTCTTTTTCATGGTGCTCTTGTCTATGTCCAGCTACACAACGAGATGAGGATGGTCATTGTCATTTTCTGAGCTGCGAACGGGCAGAAAGGAGAGAAAATGTCAGATTTTGACCATTTGTGCTGACCTTTCAATTTCAACGTACCTCTCTATAACATGACCCAGCTGTATCTTCAGTGGTCGCATTGGTTTCATTTTTTGTTTCCTTGTAGGGCGCTAGCGCTCGCATTCAGTGACCCAGAAAATTTGGCACTGCTGTGAATAGTTTAGTCGCAAAGTGAAGATTCACGGGTAAAAAGCCCCAAACTTCTAGATAGGTTCTTTTTCAACTTTCAGCAGCCCTGGGTGAGTTCTTTAGAGAAATGTGGCTCTTTTTCATGGTGCTATTTTCTATGTCCAGCTAACCAACGAGATGAGGATGGTCAATGTCATTTTCTAAGCTGCGAACGTGCAGAAAGGTGAGAAAATGTCGGATTTTGACCATTTGTGCTGACCTTCCAATTTCAACGTACCTCTCTATAACATGACCCAGCTGTAATGTCAGCGGTCGCATTGGTTTCATATTTGGTTTGCTTGTAGGGCGCTGGCACCCGCATTCAGTGACCCAGAAAATTTGGCACTGCTGTGAATAGTTTAGTCGCAAAGTGAAGATTCACGGGTAAAATGCCCAAAACTTCTAGATAGGTTCTTTTTCAGCTTTCAGCAGCCCTGGGCGAGTTCTTTACGGAAATGTGGGTCTTTTTCTTGGTGCTCTTGTCTATGTCTAGCTACACAACGAGATGAGGATGGTCATTGTCATTTTCTGAGCGGCGAACGGGCAGAAAGGTGAGAAAATGTCGGATTTTGACCATATGTGCTGACCTTTCAATTTCAACGTACCTCTCTATAACATGACCCAGCTGTGATGTCAGCGGTCGCATTGGTTTCATATTTGGTTTGCTTGTAGGGCGCTGGCACCCACAATCAGTGACCCAGAAAATTTGGCACTGCTGTGAATAGTTTAGTCGCAAAGTGAAGATTCACGGGTAAAAAGCCCCAAACTTCTAGATAGGTTCTTTTTCAGCTTTCAGCAGCCCTGGGCGAGTTCTTTAGAGAAATGTGACTCTTTTTCATGGTGCTCTTGTCTATGTCCAGCTAACCAACGAGATGAGGATGGTCATTGTCATTTTCTAAGCTGCGAACGGGCAGAAAGGTGAGAAAATGTCGGATTTTGACCATTTGTGCTGACCTTCCAATTTCAACGTACCTCTCTATAACATGACCCAGCTGTAATGTCAGCGGTCGCATTGGTTTCATTTTTGGTTTGCTTGTAGGGCGCTGGCAGCCACAATCAGTGACCCAGAAAATTTGGCACTGCTGTGAATAGTTTAGACGCAAAGTGAAGATTCATGGGTAAAAGCCCCAAACTTCTAGATAGGTTCTTTTTCAGCTTTCAGCAGCCGTGGGCGAGTTCTTTAGAGAAATGTGACTCTTTTTCATGGTGCTCTTGTCTATGTCCAGCTACACAACGAGTGAGGATGGTCATTGTCATTTTCTGAGCTGCGAACGGGCAGAAAGGAGAGAAAATGTCGGATTTTGACCATTTGTGCTGACCTTTCAATTTCAACGTACCTCTCTATAACATGACCCAGCTGTATCTTCAGTGGTCGCATTGGTTTCATTTTTTGTTTCCTTGTAGGGCGCTAGCGCCCGCATTCAGTGACCCAGAAAATTTCGCACTGCTGTGAATAGTTTAGTCGCAAAGTGAAGATTCACGGGTAAAAAGCCCCAAACTTCTAGATAGGTTCTTTTTCAACTTTCAGCAGCCCTGGGTGAGTTCTTTAGAGAAATGTGGCTCTTTTTCATGCTGCTATTTTCTATGTCCAGCTAACCAAGGAGATGAGGATGGTCATTGTCATTTTCTAAGCTGCGAACGTCCAGAAAGGTGAGAAAATGTCGGATTTTGACCATTTGTGCTGACCTTCCAATTTCAACGTACCTCTCTATAACATGACCCAGCTGTAATGTCGGCGTTCGCATTGGTTTCATATTTGGTTTGCTTGTAGGGCGCTGGCACCCACAATCAGTGACCCTAAAAATTTGGCACTACTGTGAATAGTTTAGTCGCAAAGTGAAGATTCACGGGTAAAAAGCCCCAAACTTCTAGATAGGTTCTTTTTCAGCTGTCAGCAGCCCTGGGTGAGTTCTTTAGAGAAATGTGGCTCTTTTTCATGGTGCTCTTGTCTATGTCCAGCTAACCAACGAGATGAGGATGGTCATTGTCATTTTCTAAGCTGCGAACGGGCAGAAAGGTGAGAAAATGTCGGATTTTGACCATTTGTGCTGACCTTCCAATTTCAACGTACCTCTCTATAACATGACCCAGCTGTAATGTCAGCGGTCGCATTGGTTTCATTTTTGGTTTGCTTGTAGGGCGCTGGCAGCCACAATCAGTGACCCAGAAAATTTGGCACTGCTGTGAATAGTTTAGTCGCAAAGTGAAGATTCATGGGTAAAAGCCCCAAACTTCTAGATAGGTTCTTTTTCAGCTTTCAGCAGCCGTGGGCGAGTTCTTTAGAGAAATGTGACTCTTTTTCATGGTGCTCTTGTCTATGTCCAGCTACACAACGAGATGAGGATGGTCATTGTCATTTTCTGAGCTGCGAACGGGCAGAAAGGAGAGAAAATGTCAGATTTTGACCATTTGTGCTGACCTTTCAATTTCAACGTACCTCTCTATAACATGACCCAGCTGTATCTTCAGTGGTCGCATTGGTTTCATTTTTTGTTTCCTTGTAGGGCGCTAGCGCTCGCATTCAGTGACCCAGAAAATTTGGCACTGCTGTGAATAGTTTAGTCGCAAAGTGAAGATTCACGGGTAAAAAGCCCCAAACTTCTAGATAGGTTCTTTTTCAACTTTCAGCAGCCCTGGGTGAGTTCTTTAGAGAAATGTGGCTCTTTTTCATGGTGCTATTTTCTATGTCCAGCTAACCAACGAGATGAGGATGGTCAATGTCATTTTCTAAGCTGCGAACGTGCAGAAAGGTGAGAAAATGTCGGATTTTGACCATTTGTGCTGACCTTCCAATTTCAACGTACCTCTCTATAACATGACCCAGCTGTAATGTCAGCGGTCGCATTGGTTTCATATTTGGTTTGCTTGTAGGGCGCTGGCACCCGCATTCAGTGACCCAGAAAATTTGGCACTGCTGTGAATAGTTTAGTCGCAAAGTGAAGATTCACGGGTAAAATGCCCAAAACTTCTAGATAGGTTCTTTTTCAGCTTTCAGCAGCCCTGGGCGAGTTCTTTACGGAAATGTGGGTCTTTTTCTTGGTGCTCTTGTCTATGTCTAGCTACACAACGAGATGAGGATGGTCATTGTCATTTTCTGAGCGGCGAACGGGCAGAAAGGTGAGAAAATGTCGGATTTTGACCATATGTGCTGACCTTTCAATTTCAACGTACCTCTCTATAACATGACCCAGCTGTGATGTCAGCGGTCGCATTGGTTTCATATTTGGTTTGCTTGTAGGGCGCTGGCACCCACAATCAGTGACCCAGACAATTTGGCACTGCTGTGAATAGTTTAGTCGCAAAGTGAAGATTCACGGGTAAAAAGCCCCAAACTTCTAGATAGGTTCTTTTTCAGCTTTCAGCAGCCCTGGGCGAGTTCTTTAGAGAAATGTGACTCTTTTTCATGGTGCTCTTGTCTATGTCCAGCTAACCAACGAGATGAGGATGGTCATTGTCATTTTCTAAGCTGCGAACGGGCAGAAAGGTGAGAAAATGTCGGATTTTGACCATTTGTGCTGACCTTCCAATTTCAACGTACCTCTCTATAACATGACCCAGCTGTAATGTCAGCGGTCGCATTGGTTTCATTTTTGGTTTGCTTGTAGGGCGCTGGCAGCCACAATCAGTGACCCAGAAAATTTGGCACTGCTGTGAATAGTTTAGTCGCAAAGTGAAGATTCATGGGTAAAAGCCCCAAACTTCTAGATAGGTTCTTTTTCAGCTTTCAGCAGCCGTGGGCGAGTTCTTTAGAGAAATGTGACTCTTTTTCATGGTGCTCTTGTCTATGTCCAGCTACACAACGAGATGAGGATGGTCATTGTCATTTTCTGAGCTGCGAACGGGCAGAAAGGAGAGAAAATGTCAGATTTTGACCATTTGTGCTGACCTTTCAATTTCAACGTACCTCTCTATAACATGACCCAGCTGTATCTTCAGTGGTCGCATTGGTTTCATTTTTTGTTTCCTTGTAGGGCGCTAGCGCTCGCATTCAGTGACCCAGAAAATTTGGCACTGCTGTGAATAGTTTAGTCGCAAAGTGAAGATTCACGGGTAAAAAGCCCCAAACTTCTAGATAGGTTCTTTTTCAACTTTCAGCAGCCCTGGGTGAGTTTTTTAGAGAAATGTGGCTCTTTTTCATGGTGCTATTTTCTATGTCCAGCTAACCAACGAGATGAGGATGGTCAATGTCATTTTCTAAGCTGCGAACGTGCAGAAAGGTGAGAAAATGTCGGATTTTGACCATTTGTGCTGACCTTCCAATTTCAACGTACCTCTCTATAACATGACCCAGCTGTAATGTCAGCGGTCGCATTGGTTTCATATTTGGTTTGCTTGTAGGGCGCTGGCACCCGCATTCAGTGACCCAGAAAATTTGGCACTGCTGTGAATAGTTTAGTCGCAAAGTGAAGATTCACGGGTAAAATGCCCCAAACTTCTAGATAGGTTCTTTTTCAGCTTTCAGCAGCCCTGGGCGAGTTCTTTACGGAAATGTGGGTCTTTTTCTTGGTGCTCTTGTCTATGTCTAGCTACACAACGAGATGAGGATGGTCATTGTCATTTTCTGAGCGGCGAACGGGCAGAAAGGTGAGAAAATGTCGGATTTTGACCATATGTGCTGACCTTTCAATTTCAACGTACCTCTCTATAACATGACCCAGCTGTGATGTCAGCGGTCGCATTGGTTTCATATTTGGTTTGCTTGTAGGGCGCTGGCACCCACAATCAGTGACCCAGAAAATTTGGCACTGCTGTGAATAGTTTAGTCGCAAAGTGAAGATTCACTGGTAAAAAGCCCCAAACTTCTAGATAGGTTCTTTTTCAGCTTTCAGCAGCCCTGGGCGAGTTCTTTAGAGAAATGTGACTCTTTTTCATGGTGCTCTTGTCTATGTCCAGCTAACCAACGAGATGAGGATGGTCATTGTCATTTTCTAAGCTGCGAACGGGCAGAAAGGTGAGAAAATGTCGGATTTTGACCATTTGTGCTGACCTTCCAATTTCAACGTACCTCTCTATAACATGACCCAGCTGTAATGTCAGCGGTCGCATTGGTTTCATATTTGGTTTGCTTGTAGGGCGCTGGCACCCGCATTCAATGACCCAGAAAATTTGGCACTGCTGTGAATAGTTTAGTCGCAAAGTGAAGATTCACGGGTAAAAAGCCCCAAACTTCTAGATAGGTTCTTTTTCAGCTTTCAGCAGCCCTGGGCGAGTTCTTTAGAGAAATGTGACTCTTTTTCATGGTGCTCTTGTCTATGTCCAGCTAACCAACGAGATGAGGATGGTCATTGTCATTTTCTAAGCTGCGAACGGGCAGAAAGGTGAGAAAATGTCGGATTTTGACCATTTGTGCTGACCTTCCAATTTCAACGTACCTCTCTATAACATGACCCAGCTGTAATGTCAGCGGTCGCATTGGTTTCATTTTTGGTTTGCTTGTAGGGCGCTGGCAGCCACAATCAGTGACCCAGAAAATTTGGCACTGCTGTGAATAGTTTAGACGCAAAGTGAAGATTCATGGGTAAAAGCCCCAAACTTCTAGATAGGTTCTTTTTCAGCTTTCAGCAGCCGTGGGCGAGTTCTTTAGAGAAATGTGACTCTTTTTCATGGTGCTCTTGTCTATGTCCAGCTACACAACGAGATGAGGATGGTCATTGTCATTTTCTGAGCTGCGAACGGGCAGAAAGGAGAGAAAATGTCGGATTTTGACCATTTGTGCTGACCTTTCAATTTCAACGTACCTCTCTATAACATGACCCAGCTGTATCTTCAGTGGTCGCATTGGTTTCATTTTTTGTTTCCTTGTAGGGCGCTAGCGCCCGCATTCAGTGACCCAGAAAATTTCGCACTGCTGTGAATAGTTTAGTCGCAAAGTGAAGATTCACGGGTAAAAAGCCCCAAACTTCTAGATAGGTTCTTTTTCAACTTTCAGCAGCCCTGGGTGAGTTCTTTAGAGAAATGTGGCTCTTTTTCATGCTGCTATTTTCTATGTCCAGCTAACCAACGAGATGAGGATGGTCATTGTCATTTTCTAAGCTGCGAACGTCCAGAAAGGTGAGAAAATGTCGGATTTTGACCATTTGTGCTGACCTTCCAATTTCAACGTACCTCTCTATAACATGACCCAGCTGTAATGTCAGCGTTCGCATTGGTTTCATATTTGGTTTGCTTGTAGGGCGCTGGCACCCACAATCAGTGACCCTAAAAATTTGGCACGACTGTGAATAGTTTAGTCGCAAAGTGAAGATTCACGGGTAAAAAGCCCCAAACTTCTAGATAGGTTCTTTTTCAGCTTTCAGCAGCCCTGGGTGAGTTCTTTAGAGAAATGTGGCTCTTTTTCATGGTGCTCTTGTCTATGTCCAGCTAACCAACGAGATGAGGATGGTCATTGTCATTTTCTAAGCTGCGAATGTGCAGAAAGGTGAGAAAATGTCGGATTTTGACCATTTGTGCTGACCTTCCAATTTCAACGTACCTCTCTATAACATGACCCAGCTGTGATGTCAGCAGTCGCATTGGTTTCATATTTGGTTTGCTTGTAGGGCGCTGGCACCCACAATCAGTGACCTAGAAAATTTGGCACTGCTGTGAATAGTTTAGTCGGAAAGTGAAGATTCACGGGTAAAAAGCCCCAAACTTCTAGATAGGTTCTTTTTCAGCTTTAGCAGCCCTGGGCGAGTTCTTTAGAGAAATGTGACTCTTTTTCATGGTGCTCTTGTCTATGTCCAGCTACACAACGAGATGAGGATGGTCATTGTCATTTTTTGAGCTGCGAACGGGCAGAAAGGTGAGAAAATGTCGGATTTTGACCATTTGTGCTGACCTTTCAATTTCAACGTACCTCTCTATAACATGACCCAGCTGTATTTTCAGTGGTCGCATTGGTTTCATTTTTGGTTTGCTTGTAGGGCGCTGGCGCCCGCATTCAGTGACCCTGAAAATTTGGCACTGCTGTGAATAGTTTAGTCGCAAAGTGAAGATTCACGGGTAAAAAGCCCCAAACTTCTAGATAGGTTCTTTTTCAGCTTTCAGCAGCCCTGGGACAGTTCTTTAGAGAAATGTGGCTCTTTTTCATGGTGCTATTTTCTATGTCCAGCTAACCAACGAGATGAGGATGGTCATTGTCATTTTCTAAGCTGCGAACGTCCAGAAAGTTGAGAAAATGTCGGATTTTGACCATTTGTGCTGACCTTCCAATTTCAACGTACCTCTCTATAACATGACCCAGCTGTAATGTCAGCGGTCGCATTGGTTTCATATTTGGTTTGCTTGTAGGGCGCTGGCACCCACAATCAGTGACCCTAAAAATTTGGCACTGCTGTGAATAGTTTAGTCGCAAATTGAAGATTCACGGGTAAAAAGCCCCAAACTTCTAGATAGGTTCTTTTTCAGCTTTCAGCAGCCCTGGGCTAGTTCTTTAGAGAAATGTGGCTCTTTTTCATGGTGCTATTTTCTATGTCCAGCTACACAACGAGATGAGGATGGTCATTGTCATTTTCTGAGCTGCGAACGGGCAGAAAGGTGAGAAAATGTCGGATTCTGACCATTTGTGCTGACCTTTCAATTTCAACGTACCTCTCTATAACATGACCCAGCTGTATTTTCAGTGGTCGCATTGGTTTCATTTTTGGTTTGCTTGTAGGGCGCTGGCACCCGCATTCAGTGACCCAGAAAATTTGGCACTGCTGTGAATAGTTTAGTCGCAAAGTGAAGATTCACGGGTAAAAAGCCCCAAACTTCTAGATAGGTTCTTTTTCAGCTTTCAGCAGCCCTGGGCGAGTTCTTTAGAGAAATGTGACTCTTTTTCATGGTGCTCTTGTCTATGTCCAGCTAACCAACGAGATGAGGATGGTCGATGTCATTTTCTAAGCTGCGAACAGGCAGAAAGGTGAGAAAATGTCGGATTTTGACCATTTGTGCTGACCTTCCAATTTCAACGTACCTCTCTATAACATGACCCAGCTGTTATGTCAGCGGTCGCATTGGTTTCATTTTTGGTTTGCTTGTAGGGCGCTGGCAGCCACAATCAGTGACCCAGAAAATTTGGCACTGCTGTGAATAGTTCAGTCGCAAAGTGAAGATTCATGGGTAAAAAGCCCCAAACTTCTAGATAGGTTCTTTTTCAGCTTTCAGCAGCCCTGGGCGAGTTCTTTAGAGAAATGTGACTGTTTTTCATGGTGCTCTTGTCTATGTCCAGCTACACAACGAGATGAGGATGGTCATTGTCATTTTCTGAGCTGCGAACGGGCAGAAAGGAGAGAAAATGTCGGATTTTGACCATTTGTGCTGACCTTTCAATTTCAACGTACCTCTCTATAACATGACCCAGCGGTAATTTCAGTGGTCGCATTGGTTTCATTTTTGGTTTGCTTGTAGGGCGCTGGCACCCGCATTCAGTAACCCAGAAAATTTGGCACTGCTGTGAATAGTTTAGTCGCAAAGTGAAGATTCACGGGTAAAAAGCCCCAAACTTCTAGATAGGTTCTTTTTCAGCTTTCAGCAGCCCTGGGCGAGTTCTTTACGGAAATGTGGGTCTTTTTCTTGGTGCTCTTGTCTATGTCCAGCTACACAACGAGATGAGGATGGTCATTGTCATTTTCTGAGCAGCGAACGGGCAGAACGGTGAGAAAATGTTGGATTTTGACCATTTGTGCTGACCTTTCAATTTCAACGTACCTCTCTATAACATGACCCAGCTGTAATTTCAGTGGTCGCATTGGTTTCATTTTTGGTTTGCTTGTAGGGCGATGGCACCCGCATTTAGTGACCTAGAAAATTTGGCACTGCTGTGAATAGTTTAGTCGCAAAGTGAAGATTCACGGGTAAAAAGCCCCAAACTTCTAGATAGGTTCTTTTTCAGCTTTCAGCAGCCCTGGGCGAGTTCTTTACGGAAATGTGGGTCTTTTTCTTGGTGCTCTTGTCTATGTCCAGCTACACAACGAGATGAGGATGGTCATGGTCATTTTCTGAGCTGCGAACGGGCAGAACGGTGAGAAAATGTCGGATTTTGACCATTTGTGCTGACCTTTCAATTTCAACGTACCTCTCTATAACATGACCCAGCTGTATTTTCAGTGGTCGCATTGGTTTCATTTTTGGTTTGCCTGTAGGGCGCTGGCACCCGCATTCAGTGACCCAGAAAATTTGGCACTGCTGTGAACAGTTTAGTCGCAAAGTGAAGATTCACGGGTAAAAAGCCCCAAACTTCTAGATAGGTTCTTTTTCAGCTTTCAGCAGCCCTGGGTGAGTTCTTTAGAGAAATGTGGCTCTTTTTCATGGTGCTATTTTCTATGTCCAGCTAACCAACGAGATGAGGATGGTCATTGTCATTTTCTAAGCTGCGAACGTGCAGAAAGGTAAGAAAATGTCGGATTTTGACCATTTGTGCTGACCTTCTAATTTCAACGTACCTCTCTATAACATGACCCAGCTGTAATGTCAGCCGTCGCATTGGTTTCATATTTGGTTTGCTTGTAGGGCGCTGGCACCCACAATCAGTGACCCAGAAAATTTGGCACTGCTGTGAATAGTTTAGTCGCAAAGTGAAGATTCACTGGTAAAAAGCCCCAAACTTCTAGATAGGTTCTTTTTCAGCTTTCAGCAGCCCTGGGCGAGTTCTTTAAAGAAATGTGACTCTTTTTCATGGTGGTCTTGTCTATGTCCAGCTAACCAACGAGATGAGGATGGTCATTGTCATTTTCTAAGCTGCGAACGGGCAGAAAGGTGAGAAAATGTCGGATTTTGACCATTTGTGCTGACCTTTCAATTTCAACGTACCTCTCTATAACATGACCCAGCGGTAATTTCAGTGGTCGCATTGGTTTCATTTTTGGTTTGCTTGTAGGGCGCTGGCACCCGCATTCAGTGACCCAGAAAATTTGGCACTGCTGTGAATAGTTTAGTCGTAAAGTGAAGATTCACGGGTAAAAAGCCCCAAACTTCTAGATAGGTTCTTTTTCAGCTTTCAGCCGCCCTGGGCGAGTTCTTCAGAGAAATGTGACTCTTTTTCATGGTGCTCTTGTCTATGTCCAGCTACACAACGAGATGAGGATGGTCATTGTCATTTTCTAAGCTGCGAACGGGCAGAAAGGAGAGAAAATGTCGGATTTTGACCATTTGTGCTGACCTTTCAATTTCACCGTACCTCTCTATAACATGACCCAGCTGTAATTTCAGTGGTCGCATTGGTTTCATTTTTGGTTTGCTTGTAGGGCGCTGGCACCCGCATTCAGTGACCTAGAAAATTAGGCACTGCAGTGAATAGTTTAGTCGCAAAGTGAAGATTCACGGGTAAAAAGCCCCAAACTTCTAGATAGGTTCTTTTTCAGCTTTCAGCAGCCCTGGGCGAGTTCTTTAGAGAAATGTGGCTCTATTTCATGGTGCTATTTTCTATGTCCAGCTACACAACGAGATGAGGATGGTCATTGTCATTTTCTGAGCTGCGAACGGGCAGAAAGGTGAGAAAATGTCGGATTTTGACCATTTGTGCTGACCTTTCAATTTCAACGTACCTCTCTATAACATGACCCAGCTGTATTTTCAGTAGTCGCATTGGTTTCATTTTTGGTTTGCTTGTAGGGCGCTGGCGCCCGCATTCAGTGACCCAGAAAATTTGCCACTGCTGTGAATAGTTTAGTCGCAAAGTGAAGATTCACGGGTAAAAAGCCCCAAACTTCTAGATAGGTTCTTTTTCAGCTTTCAGTAGCCCTGGGTGAGTTCTTTAGAGAAATGTGGCTCTTTTTCATGGTGCTATTTTCTATGTCCAGCTAACCAACGAGATGAGGATGGTCATTGTCATTTTCTAAGCTGCGAACGTCCAGAAAGGTGAGAAAATGTCGGATTTTGACCATTTGTGCTGACCTTTCAATTTCAACGTACCTCTCTATAACATGACCCAGCTGTAATGTCAGCGGTCGCATTGGTTTCATTTTGGTTTGCTTGTAGGGCGCTGACACCCACAATCAGTGACCCTAAAAATTTGGCACTGCTGTGAATAGTTTAGTCGCAAAGTGAAGATTCACGGGTAAAAAGCCCCAAACTTCTAGATAGGTTCTTTTTCAGCTTTCAGCAGCCCTGGGCGAGTTCTTTAGAGAAATGTGACTCTTTTTCATGGTGCTCTTGTCTATGTCCAGCTAACCAACGAGATGAGGATGGTCATTGTCATTTTCTAAGCTGCGAACGGGCAGAAAGGTGAGAAAATGTCGGATTTTGACCATTTGTGCTGACCTTTCAATTTCAACGTACCTCTGTATAACATGACCCAGCGGTAATTTCAGTGGTCGCATTGGTTTCATTTTTGGTTTGCTTGTAGGGCGCTGGCACCCGCATTCAGTGACCTAGAAAATTAGGCACTGCAGTGAATAGTTTAGTCGCAAAGTGAAGATTCACGGGTAAAAAGCCCCAAACTTCTAGATAGGTTCTTTTTCAGCTTTCAGCAGCCCTAGGCGAGTTCTTTACGGAAATGTGGGTCTTTTTCTTGGTGCTCTTGTCTATGTCCAGCTACACAACGAGATGAGGATGGTCATTGTCATTTTCTGAGCTGCGAACGGGCAGAACGGTGAGAAAATGTCGGATTTTGACCATTTGTGCTGACCTTTCAATTTCAACGTACCTCTCTATAACATGACCCAGCTGTAATTTCAGTGGTCGCATTGGTTTCATATTTGGTTTGCATGTAGGGCGCTGCCACCCGCATTCAGTAACCCAGAAAATTTGGCACTGCTGTGAATAGTTTAGTCGCAAAGTGAAGATTCACGGGTAAAAAGCCCCAAACTTCTAGATAGGTTCTTTTTCAGCTTTCAGCAGCCTTGGGCGAGTTCTTTAGAGAAATGTTGGTCTTTTTCTTAGTGCTCATGTCTATGTCCAGCTACACAACGAGATGAGGATGGTCATTGTCCTTTTCTGAGCTGCGAACGGGCAGAAAGGTGAGAAAATGTCGGATTTTGACCATTTGTGCTGACCTTCCAATTTCAACGTACCTCTCTATAACATGACCCAGCTGTGATGTCAGCGGTCGCATTGGTTTCATTTTTGGTTTGTTTGTAGGGCGCTGGCACCCGCATTCAGTGACCCAGAAAATTTGGCACTGCTGTGAACAGTTTAGTCGTAAAATGAAGATTCACGGGTTAAAAGCCCCAAACTTCTAGATAGGTTCTTTTTCAGCTTTCAGCAGCCCTGGGTGAGTTCTTTAGAGAAATGTGGCTCTTTTTCATGGTGCTATTTTCTATGTCCAGCTAACCAACGAGGTGAGGATGGTCATTGTCATTTTCTAAGCTGCGAACGTGCAGAAAGGTGAGAAAATGTCGGATTTTGACCATTTGTGCTGACCTTTCAATTTCACCGTACCTCTCTATAACATGACCCAGCTGTAATTTCAGTGGTCGCATTGGTTTCATTTTTGGTTTGCTTGTAGGGCGCTGGCACCCGCATTCAGTGACCTAGAAAATTAGGCACTGCAGTGAATAGTTTAGTCGCAAAGTGAAGATTCACGGGTAAAAAGCCCCAAACTTCTAGATAGGTTCTTTTTCAGCTTTCAGCAGCCCTGGGCGAGTTCTTTAGAGAAATGTGGCTCTATTTCATGGTGCTATTTTCTATGTCCAGCTACACAACGAGATGAGGATGGTCATTGTCATTTTCTGAGCTGCGAACGGGCAGAAAGGTGAGAAAATGTCGGATTTTGACCATTTGTGCTGACCTTTCAATTTCAACGTACCTCTCTATAACATGACCCAGCTGTATTTTCAGTAGTCGCATTGGTTTCATTTTTGGTTTGCTTGTAGGGCGCTGGCGCCCGCATTCAGTGACCCAGAAAATTTGCCACTGCTGTGAATAGTTTAGTCGCAAAGTGAAGATTCACGGGTAAAAAGCCCCAAACTTCTAGATAGGTTCTTTTTCAGCTTTCAGTAGCCCTGGGTGAGTTCTTTAGAGAAATGTGGCTCTTTTTCATGGTGGTATTTTCTATGTCCAGCTAACCAACGAGATGAGGATGGTCATTGTCATTTTCTAAGCTGCGAACGTCCAGAAAGGTGAGAAAATGTCGGATTTTGACCATTTGTGCTGACCTTTCAATTTCAACGTACCTCTCTATAACATGACCCAGCTGTAATGTCAGCGGTCGCATTGGTTTCATTTTGGTTTGCTTGTAGGGCGCTGACACCCACAATCAGTGACCCTAAAAATTTGGCACTGCTGTGAATAGTTTAGTCGCAAAGTGAAGATTCACGGGTAAAAAGCCCCAAACTTCTAGATAGGTTCTTTTTCAGCTTTCAGCAGCCCTGGGCGAGTTCTTTAGAGAAATGTGACTCTTTTTCATGGTGCTCTTGTCTATGTCCAACTAACCAACGAGATGAGGATGGTCATTGTCATTTTCTAAGCTGCGAACGGGCAGAAAGGTGAGAAAATGTCGGATTTTGACCATTTGTGCTGACCTTTCAATTTCAACGTACCTCTGTATAACATGACCCAGCGGTAATTTCAGTGGTCGCATTGGTTTCATTTTTGGTTTGCTTGTAGGGCGCTGGCACCCGCATTCAGTGACCTAGAAAATTAGGCACTGCAGTGAATAGTTTAGTCGCAAAGTGAAGATTCACGGGTAAAAAGCCCCAAACTTCTAGATAGGTTCTTTTTCAGCTTTCAGCAGCCCTAGGCGAGTTCTTTACGGAAATGTGGGTCTTTTTCTTGGTGCTCTTGTCTATGTCCAGCTACACAACGAGATGAGGATGGTCATTGTCATTTTCTGAGCTGCGAACGGGCAGAACGGTGAGAAAATGTCGGATTTTGACCATTTGTGCTGACCTTTCAATTTCAACGTACCTCTCTATAACATGACCCAGCTGTAATTTCAGTGGTCGCATTGGTTTCATATTTGGTTTGCATGTAGGGCGCTGCCACCCGCATTCAGTAACCCTGAAAATTTGGCACTGCTGTGAATAGTTTAGTCGCAAAGTGAAGATTCACGGGTAAAAAGCCCCAAACTTCTAGATAGGTTCTTTTTCAGCTTTCAGCAGCCTTGGGCGAGTTCTTTAGAGAAATGTTGGTCTTTTTCTTAGTGCTCATGTCTATGTCCAGCTACACAACGAGATGAGGATGGTCATTGTCCTTTTCTGAGCTGCGAACGGGCAGAAAGGTGAGAAAATGTCGGATTTTGACCATTTGTGCTGACCTTCCAATTTCACCGTACCTCTCTATAACATGACCCAGCTGTGATGTCAGCGGTCGCATTGGTTTCATTTTTGGTTTGCTTGTAGGGCGCTGGCACCCGCATTCAGTGACCCAGAAAATTTGGCACTGCTGTGAACAGTTTAGTCGTAAAATGAAGATTCACGGGTTAAAAGCCCCAAACTTCTAGATAGGTTCTTTTTCAGCTTTCAGCAGCCCTGGGTGAGTTCTTTAGAGAAATGTGGCTCTTTTTCATGGTGCTATTTTCTATGTCCAGCTAACCAACGAGATGAGGATGGTCATTGTCATTTTCTAAGCTGCGAACGTGCAGAAAGGTGAGAAAATGTCGGATTTTGACCATTTGTGCTGACCTTTCAATTTCAACGTACCTCTCTATAACATGACCCAGCTGTAATGTCAGCGGTCGCATTGGTTTCATATTTGGTTTGCTTGTAGGGCGCTGGCACCCACGATTAGTGACCCTAAAAATTTGCCACTGCTGTGAATAGTTTAGTCGCAAAGTGAAGATTCACGGGTAAAAAGCCCCAAACTTCTAGATAGGTTCTTTTTCAGCTTTCAGCAGCCCTGGGCGAGTTCTTTAGAGAAATGTGACTCTTTTTCATGGTGCTCTTGTCTATGTCCAGCTAACCAACGAGATGAGGATGGTCATTGTCATTTTCTAAGCTGCGAACGGGCAGAAAGGTGAGAAAATGTCGGATTTTGACCATTTGTGCTGACCTTTCAATTTCAACGTACCTCTCTATAACATGACCCAGCGGTAATTTCAGTGGTCGCATTGGTTTCATTTTTTGTTTGCTTGTAGGGCGCTGGCACCCGCATTCAGTGACCCAGAAAATTTGGCACTGCTGTGAATAGTTTAGTCGCAAAGTGAAGATTCACAGGTAAAAAGCCCCAAACTTCTAGATAGGTTCTTTTTCAGCTTTCAGCAGCCTTGGGCGAGTTCTTTAGAGAAATGTGGGTCTTTTTCTTAGTGCTCATGTCTATGTCCAGCTACACAACGAGATGAGGATGGTCATTGTCCTTTTCTGAGCTGCGAACGGGCAGAAAGGTGAGAAAATGTCGGATTTTGACCATTTGTGCTGACCTTCCAATTTCAACGTACCTCTCTATAACATGACCCAGCTGTGATGTCAGCGGTCGCATTGGTTTCATTTTTGGTTTGCTTGTAGGGCGCTGGCACCCGCATTCAGTGACCCAGAAAATTTGGCACTGCTGTGAACAGTTTAGTCGTAAAATGAAGATTCACGGGTTAAAAGCCCCAAACTTCTAGATAGGTTCTTTTTCAGCTTTCAGCAGCCCTGGGTGAGTTCTTTAGAGAAATGTGGCTCTTTTTCATGGTGCTATTTTCTATGTCCAGCTAACCAACGAGATGAGGATGGTCATTGTCATTTTCTAAGCTGCGAACGTGCAGAAAGGTGAGAAAATGTCGGATTTTGACCATTTGTGCTGACCTTCCAATTTCAACGTACCTCTCTATAACATGACCCAGCTGTAATGTCAGCGGTCGCATTGGTTTCATATTTGGTTTGCTTGTAGGGCGCTGGCACCCACAATTAGTGACCCTAAAAATTTGCCACTGCTGTGAATAGTTTAGTCGCAAAGTGAAGATTCACGGGTGAAAAGCCCCAAACTTCTAGATAGGTTCTTTTTCAGCTTTCAGCAGCCCTGGGCGAGTTCTTTAGAGAAATGTGACTCTTTTTCATGGTGCTCTTGTCTATGTCCAGCTTACCAACGAGATGAGGATGGTCATTGTCATTTTCTAAGCTGCGAACGGGCAGAAAGGTGAGAAAATGTCGGATTTTGACCATTTGTGCTGACCTTTCAATTTCAACGTACCTCTCTATAACATGACCCAGCGGTAATTTCAGTGGTCGCATTGGTTTCATTTTTTGTTTGCTTGTAGGGCGCTGGCACCCGCATTCAGTGACCCAGAAAATTTGGCACTGCTGTGAATAGTTTAGTCGCAAAGTGAAGATTCACAGGTAAAAAGCCCCAAACTTCTAGATAGGTTCTTTTTCAGCTTTCAGCAGCCCTGGGCGAGTTCTTTACGGAAATGTGGGTCTTTTTCTTGGTGCTCTTGTCTATGTCCAGCTACACAACGAGATGAGGATGGTCATTGTCATTTTCTGAGCTGCGAACGGGCAGAACGGTGAGAAAATGTCGGATTTTGACCATTTGTGCTGACCTTTCAATTTCAACGTACCTCTCTATAACATGACCCAGCTGTAATTTCAGTGGTCGCATTGGTTTCATTTTTGGTTGGCTTGTAGGGCACTGGCACCCGCATTCAGTGACCCAGAAAATTTGGCACTGCTATGAATAGTTTAGTCGCAAAGTGAAGATTCACTGGTAAAAAGCCCCAAACTTCTAGATAGGTTCTTTTTCAGCTTTCAGCAGCCCTGGGTGAGTTCTTTAGAGAAATGTGGCTCTTTTTCATGGTGCTATTTTCTATGTCCAGCTAACCAACGAGATGAGGATGGTCATTGTCATTTTCTAAGCTGCGAACGTGCAGAAAGGTGAGAAAATGTCGGATTTTGACCATTTGTGCTGACCTTCCAATTTCAACGTACCTCTCTATAACATGACCCAGCTGTAATGTCAGCGGTCGCATTGGTTTCATATTTGGTTTGCTTGTAGGGCGCTGGCACCCACAATCAGTGACCCTAAAAATTTGGCACTGCTGTGAATAGTTTAGTCGCAAAGTGAAGATTCACGGGTAAAAAGCCCCAAACTTCTAGATAGGTTCTTTTTCAGCTTTCAGCAGCCCTGGGCGAGTTCTTTAGAGAAATGTGACTCTTTTTCATGGTGCTCTTGTCTATGTCCAGCTAACCAACGAGATGAGGATGGTCATTGTCATTTTCTAAGCTGCGAACGGGCAGAAAGGTGAGAAAATGTCGGATTTTGACCATTTGTGCTGACCTTTCAATTTCAACGTACCACTCTATAACATGAGTCAGCGGTAATTTCAGTGGTCGCATTGGTTTCATTTTTGGTTTGCTTGTAGGGCGCTGGCACCCGCATTCAGTGACCCAGAAAATTTGGCACTGCTGTGAATACTTTAGTCGCAAAGTGAAGATTCACGGGTAAAAAGCCCCAAACTTCTAGATAGGTTCTTTTTCAGCTTTCAGCAGCCCTGGGCGAGTTCTTTAGAGAAATGTGACTCTTTTTCATGGTGCTCTTGTCTATGTCCAGCTACACAACGAGATGAGGATGGTCATTGTCATTTTCTGAGCTGCGAACGGGCAGAAAGGTGAGAAAATGTCGGATTTTGACCATTTGTGCTGACCTTTCAATTTCAACGTACCTCTCTATAACATGACCCAGCTGTATTTTCAGTGGTCGCATTGGTTTCATTTTTGGTTTGCTTGTAGGGCGCTGGCGCCCGCATTCAGTGACCCTGTAAATTTGGCACTGCTGTGAATAGTTTAGTCGCAAAGTGAAGATTCACGGGTAAAAAGCCCCAAACTTCTAGATAGGTTCTTTTTCAGCTTTCAGCAGCCCTGGGCTAGTTCTTTAGAGAAATGTGGCTCTTTTTCATGGTGCTATTTTCTATGTCCAGCTACACAACGAGATGAGGATGGTCATTGTCATTTTCTGAGCTGCGAACGGGCAGAAAGGTGAGAAAATGTCGGATTTTGACCATTTGTGCTGACCTTTCAATTTCAACGTACCTCTCTATAACATGACCCAGCTGTATTTTCAGTGGTCGCATTGGTTTCATTTTTGGTTTGCTTGTAGGGCGCTGGCACCCGCATTCAGTGACCCAGAAAATTTGGCACTGCTGTGAATAGTTTAGTCGCAAAGTGAAGATTCACGGGTAAAAAGCCCCAAACTTCTAGATAGGTTCTTTTTCAGCTTTCAGCAGCCCTGGGCGAGTTCTTTAGAGAAATGTGACTCTTTTTCATGGTGCTCTTGTCTATGTCCAGCTAACCAACGAGATGAGGATGGTCGATGTCATTTTCTAAGCTGCGAACAGGCAGAAAGGTGAGAAAATGTCGGATTTTGACCATTTGTGCTGACCTTCCAATTTCAACGTACCTCTCTATAACATGACCCAGCTGTTATGTCAGCGGTCGCATTGGTTTCATTTTTGGTTTGCTTGTAGGGCGCTGGCAGCCACAATCAGTGACCCAGAAAATTTGGCACTGCTGTGAATAGTTTAGTCGTAAAGTGAAGATTCATGGGTAAAAGCCCCAAACTTCTAGATAGGTTCTTTTTCAGCTTTCAGCAGCCCTGGGCGAGTTCTTTAGAGAAATGTGACTCTTTTTCATGGTGCTCTTGTCTATGTCCAGCTACACAACGAGATGAGGATGGTCATTGTCATTTTCTGAGCTGCGAACGGGCAGAAAGGAGAGAAAATGTCGGATTTTGACCATTTGTGCTGACCTTTCAATTTCAACGTACCTCTCTATAACATGACCCAGCGGTAATTTCAGTGGTCGCATTGGTTTCATTTTTGGTTTGCTTGTAGGGCGCTGGCACCCGCATTCAGTAACCCAGAAAATTTGGCACTGCTGTGAATAGTTTAGTCGCAAAGTGAAGATTCACGGGTAAAAAGCCCCAAACTTCTAGATAGGTTCTTTTTCAGCTTTCAGCAGCCCTGGGCGAGTTCTTTACGGAAATGTGGGTCTTTTTCTTGGTGCTCTTGTCTATGTCCAGCTACACAACGAGATGAGGATGGTCATTGTCATTTTCTGAGCTGCGAACGGGCAGAACGGTGAGAAAATGTTGGATTTTGACCATTTGTGCTGACCTTTCAATTTCAACGTACCTCTCTATAACATGACCCAGCTGTAATTTCAGTGGTCGCATTGGTTTCATTTTTGGTTTGCTTGTAGGGCGCTGGCACCCGCATTTAGTGACCTAGAAAATTTGGCACTGCTGTGAATAGTTTAGTCGCAAAGTGAAGATTCACGGGTAAAAAGCCCCAAACTTCTAGATAGGTTCTTTTTCAGCTTTCAGCAGCCCTGGGCGAGTTCTTTACGGAAATGTGGGTCTTTTTCTTGGTGCTCTTGTCTATGTCCAGCTACACAACGAGATGAGGATGGTCATTGTCATTTTCTGAGCTGCGAACGGGCAGAACGGTGAGAAAATGTCGGATTTTGACCATTTGTGCTGACCTTTCAATTTCAACGTACCTCTCTATAACATGACCCAGCTGTATTTTCAGTGGTCGCATTGGTTTCATTTTTGGATTGCCTGTAGGGCGCTGGCACCCGCATTCAGTGACCCAGAAAATTTGGCACTGCTGTGAACAGTTTAGTCGCAAAGTGAAGATTCACGGGTAAAAAGCCCCAAACTTCTAGATAGGTTCTTTTTCAGCTTTCAGCAGCCCTGGGTGAGTTCTTTAGAGAAATGTGGCTCTCTTTCATGGTGCTATTTTCTATGTCCAGCTAACCAACGAGATGAGGATGGTCATTGTTATTTTTTGAGCTGCGAACGTGCAGAAAGGTGAGAAAATGTCGGATTTTGACCATTTGTGCTGACCTTCTAATTTCAACGTACCTCTCTATAACATGACCCAGCTGTAATGTCAGCCGTCGCATTGGTTTCATATTTGGTTTGCTTGTAGGGCGCTGGCACCCGCATTTAGTGACCTAGAAAATTAGGCACTGCAGTGAATAGTTTAGTCGCAAAGTGAAGATTGACGGGTAAAAAGCCCCAAACTTCTAGATAGGTTCTTTTTCAGCTTTCAGCAGCCCTGGGCGAGTTCTTTAGAGAAATGTGGCTCTATTTCATGGTGCTATTTTCTATGTCCAGCTACACAACGAGATGAGGATGGTCATTGTCATTTTCTGAGCTGCGAACGGGCAGAAAGGTGAGAAAATGTCGGATTTTGACCATTTGTGCTGACCTTTCAATTTCAACGTACCTCTCTATAACATGACCCAGCTGTATTTTCAGTAGTCGCATTGGTTTCATTTTTGGTTTGCTTGTAGGGCGCTGGCGCCCGCATTCAGTGACCCAGAAAATTTGCCACTGCTGTGAATAGTTTAGTCGCAAAGTGAAGATTCACGGGTAAAAAGCCCCAAACTTCTAGATAGGTTCTTTTTCAGCTTTCAGTAGCCCTGGGTGAGTTCTTTAGAGAAATGTGGCTCTTTTTCATGGTGGTATTTTCTATGTCCAGCTAACCAACGAGATGAGGATGGTCATTGTCATTTTCTAAGCTGCGAACGTCCAGAAAGGTGAGAAAATGTCGGATTTTGACCATTTGTGCTGACCTTTCAATTTCAACGTACCTCTCTATAACATGACCCAGCTGTAATGTCAGCGGTCGCATTGGTTTCATTTTGGTTTGCTTGTAGGGCGCTGACACCCACAAGAAGTGACCCTAAAAATTTGGCACTGCTGTGAATAGTTTAGTCGCAAAGTGAAGATTCACGGGTAAAAAGCCCCAAACTTCTAGATAGGTTCTTTTTCAGCTTTCAGCAGCCCTGGGTGAGTTCTTTAGAGAAATGTGGCTCTTTTTCATGGTGCTATTTTCTATGTCCAGCTACACAACGAGATGAGGATGGTCATTGTCATTTTCTGAGCTGCGAACGGGCAGAAAGGTGAGAAAATGTCGGATTTTGACCATTTGTGCTGACCTTTCAATTTCAACGTACCTCTCTATAACATGACCCAGCTATATTTTCAGTGGTCGCATTAGTTTCATTTTTGGTTTGCTTGTAGGGCGCTGGCACCCGCATTCAGTGACCCAGAAAATTTGGCACTGCTGTGAACAGTTTAGTCGCAAAATGAAGATTCACGGGTAAAAAGCCCCAAATTTCTAGATAGGTTCTTTTTCAGCTTTAAGCAGCCCTGGGTGAGTTCTTTAGAGAAATGTGGCTCTTTTTCATGGTGCTATTTTCTATGTCCAGCTAACCAACGAGATGAGGATGGTCATTGTCATTTTCTAAGCTGCGAACGTGCAGAAAGGTGAGAAAATGTCGGATTTTGACCATTTGTGCTGACCTTCCAATTTCAACGTACCTCTCTATAACATGACCCAGCTGTAATGTCAGCGGTCGCATTGGTTTCATTTTTGGTTTGCTTGTAGGGCGCTGGCAGCCACAATCAGTGACCCAGAAAATTTGGCACTGCTGTGAATAGTTTAGTCGCAAAGTGAAGATTCATGGGTAAAAAGCCCCAAACTTCTAGATAGGTTCTTTTTCAGCTTTCAGCAGCCCTGGGCGAGTTCTTTAGAGAAATGTGACTCTTTTTCATGGTGCTCTTGTCTATGTCCAGCTACACAACGAGATGAGGATGGTCATTGTCATTTTCTGAGCTGCGAACGGGCAGAAAGGAGAGAAAATGTCGGATTTTGACCATTTGTGCTGACCTTTCAATTTCAACGTACCTCTCTATAACATGACCCAGCGGTAATTTCAGTGGTCGCATTGGTTTCATTTTTGGTTTGCTTGTAGGGCGCTGGCACCCGCATTCAGTAACCCAGAAAATTTGGCGCTGCTGTGAATAGTTTAGTCGCAAAGTGAAGATTCACGGGTAAAAAGCCCCAAACTTCTAGATAGGTTCTTTTTCAGCTTTCAGCAGCCCTGGGCGAGTTCTTTATGGAAATGTGGGTCTTTTTCTTGGTGCTCTTGTCTATGTCCAGCTACACAACGAGATGAGGATGGTCATTGTCATTTTCTGAGCTGCGAACGGGCAGAACGGTGAGAAAATGTTGGATTTTGACCATTTGTGCTGACCTTTCAATTTCAACGTACCTCTCTATAACATGACCCAGCTGTAATTTCAGTGGTCGCATTGGTTTCATTTTTGGTTTGCTTGTAGGGCGCTGGTACCCGCATTTAGTGACCCAGAAAATTTGGCACTGCTGTGAATAGTTTAGTCGCAAAGTGAAGATTCACGGGTAAAAAGCCCCAAACTTCTAGATAGGTTCTTTTTCAGCTTTCAGCAGCCCTGGGCGAGTTCTTTACGGAAATGTGGGTCTTTTTCTTGGTGCTCTTGTCTATGTCCAGCTACACAACGAGATGAGGATGGTCATTGTCATTTTCTGAGCTGCGAACGGGCAGAACGGTGAGAAAATGTCGGATTTTGACCATTTGTGCTGACCTTTCAATTTCAACGTACCTCTCTATAACATGACCCAGCTGTATTTTCAGTGGTCGCATTGGTTTCATTTTTGGTTTGCCTGTAGGGCGCTGGCACCCGCATTCAGTGACCCAGAAAATTTGGCACTGCTGTGAACAGTTTAGTCGCAAAGTGAAGATTCACGGGTAAAAAGCCCCAAACTTCTAGATAGGTTCTTTTTCAGCTTTCAGCAGCCCTGGGCGAGTTCTTTAGAGAAATGTGGCTCTTTTTCATGCAGCTGTTTTCTATGTCCAGCTAACCAACGAGATGAGGATGGTCATTGTTATTTTTTGAGCTGCGAACGTGCAGAAAGGTGAGAAAATGTCGGATTTTGACCATTTGTGCTGACCTTCTAATTTCAACGTACCTCTCTATAACATGACCCAGCTGTAATGTCAGCCGTCGCATTGGTTTCATATTTGGTTTGCTTGTAGGGCGCTGGCACCCGCATTTAGTGACCTAGAAAATTAGGCACTGCAG
Organism: Sycon ciliatum; assembly: GCF_964019385.1. Classification (NCBI taxonomy): domain Eukaryota; kingdom Metazoa; phylum Porifera; class Calcarea; order Leucosolenida; family Sycettidae; genus Sycon; species Sycon ciliatum. The sequence goes on from NC_088643.1 coordinate 33,718,621, forward strand.
TGAATAGTTTAGTCGCAAAGTGAAGATTGACGGGTAAAAAGCCCCAAACTTCTAGATAGGTTCTTTTTCAGCTTTCAGCAGCCCTGGGCGAGTTCTTTAGAGAAATGTGGCTCTATTTCATGGTGCTATTTTCTATGTCCAGCTACACAACGAGATGAGGATGGTCATTGTCATTTTCTGAGCTGCGAACGGGCAGAAAGGTGAGAAAATGTCGGATTTTGACCATTTGTGCTGACCTTTCAATTTCAACGTACCTCTCTATAACATGACCCAGCTGTATTTTCAGTAGTCGCATTGGTTTCATTTTTGGTTTGCTTGTAGGGCGCTGGCGCCCGCATTCAGTGACCCAGAAAATTTGCCACTGCTGTGAATAGTTTAGTCGCAAAGTGAAGATTCACGGGTAAAAAGCCCCAAACTTCTAGATAGGTTCTTTTTCAGCTTTCAGTAGCCCTGGGTGAGTTCTTTAGAGAAATGTGGCTCTTTTTCATGGTGCTATTTTCTATGTCCAGCTAACCAACGAGATGAGGATGGTCATTGTCATTTTCTAAGCTGCGAACGTCCAGAAAGGTGAGAAAATGTCGGATTTTGACCATTTGTGCTGACCTTTCAATTTCAACGTACCTCTCTATAACATGACCCAGCTGTAATGTCAGCGGTCGCATTGGTTTCATTTTGGTTTGCTTGTAGGGCGCTGACACCCACAATCAGTGACCCTAAAAATTTGGCACTGCTGTGAATAGTTTAGTCGCAAAGTGAAGATTCACGGGTAAAAAGCCCCAAACTTCTAGATAGGTTCTTTTTCAGCTTTCAGCAGCCCTGGGTGAGTTCTTTAGAGAAATGTGGCTCTTTTTCATGGTGCTATTTTCTATGTCCAGCTACACAACGAGATGAGGATGGTCATTGTCATTTTCTGAGCTGCGAACGGGCAGAAAGGTGAGAAAATGTCGGATTTTGACCATTTGTGCTGACCTTTCAATTTCAACGTACCTCTCTATAACATGACCCAGCTATATTTTCAGTGGTCGCATTAGTTTCATTTTTGGTTTGCTTGTAGGGCGCTGGCACCCGCATTCAGTGACCCAGAAAATTTGGCACTGCTGTGAATAGTTTAGTCGCAAAATGAAGATTCACGGGTAAAAAGCCCCAAACTTCTAGATAGGTTCTTTTTCAGCTTTAAGCAGCCCTGGGTGAGTTCTTTAGAGAAATGTGGCTCTTTTTCATGGTGCTATTTTCTATGTCCAGCTAACCAACGAGATGAGGATGGTCATTGTCATTTTCTGAGCTGCGAACGGGCAGAAAGGTGAGAATATGTCGGATTTTGACCATTTGTGCTGACCTTTCAATTTCAACGTACCTCTCTATAACATGACCCAGCTGTATTTTCAGTGGTCGCTTTGGTTTCATTTTTGGTTTGCTTGTAGGCCGCTAGCACCCGCATTCAGTGACGTTGAAAATTTGGCACTGCTGTGAATAGATTAGTCGCAAAGTGAAGAATTACGGGCAAAAAGGCCCAAAACTTCGAGATAGTTTGATATCAGCTTTGAGCAGCCCTGGGCGAGTTGTTTATTGAAATGTGGAATTTTTTCTTGGTGCACTTCCATATGTCCAGCCAAACAACAAGATCAGGGTGGCTATGGTCAGTTCTTGAGCTTCGAACGGGCAGAAAGATGACAAATTGTCGCTTTTTGCCCATTTGTGCCCACGTGTCACTTTCAACGTACCTCTCTATACCATGACCCAGCTGTGATGTGAGTGGTCGCATTGATTTGATTTTTGGTTTGCTTGTAGGCCGCTGCCACCCGCATTCAGTGACGCTTAAAATTTGGCACTGCTGTGAATAGACTAGTCGCAAAGTGAAGAATCACGGGCAAAAAGGCCCAAAACTTCGACATATTTTGATATCAGCTTTGAGCAGCCCTGGGCGAGTTGTTTATTGAAATGTGGAATTTTTTCTTGGTTCACTTCCCTATGTCCAGCCAAACAACAAGAGCAGGGTGGCTATGGTCAGTTCTTGAGCTTCGAACGGGCAGAAAGGTGGCAAATTGTCGCTTTTTGCCCATTTGTGCCCACGTGTCACTTTCAACGTACCTCTCTATAACATGACCCAGCTGTGATGTGAGTGGTCGCATTGATTTGATTTTTGGTTTGCTTGTAGGCCGCTGCCACCCGCATTCAGTGACAACGAAAATTTGGCACTGCTGTGAATAGATTAGTCGCAAAGTGAAGAATCACGGGCAAAAAGGCCCAAAACTTCGAGATAGTTTGATATCAGCTTTGAGCAGCCCTGGGCGAGTTGTTTATTGAAATGTGGAATTTTTTCTTGGTGCACTTTCCCATGTCCAGCCAAACAACAAGATCAGGGTGGCTATGGTCAGTTCTTGAGCTTCGAACGGGCAGAAAGGTGAGAAATTGTCGCTTTTTGCCCATTTGTGCCCACGTGTCACTTTCAACGTACCTATCTATAACATGACCCAGCTGTGATGTGAGTGGTCGCATTGATTTGATTTTTGGTTTGCTTGTAGGCCGCTGCCACCCGCATTCAGTGACGCTTAAAATTTGGCACTGCTGTGAATAGATTAGTCGCAAAGTGAAGAATCACGGCAAAAAGGCCCAAAACTTCGAGATAGTTTGATATCAGCTTTGAGCAGCCCTGGGCGAGTTGTTTATTGAAATGTGGAATTTTTTCTTGGTGCACTTCCCTATGACCAGCTAAACAACAAGATCAGGGTGGCTATGGTCAGTTCTTGAGCTTCGAACGGGCAGAAAGGTGAGAAATTGTCGCTTTTTGTCCATTTGTGCCCACGTGTCACTTTCAACGTACCTCTCTATAACATGACCCAGCTGTGATCTGAGTGGACGCATTGATTTGAGTTTTGGTTTGCTTGTAGGCCGCTCGCACCCGCATTCAGTGACGACGAAAATTTGGCACTGCTGTGAATAGATTAGTCGCAAAGTGAAGAATCACGGGCAAAATGGCCCAAAACTTCGAGATAGTTTGATATCAGCTTTGAGCAGCCCTGGGCGAGTTGGTTATTGAAATGTGGAATTTTTCTTGGTTCACTTCCCTATGTTCAGCCAAACAACAAGATCAGGGTGGCTATGGTCAGTTCTTGAGCTTCGAACGGGCAGAAAGGTTAGAAATTGTCGCTTTTTGCCCATTTGTGCCCACGTGTCACTTTCAACGTACCTCTCTATAACATGACCCAGCTGTGATGTGAGTGGTCGCATTGATTTGATTTTTGGTTTGCTTGTAGGCCGCTGCCACCCGCATTCAGTGACGCCTAAAATTTGGCACTGCTGTGAATAGATTAGTCGCAAAGTGAAGAATCACGGGCAAAATGGCCCAAAACTTCGCGATAGTTTGATATCAGCTTTGAGCAGCCCTGGGCGAGTTGTTTATTGAAATGTGGAATTTTTTCTTTGTTCACTTCCCTATTTCCAGGCAAACAACAAGATCAGGGTGGGTATGGTCAGTTCTTGATCTTCGAATGGGCAGAAAGGTGAGAAATTGTCGCTTTTTGCCCATTTGTGCCCACTTGTCACTTTCAACGTACCTCTCTATAACATGAACCAGCTGTGATGTGAGTGGTCGCATTGGTTTGCTTTTTGGTTTGCTTGTAGGCCGCTGGCACTCGCATTCAGTGACGACGAAAATTTAGCACGGCTGTGAATAGTTAATCGCAAAGTGAAGAATCACGGGCAAAAAGGCCCAAAATTTCGAGATAGTTTCATATCAGCTTTGAGCAGCACTGGGCGAGTTGTTTATTGAAATGTTGAATTTTGTCTTGGTTAACTTCCCTATGTCCAGCCAAACAACAAGATCAGGGTGGCTATGGTCAGTTCTTCAGCTTCGAACGGGCAGAAAGGTGAGAAATTGTCGCATTTTGCCCATTTCTGCCCACGTGTCACTTTCAACGTACCTCTTTATAACATGACCCAGCTGTGATGTGAGTGGTCGCATTGATTTGATTTTTGGTTTGCTTGTAGGCCGCTGGCACCCGCATTCCGTGACGCCTAAAATTTGGCAATGCTGTGAATAGTTTAGTCGCAAAGTGAAGAATCACGGGCAAAATGGCCCAAAACTTCGAGATAGTTTGATATCAGCTTTGAGCAGCCCTGGGCGAGTTGTTTATTGAAATGTGGAATTTTTTCTTGGTTCACTTCCCTATGTCCAGGCAAACAACAAGATCAGGGTGGCTATGGTCAGTTCTTGAGCTTCGAACGGGCAGAAAGGTGAGAAATTGTCGCTTTTTGCCCATTTGTGCCCACGTGTCACTTTCAACGTACCTCTCTATAACATGACCCAGCTGTGATGTGAGTGGTCGCATTGATTTGATTTTTGGTTTGCTTGTAGGCCGCTGCCACCCGCATTCAGTTACGCTTAAAATTTGGCACTGCTGTGAATAGATTAGTCGCAAAGTGAAGAATCACGGGCAAAAAGGCCCAAAACTTCGAGATAGTTTGATAACAGCTTTGAGCAGCCCTGGGCGAGTGATTTATTGAAATGTGGAATTTTTTCTTGGTGCACTTCCCTATGTCCAGCCAAACAACAAGATCAGGGTGGCTATGGTCAGTTCTTGAGCTTCGAACGGGCAGAAAGGTGAGAAATTATCGCTTTTTGTCCATTTGTGCCCACGTGTCACTTTCAACGTACCTCTCTATAACATGACCCAGCTGTGATCTGAGTGGACGCATTGATTTGATTTTTGGTTTGCTTGTAGGCCGCTCGCACTCGCATTCAGTGACGACGAAAATTTGGCACTGCTGTGAATAGATTAGTCGCAAAGTGAAGAATCACGGGCAAAATGGCCCAAAACTTCGAGATAGTTTGATATCAGCTTTGAGCAGCCCTGGGCGAGTTGTTTATTGAAATGTGGAATTTTTCTTGGTTCACTTCCCTATTTCCAGGCAAACAACAAGATCAGGGTGGGTATGGTCAGTTCTTGAGCTTCGAATGGGCAGAAAGGTGAGAAATTGTCGCTTTTTGCCCATTTGTGCCCACTTGTCACGTTCAACGTACCTCTCTATAACATGAACCAGCTGTGATGTGAGCGGTCGCATTGGTTTGCTTTTTGGTTTGCTTGTAGGCCGCTGGCACTCGCATTCAGTGACGACGAAAATTTAGCTTGGCTGTGAATAGTTAATCGCAAAGTGAAGAATCACGGGCAAAAAGGCCCAAAATTTCGAGATAGTTTCATATCAGCTTTGAGCAGCACTGGGCGAGTTGTTTATTGAAATGTGGAATTTTGTCTTGGTTCAATTCCCTATGTCCAGCCAAACCACAAGATCAGGGTGGCTATGGTCAGTTCTTCAGCTTCGAACGGGCAGAAAGGTGAGAAATTGTCGCATTTTGCCCATTTCTGCCCACGTGTCACTTTCAACGTACCTCTCTATAACATGACCCAGCTGTGATGTGAGTGGTCGCATTGATTTGATTTTTGGTTTGCTTGTAGGCCGCTGGCACCCGCATTCATTGACGCCTAAAATTTGGCACTGCTGTGAATAGTTTAGTCGCAAAGTGAAGAATCACGGGCAAAAAGGCCCAAAACTTCGAGATTGATATCAGCTTTGAGCAGCCCTGGGCGAGTTGTTTATTGAAATGTGGAATTTTTTATTGGTGCACTTCCCTATGTCCAGCCAAACAACAATATCAGGGTGGCTATGGTCAGTTCTTGAGCTTCGAACGGGCAGAAAGGTGACAAATTGTCGCTTTTTGCCCATTTGTACCCACGTGTCACTTTCAACGTACCTCTATAACATGACCCAGCTGTGATGTGAGTGGTCGCATTGATTTGATTTTTGGTTTGCTTGTAGGCCGCTTCCACCCGCATTCAGTGACGCCTAAAATTTGGCACTGCTGTGAATAGATTAGTCGCAAAGTGAAGAATCACGGGCAAAAAGGCCCAAAACTTCGAGATAGTTTGATATCAGCTTTGAGCAGCCCTGGGCGAGTTGTTTATTGAAATGTGGAATTTTTTCTTGGTTCACTTCCCTATGTCCAGCCAAACAACAAGATCAAGGTGGCTATGGTCAGTTCTTGAGCTTCGAACGGGCAGAAAGGTGACAAATTGTGGCTTTTTGCCCATTTGTGCCCACGTTTCACTTTCAACGTACCTCTCTATGACCCAGCTGTGATGTGAGTGGTCGCATTGATTTGATTTTTGGTTTGCTTGTAGGCCGCTGCCACCCGCATTCAGTGACGCTTAAAATTTGGCACTGCTGTGAATAGATTAGTCGCAAAGTGAAGAATCACGGGCAAAATGGCCCAAAACTTCGAGATAGTTTGATATCAGCTTTGAGCAGCCCTGGGCGAGTTGGTTATTGAAATGTGGAATTTTTCTTGGTTCACTTCCCTATGTCCAGCCAAACAACAAGATCAGGGTGGCTATGGTCAGTTCTTGAGCTTCGAACGGGCAGAAAGGTTAGAAATTGTCGCTTTTTGCCCATTTGTGCCCACGTGTCACTTTCAACGTACCTCTCTATAACATGACCCAGCTGTGATGTGAGTGGTCGCATTGATTTGATTTTTGGTTTGCTTGTAGGCCGCTGCCACCCGCATTCAGTGACGCCTAAAATTTGGCCCTGCTGTGAATAGATTAGTCGCAAAGTGAAGAATCACGGGCAAAATGGCCCAAAACTTCGAGATAGTTTGATATCAGCTTTGAGCAGCCCTGGGCGAGTTGTTTATTGAAATGTGGAATTTTTTCTTGGTTCACTTCCCTATGTCCAGGCAAACAACAAGATCAGGGTGGCTATGGTCAGTTCTTGAGCTTCGAACGGGCAGAAAGGTGACAAATTGTCGCTTTTTGCCCATTTGTGCCCACGTGTCTCTTTCAATGTACCTCTCTATAACATGACCCAGCTGTGATGTGAGTGGTCGCATTGATTTGATTTTTGGTTTGCTTGGAGAGCGCTGCCACCCGCATTCAGTGACGCTTAAAATTTGGCACTGCTGTGAATAGATTAGTCGCAAAGTGAAGAATCACGGGCAAAAAGGCCCAAAACTTCGAGATAGTTTGATATCAGCTTTGAGCAGCCCTGGGCGAGTTGTTTATTGAAATGTGGAATTTTTTCTTGGTGCACTTCCCTATGTCCAGCCAAACAACAAGATCAGGGTGGCTATGGTCAGTTCTTGAGCTTCGAACGGGCAGAAAGGTGACAAATTGTGGCTTTTTGCCCATTTGTGCCCACGTTTCACTTTCAACGTACCTCTCTATGACCCAGCTGTGATGTGAGTGGTCGCATTGATTTGATTTTTGGTTTGCTTGTAGGCCGCTGCCACCCGCATTCAGTGACGCTTAAAATTTGGCACTGCTGTGAATAGATTAGTCGCAAAGTGAAGAATCACGGGCAAAAAGGCCCAAAACTTCGAGATAGTTTGATATCAGCTTTGAGCAGCCCTGGGCGAGTTGTTTATTGAAATGTGGAATTTTTTCTTGGTGCACTTCCTTATAACCAGGTAAACAACAAGATCAGGGTGGCTATGGTCAGTTCTTGAGCTTCGAACGGGCAGAAAGGTGAGAAATTGTCGCTTTTTGTCCATTTGTGCCCACGTGTCACTTTCAACGTACCTCTCTATAACATGACCCAGCTGTGATCTGAGTGGACGCATTGATTTGATTTTTGGTTTGCTTGTAGGCCGCTCGCACCCGCATTCAGTGACGACGAAAATTTGGCACTGCTGTGAATAGATTAGTCGCAAAGTTAAGAATCACGGGCAAAATGGCCCAAAACTTCGAGATAGTTTGATATCAGCTTTGAGCAGCCCTGGGCGAGTTGGTTATTGAAATGTGGAATTTTTCTTGGTTCACTTCCCTATGTCCAGCCAAACAACAAGATCAGGGTGGCTATGGTCAGTTCTTGAGCTTCGAACGGGCAGAAAGGTTAGAAATTGTCGCTTTTTGCCCATTTGTGCCCACGTGTCACTTTCAACGTACCTCTCTATAACATGACCCAGCTGTGATGTGAGTGGTCGCATTGATTTGATTTTTGGTTTGCTTGTAGGCCGCTTCCACCCGCATTCAGTGACGCCTAAAATTTGGCCCTGCTGTGAATAGATTAGTCGCAAAGTGAAGAATCACGGGCAAAATGGCCCAAAACTTCGAGATAGTTTGATATCAGCTTTGAGCAGCCCTGGGCGAGTTGTTTATTGAAATGTGGAATTTTTTCTTGGTTCACTTCCCTATGTCCAGGCAAACAACAAGATCAGGGTGGCTATGGTCAGTTCTTGAGCTTCGAACGGGCAGAAAGGTGACAAATTGTCGCTTTTTGCCCATTTGTGCCCACGTGTCTCTTTCAATGTACCCCTCTATAACATGACCCAGCTGTGATGTGAGTGGTCGCATTGATTTGATTTTTGGTTTGCTTGGAGAGCGCTGCCACCCGCATTCAGTGACGCTTAAAATTTGGCACTGCTGTGAATAGATTAGTCGCAAAGTGAAGAATCACGGGCAAAAAGGCCCAAAACTTCGAGATAGTTTGATATCAGCTTTGAGCAGCCCTGGGCGAGTTGTTTATTGAAATGTGGAATTTTTTCTTGGTGCACTTCCCTATGTCCAGCCAAACAACAAGATCAGGGTGGCTATGGTCAGTTCTTGAGCTTCGAACGGGCAGAAAGGTGAGAAATTGTCGCTTTTTGCCCATTTGTACCCACGTGTCACTTTCAACGTACCTCTATAACATGACCCAGCTGTGATGTGAGTGGTCGCATTGATTTGATTTTTGGTTTGCTTGTAGGCCGCTGCCACCCGCATTCAGTGACGCCTAAAATTTGGCACTGCTGTGAATAGATTAGTCGCAAAGTGAAGAATCACGGGCAAAAAGGCCCAAAACTTCGAGATAGTTTGATATCAGCTTTGAGCAGCCCTGGGCGAGTTGTTTATTGAAATGTGGAATTTTTTCTTGGTGCACTTCCCTATGTCCAGCCAAACAACAAGATCAGGGTGGCTATGGTCAGTTCTTGAGCTTCGAACGGGCAGAAAGGTGACAAATTGTCGCTTTTTGCCCATTTGTGCCCACGTGTCACTTTCAACGTACCTCTCTATAACATGACCCAGCTGTGATGTGAGTGGTCGCATTGATTTGATTTTTGGTTTGCTTGTAGGCCGCTGGCACCCGCATTCAGTGACGCCTAAAATTTGGCACTGCTGTGAATAGTTTAGTCGCAAAGTGAAGAATCACGGGCAAAAAGGCCCAAAACTTCGAAATAGTTTGATATCAGCTTTGAGCAGCCCTGGGCGAGTTGTTTATTGAAATGTGGAATTTTTTCTTGGTGCACTTCCCTATGTCCAGCCAAACAACAAGATCAGGGTGGCTATGGTCAGTTCTTGAGCTTCGAACGGGCAGAAAGGTGAGAAATTGTCGCTTTTTGCCCATTTGTACCCACGTGTCACTTTCAACGTACCTCTATAACATGACCCAGCTGTGATGTGAGTGGTCGCATTGATTTGATTTTTGGTTTGCTTGTAGGCCGCTGCCACCCGCATTCAGTGACGCCTAAAATTTGGCACTGCTGTGAATAGATTAGTCGCAAAGTGAAGAATCACGGGCAAAAAGGCCCAAAACTTCGAGATAGTTTGATATCAGCTTTGAGCAGCCCTGGGCGAGTTGTTTATTGAAATGTGGAATTTTTTCTTCGTTCACTTCCCTATGTCCAGCCAAACAACAAGATCAGGGTGGCTATGGTCAGTTCTTGAGCTTCGAACGGGCAGAAAGGTGAGAAATTGTCGCTTTTTGTCCATTTGTGCCCACGTGTCACTTTCAACGTACCTCTCTATAACATGACCCAGCTGTGATCTGAGTGGACGCATTGATTTGAATTTTAGTTTGCTTGTAGGCCGCTCGCACTCGCATTCAGTGACGTTGAAAATTTGGCACTGCTGTGAATAGCTTAGTCGCAAAGTGAAGAATCACGGGCAAAATGGCCCAAAACTTCGAGATAGTTTGATATCAGCTTTGAGCAGCCCTGGGCGAGTTGGTTATTGAAATGTGGAATTTTTCTTGGTTCACTTCCCTATGTCCAGCCAAACAACAAGATCAGGGTGGCTATGGCCAGTTCTTGAGCTTCGAACGGGCAGAAAGGTTAGAAATTGTCGCTTTTTGCCCATTTGTGCCCACGTGTCACTTTCAACGTACCTCTCTATAACATGACCCAGCTGTGATGTGAGTGGTCGCATTGATTTGATTTTTGGTTTGCTTGTAGGCCGCTGCCACCCGCATTCAGTGACAACGAAAATTTGGCACTGCCGTGAATAGATTAGTCGCAAAGTGAAGAATCACGGGCAAAATGGCCCAAAACTTCGAGATAGTTTGATATCAGCTTTGAGCAGCCCTGGGCGAGTTGTTTATTGAAATGTGGAATTTTTTCTTGGTTCACTTCCCTATGTCCAGCCAAACAACAAGATCAGGGTAGGGTGGCTATGGTCAGTTCTTGAGCTTCGAACGGGCAGAAAGGTGACAAATTGTCGCTTTTTGCCCATTTGTGCCCACGTGTCACTTTCAACGTACCTCTCTATAACATGACCCAGCTGTGATGTGAGTGGTCGCATTGATTTGATTTTTGGTTTGCTTGTAGGCCGCTGCCACCCGCATTCAGTGACAACAAAAATTTGGCACTGCTGTGAATAGATTAGTCGCAAAGTGAAGAATCACGGGCAAAAAGGCCCAAAACTTCGAGATAGTTTGATATCAGCTTTGAGCAGCCCTGGGCGAGTTGTTTATTGAAATGTGGAATTTTTTCTTGGTGCACTTCCCTATGTCCAGCCAAACCACAAGATCAGGGTGGCTATGGTCAGTTCTTGAGCTTTGAACCGGCAGAAAGGTGACAAATTGTCGCTTTTTGCCCATTTGTGCCCACGTGTCACTTTCAACGTACCTCTCTATAACATGACCCAGCTGAGATGTGAGTTGTCGCATTGATTTGATTTTTGGTTTGCGTGTAGGCCGCTGCCACCCGCATTCAGTGACGCTTAAAATTTGGCACTGCTGTGAATAGATTAGTCGCAAAGTGAAGAATCACGGGCAAAAAGGCCCAAAACTTCGAGATAGTTTGATATCAGCTTTGAGCAGCCCTGGGCGAGTTGTTTATTGAAATGTGGAATTTTTTCTTGGTGCACTTCCCTATGACCAGCTTAACAACAAGATCAGGGTGGCTATGGTCAGTTCTTGAGCTTCGAACGGGCAGAAAGGTGAGAAATTGTCGCTTTTTGTCCATTTGTGCCCACGTGTCACTTTCAACGTACCTCTCTATAACATGACCCAGCTGTGATCTGAGTGGACGCATTGATTTGATTTTTGGTTTGCTTGTAGGCCGCTCGCACCCGCATTCAGTGACGACGAAAATTTGGCACTGCTGTGAATAGATTAGTCGCAAAGTGAAGAATCACGGGCAAAATGGCCCAAAACTTCGAGATAGTTTGATATCAGCTTTGAGCAGCCCTGGGCGAGTTGGTTATTGAAATGTGGAATTTTTCTTGGTTCACTTCCCTATGTCCAGCCAAACAACAAGATCAGGGTGGCTATGGTCAGTTCTTGAGCTTCGAACGGGCAGAAAGGTTAGAAATTGTCGCTTTTTGCCCATTTGTGCCCACGTGTCACTTTCAACGTACCTCTCTATAACATGACCCAGCTGTGATGTCAGTGGTCGGATTGATTTCATTTTTGGTTTGCTTGTAGGCCGCTGGCTCCCGCATTCAGTGACGCCTAAAATTTGGCAATGCTGTGAATAGTTTATAACAGATACACCCTACAGATACACCCTATATAACATACACCCTATATAACAGATACACCCTATATAACAGATACACCCTATATAACACATGACTGTAATACTTGATGCTCTTCCTTAGAAGTATTTAGCACTTTCTGAATGTATACAGATAGCACAGATATCTACATATCACGTTAGTTTCAACATGACACAACCAGCCTGATGTCCACATCCATGTGCTGAGCATCACCTAGCTGATATATCCCTCGCTGTCAGAACTTACCACTTTCTTGCTCTCCTCTAGCGTGGCCAAGAGTTCATGCTGAGCGTGGCGCTCTGCCTCTAGTTGGTTGCGAATTAGCTCATACTCACTGTTGTTGGAAGATGTCTGCAACGTACAGGGTTCAAGGCATGACAACAGTAGACCACAGACTCAGTAGAAATAGGAAGGCAGGATATAACAACACAAACAAAATACTCCCATGTGTGATCTCTTCAGATACACCCTATATAACAGATACACCCTATATAACAGATACACCCTATATAACAGATACACCCTATATAACAGATACACCCTATATAACAGATACACCCTATATAACAGATACACCCTATATAACAGAGACACCCTATATACAGTCAACTTCGCTTATAACTACTGCGGATATAACGACAATTCGCGAATAACGACATAATTTTCATGCCCAGAGCAAAGTCCCATCCAACTGTGACACATATAATGAGACTTCGGGTATAACGACACTTTGCGAATAAGGACACTTTTCTGATGCCCCGCCGAGTGTCGTTATAAGCGAAGTTGACTGTAACAGATACACCCTATATAACAGATACACCCTATATAACAGATACACCCTATATAACAGATACACCCTATATAACAGATACTAGCCAGTGCAGGCTAAATTTTATTTTTCAAGGAAACCGTTCGAAAATGGTACCAATCGATTCAGCATGGCATTTTCATTCCTCCTGCAAAGTTTCAGCTGATTTGGAGTCATGACAAGGACGCTATGGCGATTTGAAGATCGAAAAACTTCACTTTTGTTTGTCAAGAAGAAAGACCATGATCGCACACAAATCATACAACCCGTGTGGCACAATGATTATTGAACGAAGTTGATCCGCGGACCCCGTGCTTTGCGCATGCACGCATGCATACTGCACAGTACAGAGGCTTTTTTGAACGCTCCAGTCTCTCCGGAGGCGTGGATTCGAATCCCACCGCTGCCACCAATGTAGTAGCTGGCCCTCGGAGACAATTTCACACACTCAAACAAAGCACTCACTTTGTGGTTTCACGAATACTCGTTAGGACAGAATTATTAGTTGCACACTCGGCAAGTAAAGATAAGAAGTGAAAAGAGCACAAGAAAAGAACAATGCAAGAAGACAAAACACACGGCGAACGGTGCCATGTTTTTAGGCCATCAACCAATCAGTAATTGCCGACGAAATTCTAGAATATTCCAGAGCTGTGAACTGTGATTGGTTAATTATGCTAATGTTCTAGAACAATAACACTAGCAGCAGTCATACGGGTAAATACGGGTTTAGCCATACACGACTCATACATTACTCACGAGCGACTCACGGAAAGGGTAATTGTAACAGGTTTAATCAAACTTGAAAAGTAAGAGGCCTGGTTGAGCGTGCCTCGACCAGTTATATGCAAAATGTGATAGTATACATGTGGCAATGGCGCCAATGAAGGTGCTAATACCCAGGCGTAAGACGCATGAGGTGCGAGGGAGTGTAAAGTTATAGAGAACAGGGGAAAACTGTTACATCATCCCCATCCTATGGAGAGGAAGGAGCTTATAACCCAAATGCTCAAGTGGAATAGAGTACAATAAGCGCAAACACGTGCGAGACGAAAAAAAGGCTTGAAGTAACACAATAAGACGACTGAAACTCCATGCAAATAAAGTGTAATAAGCTCAACAAATGTGTAAGGTGAAACTAGAAGTTCAACTGCAAAACTCAGCGGGCAGAAGCCAAGGTTTTGTACTTCTGAAGTGGAACAATGTCATTACCAGATTCATCCAACAAATAATGTCCAGGCTCCCAAGTGGCATCAGAGTAGCCTTGCCCTTTACCATGTCCAGAGCTTCGGACAGTATCTGATGCCGTGTCTTTACCGGTTTTACAATGGCTTCCAGTTGACGAAGCCGCTCATTACACTCCTCAGTGGAGAATGCACCGATGTCTGAGGTAGGAAAGTCCAAATCGGTAGTTTTGCTAGATTTAGAACGCTTGGCCAGTGCATTCTTGCTGATGAGAGGTAGCGATGTTGTTAGAAGCTCCATATCAAGCTCTGATGACCACTCTTCCTTTCTCTGACTCTTACGCTTCTTACGGCGGGGAGTAACAGCCTCTTCGACAGCAGCGTCGTCTTCATCACCTCCAACTTCACTATGTCTTCTCTTCTTCTTCTTCTTCCTCTCTGAAGCAGGAGTAGGAGGAATGTCCATTACAGCGGCAGCAGCACCATCCTCTTCGTCTTTTGGCTCAATGAATCCCTTCTCAAGTAATTCTGACAGCTGTGACTGGAGCTCGTCCATCTCTGGTTTCGGCAGGCGGTAGGCGGGTCGAGACGGTGGTCTGGCTCCATCTTCTATCTGGATTTCATGGTCGACTGGTCTCTTCGGTGGAAGCTCATTCGGCAGCTCGTCTGGAAATAAATCCTGGTACCTCTTGAGCAGGTTCTGGATGTCTTGTTGCTCTGATTCCTGGAGTTGTGGCCCGGAACGATTCTCCTCGTTTGCAGCAGTGACCCATGCAAGAAACCCCTCGGCTCCACTCCTCAGGGCATGACGAGCTTGTCGGCCACTGATAAACATGCTTTCCACAGATGGCCGGTCGGCTGTCGGCGGGTTAGCTGAAGGCAATTTGGCAACAAAGGGCTCACCGTCCAACTGAACTTCGTTCGTACGGAAGTTGATGCTGGGGTTGTTCCTTGTAAGCCACGGCTTGCCAAGAATAGCGTCGTAGCGAGTCAGGGGATACACAGTAAAGTGCTGTTCCTCAGTGAAGCCCCCGACTGTCACCCTTAGCGTGCGTGTGGAAATCTGCGGGACCTCGCTGGTCGAGCCGTCCGCCAATGTTACGCTCAGCACTGCTGAGCTTGCATCCGTGTCAAGATGATGCTTTCGAACAAAACTGTCTGCAATGAAGTCATGCGTCGAACCGGAATCTATCAGCATCACTGCACGGCGACCGCCGATCTTTCCCTGTATGCGCAGTAGGTCGTGTTCAGGTTCATTGCCGACGCTGACGTTGCTGACATGACACCTTTCTGCAACGGGACAATTTCCTACAGCTATGGGTGTCTCCGGCTCCGTAGGTTCCTGGAGAGCAACGTCTTCAACCTCCAGAGCTCCGAACCGGTTAGCGACTGGTACCGGCGTGGGTGCTTGGGTCGTCGCCAGTAAGCGCACCCCCTTTCTTACTGGCGACCAGCGTTTGGGTAGCGCTGTCCACCCTCAGTACAGTCTTTAGCGAGGTGGCCTGGCTTCCTGCAAGCAAAGCAGTGTCCCATTGCTCGCAGTTGGACACGCTCTTGGTCCGTCAGCTTGCGGAGGCCCTGACCACGGAAGCTGGGCACGGAACGCGACTCTCTACTGGCTGGTGGCCCCGACGCCGGTGGCCCTGACGACTGCTCCACGGTGTTTGCTGCCATGACAGCTTGCTCCAGGGTACGTGGATGCTCACGCATGACCTGTCGCTGGATGTGCGGCACTAGACCCCTGACGAACAGCAGCGCTCTGGTGTGGTGGTCGATTTCCGGCACTTGCAGGCTGAGGCGAGTGAAAGCGGCAATGTATGCGTCCAGCGACCCGCGCTGCGCTGCGGAAATTAGTCCCATACGCGATGTTTCCTCGTTGTGCCGTGGTCCGTACACATCGCCAAGTGCCGCTTTCAGAGCAGGCCAGTCGGAAAACACTTGGTTAGCTTCCAATGCCGCTATCAACCAAAGACGAGCGTTTCCAGTCAAAAATCCTGCCGCGTAGTCGACCCTCTGTGCCGCATTTGGGAGTGCCAACGACCGTAGGGCCATGTCCATTGCAAACGTCCATTCTTTGAATGTAGCGGAATCTCCTCCAAACACAGGCGGCTCTTTCGTAAGGCGGGATGTTGGCTCCCACGGTTCCGAGTTCGGATGTATCGTTCGGTTTCCTTGGCTAACGCGCTGAGCGGTCTTGATATCGTTTATCAGCCGAACGACGAGTACGAGGAGCGTAAGCAGAGCGACCAGAACACCTGCCAAAAGCAGAGTAGTAACCATCCTCTGCTACCAGTGTAACAGGTTTAATCAAACTTGAAAAGTAAGAGGCCTGGTTGAGCGTGCCTCGACCAGTTATATGCAAAATGTGATAGTATACATGTGGCAATGGCGCCAATGAAGGTGCTAATAGACAGGCGTAAGACGCATGAGGTGCGAGGGAGTGTAAAGTTATAGAGAACAGGGGAAAACTGTTACAGTAATAACATGCAGATACAAAATACGAAAGGAGAGAAAAAATGTAACTAACTGCCCATCTTGGGGTTTGAACCTAGGAATCTGTAACAACACAAGCTCTACAAATAAATACTCGTTTACTGCGAAAAATATACTTTATATCAAAATGCAACTCCTACATGTAGTTCTTCGTCTTCTTCGAAATGTCTTCCAAATGCGTGGTGCTGGTATTGTTCTCAGCTTCGTCAAGGCAGAATGCAGCTGCATGTGATGCTCCTGTGTGTTCATGCATGTTCTCTTTTCGCGTCTCGACATTGTAGCGTCCAGACTCAGCTCGACTGGAGAAGATTGAGGAGACTATGCTTTGATCCATATGGAAAATCGATGAAATTTGGTAATTATCGTCGGGCGCTAAAAAGCGCTGGGGAGCAAGGGGCTAAAACTTCGTAGCAGTCATCCCTTTCATGACAGGCATCGACTGGTATTTGTTCCATTCTGTTCCCAACCAGTACGGGTCGTCTGCGAAGCTTTCTTCTTCGCCGATTCTCGACCAGATCAGTCAACTCCTACATCAAAGAGAGTCTGGACAATATGCTCTTACCATCTAGTGCCGTTAGCTGGCACTAGATTAGAGGCCCCTGGCTATGCTTTGCTGCTGTGCTGTGTTGGCCCCCACTGGCAGTGTTCACGTGTTCAATAGTGGTGTACACGTATGAGTGAGTGTGCGGATGTGTGCGCAACGACAGAGTGCAGGGTGGACAGAGAATGAATAGTTTAGTCGCAAAGTGAAGATTCACGGGTAAAAAGCCCCAAAACTTCTAGATAGGTTCTTTTTCAGCTTTCAGCAGCCCTGGGTGAGTTCTTTTGAGAAATGTGACTCTTTTTCATGGTGCTCTTGTCTATGTCCAGCTACACAACGAGAGGAGGATGGTCATTGTCATTTTCTAAGCTGCGAACGGGCAGAAAGGTGAGAAAATGTCGGATTTTGACCATTTGTGCTGACCTTTCAATTTCAACGTACCTCTCTATAACCTGACCCAGCGGTAATTTCAGCGGTCGCATTGGTTTCATTTTTGGTTTGCTTGTAGGGCGCTGGCACCCGCATTCAGTGACCCAGAAAATTTGGCACTGCTGTGAATAGTTTAGTCGCAAAGTGAAGATTCACGGGTAAAAAGCCCCAAACTTCTATATAGGTTCTTTTTCAGCTTTCAGCAGCCCTGGGTGAGTTCTTTAGAGAAATATGGCTCTTTTTCATGGTGCTATTTTCTATGTCCAGCTACACAACGAGATGAGGATGGTCATTGTCATTTTCTGAGCTGCGAACGGGCAGAAAGGTGAGAAAATGTCGGATTTTGACCATTTGTGCTGACCTTTCAATTTCAACGTACCTCTCTATAACATGACCCAGCTGTAATTTCAGTGGTCGCATTGGTTTCATTTTTGGTTTGCTTGTAGGGCGCTGGCACCCGCATTCAGTGACCTAGAAAATTTGGCACTGTTGTGAATAGTTTAGTCGCAAAGTGAAGATTCACGGGTAAAAAGCCCCAAACTTCTAGATAGGTTCTTTTTCAGCTTTCACAAGCCCTGGGCGAGTTCTTTAGAGAAATGTGGCTCTTTTTCATGGTGCTATTTTCTATGTCCAGCTACACAACGAGATGAGGATGGTCATTGTCATTTTCTAAGCTGCGAACGGGCAGAAAGGTGAGAAAATGTCGGATTTTGACCATTTGTGCTGGCCTTTCAATTTCAACGTACCTCTCTATAACATGACCCAGCTGTATTTTCAGTGGTCGCATTGGTTTCATTTTTTGTTTGCTTGTGGGGCGCTAGCACCCGCATTCAGTGACCCAGAAAATTTGGCACTGCTGTGAATAGTGTCGCAAAGTGAAGATTCACGGGTAAAAAGCCTCAAACTTGTAGATAGGTTCTTTTTCAGCTTTCAGCAGCCCTGGGCGAGTTCTTTAGAGAAATGTGACTCTTCTTCATGGTGCTCTTGTCTATGTCCAGCTACACAACGAGATTAGGATGGTCATTGTCATTTTCTAAGCTGCGAACGGGCAGAAAGGTGAGAAAATGTCGGATTTTGACCATTTGTGCTGACCTTTCAATTTCAACGTACCTCTCTATAACATGACCCAGCGGTCATTTCAGTGGTCGCATTGGTTTTATTTTTGGTTTGCTTGTAGGGCGCTGGCACCCGCATTCAGTGACCCAGAAAAGTTGGAACTGCTGTGAATAGTTTAGTCGCAAAGTGAAGATTCACGGGTAAAAAGCCCCAAACTTCTAGATAGGTTCTTTTTCAGCTTTCACAAGCCCTGGGCGAGTTCTTTAGAGAAATGTGGCTCTTTTTCATGGTGCTATTTTCTATGTCCAGCTACACAACGAGATGAGGATGGTCATTGTCATTTTCTAAGCTGCGAACGGGCAGAAAAGTGAGAAAATGTCGGATTTTGACCATTTGTGCTGGCCTTTCAATTTCAACGTACCTCTCTATAACATGACCCAGCTGTATTTTCAGCGGTCGCATTGGTTTCATTTTTTGTTTGCTTGTGGGGCGCTAGCACCCGCATTCAGTGACCCTAAAAATTTGGCACTGCTGTGAATAGTTTAGTCGCAAGGTGAAGATTCACGGGTAAAAAGCCTCAAACTTGTAGATAGGTTCTTTTTCAGCTTTCAGCAGCCCTGGGCGAGTTCTTTAGAGAAATGTGGCTCTTCTTCATGGTGCTCTTGTCTATGTCCAGCTACACAACGAGATGAGGATGGTCATTGTCATTTTCTAAGATGCGAACGGGCAGAAAGGTGAGAAAATGTCGGATTTTGACCATTTGTGCTGACCTTTCAATTTCAACGTACCTCTCTATAACATGACCCAGCGGTAATTTCAGTGGTCGCATTGGTTTTATTTTTGGTTTGCTTGTAGGGCGCTGGCACGCGCATTCAGTGACCCAGAAAAGTTGGAACTGCTGTGAATAGTTTAGTCGCAAAGTGAAGATTCACGGGTAAAAAGCCCCAAACTTCTAGATAGGTTCTTTTTTCAGCTTTCAGCAGCCCTGGGCGAGTTCTTTAGAGAAATGTGGCTCTTTTTCATGGTTGTATTTGCTATGTCCAGCTACACAACGAGATGAGGATGGTCATTGTCATTTTCTGAGCTGCGAACGGGCAGAAAGGTGAGAAAATGTCGGATTTTGACCATTTGTGCTGACCTTTCAATTTCAACGTACCTCTCTATAACATGACCCAGCTGTAATTTCATTGGTCTTATTGGTTTGATTTTTGGTTTGCTTGTAGGGCGCTGGCACCCGCATTCAGTGACCCAGAAAATTTGGCACTGCTGTGAATAGTTTAGTCGCAAAGTGAAGATTCACGGGTAAAAAGCCCCAAACTTCTAGATAGGTTCTTTTTCAGCTTTCACAAGCCCTGGGCGAGTTCTTTAGAGAAATGTGGCTCTTTTTCATGGTGCTATTTTCTATGTCCAGCTACACAACGAGATGAGGATGGTCATTGTCATTTTCTAAGCTGCGAACGGGCAGAAAAGTGAGAAAATGTCGGATTTTGACCATTTGTGCTGGCCTTTCAATTTCAACGTACCTCTCTATAACATGACCCAGCTGTATTTTCAGTGGTCGCATTGGTTTCATTTTTTGTTTGCTTGTGGGGCGCTAGCACCCGCATTCAGTGACCCAGAAAATTTGGCACTGCTGTGAATAGTGTCGCAAAGTGAAGATTCACGGGTAAAAAGCCTCAAACTTGTAGATAGGTTCTTTTTCAGCTTTCAGCAGCCCTGGGCGAGTTCTTTAGAGAAATGTGACTCTTCTTCATGGTGCTCTTGTCTATGTCCAGCTACACAACGAGATTAGGATGGTCATTGTCATTTTCTAAGCTGCGAACGGGCAGAAAGGTGAGAAAATGTCGGATTTTGACCATTTGTGCTGACCTTTCAATTTCAACGTACCTCTCTATAACATGACCCAGCGGTCATTTCAGTGGTCGCATTGGTTTTATTTTTGGTTTGCTTGTAGGGCGCTGGCACCCGCATTCAGTGACCCAGAAAAGTTGGAACTGCTGTGAATAGTTTAGTCGCAAAGTGAAGATTCACGGGTAAAAAGCCCCAAACTTCTAGATAGGTTCTTTTTCAGCTTTCACAAGCCCTGGGCGAGTTCTTTAGAGAAATGTGGCTCTTTTTCATGGTGCTATTTTCTATGTCCAGCTACACAACGAGATGAGGATGGTCATTGTCATTTTCTAAGCTGCGAACGGGCAGAAAAGTGAGAAAATGTCGGATTTTGACCATTTGTGCTGGCCTTTCAATTTCAACGTACCTCTCTATAACATGACCCAGCTGTATTTTCAGCGGTCGCATTGGTTTCATTTTTTGTTTGCTTGTGGGGCGCTAGCACCCGCATTCAGTGACCCTAAAAATTTGGCACTGCTGTGAATAGTTTAGTCGCAAGGTGAAGATTCACGGGTAAAAAGCCTCAAACTTGTAGATAGGTTCTTTTTCAGCTTTCAGCAGCCCTGGGCGAGTTCTTTAGAGAAATGTGGCTCTTCTTCATGGTGCTCTTGTCTATGTCCAGCTACACAACGAGATGAGGATGGTCATTGTCATTTTCTAAGATGCGAACGGGCAGAAAGGTGAGAAAATGTCGGATTTTGACCATTTGTGCTGACCTTTCAATTTCAACGTACCTCTCTATAACATGACCCAGCGGTAATTTCAGTGGTCGCATTGGTTTTATTTTTGGTTTGCTTGTAGGGCGCTGGCACGCGCATTCAGTGACCCAGAAAAGTTGGAACTGCTGTGAATAGTTTAGTCGCAAAGTGAAGATTCACGGGTAAAAAGCCCCAAACTTCTAGATAGGTTCTTTTTTCAGCTTTCAGCAGCCCTGGGCGAGTTCTTTAGAGAAATGTGGCTCTTTTTCATGGTTGTATTTGCTATGTCCAGCTACACAACGAGATGAGGATGGTCATTGTCATTTTCTGAGCTGCGAACGGGCAGAAAGGTGAGAAAATGTCGGATTTTGACCATTTGTGCTGACCTTTCAATTTCAACGTACCTCTCTATAACATGACCCAGCTGTAATTTCATTGGTCTTATTGGTTTGATTTTTGGTTTGCTTGTAGGGCGCTGGCACCCGCATTCAGTGACCCAGAAAATTTGGCACTGCTGTGAATAGTTTAGTCGCAAAGTGAAGATTCACGGGTAAAAAGCCCCAAACTTCTAGATAGGTTCTTTTTCAGCTTTCACAAGCCCTGGGCGAGTTCTTTAGAGAAATGTGGCTCTTTTTCATGGTGCTATTTTCTATGTCCAGCTACACAACGAGATGAGGATGGTCATTGTCATTTTCTAAGCTGCGAACGGGCAGAAAAGTGAGAAAATGTCGGATTTTGACCATTTGTGCTGGCCTTTCAATTTCAACGTACCTCTCTATAACATGACCCAGCTGTATTTTCAGCGGTCGCATTGGTTTCATTTTTTGTTTGCTTGTGGGGCCCTAGCACCCGCATTCAGTGACCCTAAAAATTTGGCACTGCTGTGAATAGTTTAGTCGCAAGGTGAAGATTCACGGGTAAAAAGCCTCAAACTTGTAGATAGGTTCTTTTTCAGCTTTCAGCAGCCCTGGGCGAGTTCTTTAGAGAAATGTGGCTCTTCTTCATGGTGCTCTTGTCTATGTCCAGCTACACAACGAGATGAGGATGGTCATTGTCATTTTCTAAGATGCGAACGGGCAGAAAGGTGAGAAAATGTCGGATTTTGACCATTTGTGCTGACCTTTCAATTTCAACGTACCTCTCTATAACATGACCCAGCGGTAATTTCAGTGGTCGCATTGGTTTTATTTTTGGTTTGCTTGTAGGGCGCTGGCACGCGCATTCAGTGACCCAGAAAAGTTGGAACTGCTGTGAATAGTTTAGTCGCAAAGTGAAGATTCACGGGTAAAAAGCCCCAAACTTCTAGATAGGTTCTTTTTTCAGCTTTCAGCAGCCCTGGGCGAGTTCTTTAGAGAAATGTGGCTCTTTTTCATGGTTGTATTTGCTATGTCCAGCTACACAACGAGATGAGGATGGTCATTGTCATGTTCTGAGCTGCGAACGGGCAGAAAGGTGAGAAAATGTCGGATTTTGACCATTTGTGCTGACCTTTCAATTTCAACGTACCTCTCTATAACATGACCCAGCTGTAATTTCAGTGGTCTTATTGGTTTGATTTTTGGTTTGCTTGTAGGGCGCTGGCACCCGCATTCAGTGACCCAGAAAATTTGGCACTGCTGTGAATAGTTTAGTCGCAAAGTGAAGATTCACGGGTAAAAAGCCCCAAACTTCTAGATAGGTTCTTTTTCAGCTTTCAGCAGCCCTGGGCGAGTTCTTTAGAGAAATGTGGCTCTTTTTCATGGTGCTATTTTCTATGTCCAGCTACACAACGAAATGAGGATGGTCATTGTCATTTTCTGAGCTGCGAACGGGCAGAAAGGTGAGAAAATGTCGGATTTTGACCATTTGTGCTGACCTTTCAATTTCAACGTACCTCTCTATAACATGACCCAGCTGTATTTTCAGTGGTCGCATTGGTTTCATTTTTGGTTTGCTTGTAGGGCGCTGGCACCCGCATTCAGTGACCCAGAAAATTTGGCACTGCTGTAAATAGTTTAGTCGCAAAGTGAAGATTCACGGGTAAAAAGCCCCAAACTTCTAGATAGGTTCTTTTTCAGCTTTCAGCAACCCTGGGTGAGTTCTTTAGAGAAATGTGACTCTTTTTCATGGTGGTCTTGTCTATGTCCAGCTAACCAACGAGATGAGGATGGTCATTGTCATATTCTAAGCTGCGAACGGGCAGAAAGGTGAGAAAATGTCGGATTTTGACCATTTGTGCTGACCTTTCAATTTCAACGTACCTCTCTATAACATGACCCAGCTGTAATGTCAGCGGTCGCATTGGTTTCATATTTGGTTTGCTTATAGGGTGCTGGCACCCACAATCAGTGACCCTAAAAATTTGGCACTCCTGTGAATAGTTTAGTCGCAAAGTGAAGATTCACGGGTAAAAAGCCCCAAACTTCTAGATAGGTTCTTTTTCAGCTTTCAGCAGCCCTGGGCGAGATCTTTACGGAAATGTGGGTCTTTTTCTTGGTGCTTTTGTCTATGTCCAGCTACACAACGAGATGAGGATGGTCATTGTCATTTTCTGAGCTGCAAACGGGCAGACCGGTGAGAAAATGTCGGATTTTGACCATTTGTGCTGACCTTTCAATTTCAACGTACCTCTCTATAACATGACCCAGCTGCAATTTCATTGGTCGCATTGGTTTCATTTTTGGTTTACTTGTAGGGCGCTGGCACCCGCATTCAGTGACCCAGAAAATTTGGCACTGCTGTGAAATGTTTAGTCGCAAAGTGAAGATTCACGGGTAAAAAGCCGCAAACTTCTAGATAGGTTATTTTTCAGCTTTCAGCAGCCCTGGGCGAGTTCTTTAGAGAAATGTAGCTCTTTTTCATGGTGCTATTTTCTATGTCCAGCTCCACAATGAGATGAGGTTGGTCATTGTCATTTTCTGAGCTGCGAACGGGCAGAAAGGTGAGAAAATGTCAGATTTTGACCATTTGTGCTGACCTTTCAATTTCAACGTACCTCTCTATAACATGACCCAGCTGTATTTTCAGTGGTCGCATTGGTTTCATTTTTGGTTTGCTTGTAGGGCGCTGGCACCCGCATTTAGTGACCCAGAAAATTTGGCACTGCTGTGAATAGTTTAGTCGCAAAGTGAAGATTCACGGGTAAAAAGCCCCAAACTTCTAGATAGGTTCTTTTTCAGCTTTCAGCAACCCTGGGCGAGTTCTTTAGAGAGATGTGACTCTTTTTCATGGTGCTCTTGTCTATGTCCAGCTAACCAACGAGATGAGGATGGCCATTGTCATGTTCTAAGCTGCGAACGGGCAGAAAGGTGAGAAAATGTCGGATTTTGACCATTTGTGCTGACCTTCCAATTTCAACGTACCTCTCTATAACATGACCCAGCTGTAATGTCAGCGGTCGCATTGGTTTCATATTTGGTTTCCTTATAGGGCGCTGGCACCCACAATCAGTGACCCTAAAAATTTGGCACTGCTGTGAATAGTTTAGTCGCAAAGTGAAGATTCACGGGTAAAAAGCCCCAAACTTCTAGATAGGTTCTTTTTCAGCTTTCAGCAGCCCTCGGCGAGTTATTTAGAGAAATGTGGGTCTTCTTCTTGATGCTCTTGTCTATGTCCAGCTACACAACGAGATGAGGATGGTCATTGTCATTTTCTGAGCTGCGAACGGGCAGAAAGGTGAGAAAATGTCGGATTTTGACCATTTGTGCTGACCTTTCAATTTCAACGTACCTCTCTATAACATGACCCAGCTGTATTTTCAGTGGTCGCATTGGTTTGATTTTTGGTTTGCTTGTAGGGCGCTGGCACCCGCATTCAGTGACCCAGAAAATTTGGCACCGCTGTGAATAGTTTAGTTGCAAAGTGAAGATTCACGGGTAAAAAGCCCCAAACTTCTAGATAGGTTCTTTTTCAGCTTTCAGCAGCCCTGGGTGAGTTCTTTAGAGAAATGTAGCTCTTTTTCATGGTGCTATTTTCTATGTCCAGCTAACCAACGAGATGAGGATGGTCATTGTCATTTTCTAAGCTGCGAACGGGTAGAAAGGTGAGAAAATGTCGGATTTTGACCATTTGTGCTGACCTTCCAATTTCAACGTACCTCTCTATAACATGACCCAGCTGTAATGTCAGCGGTCGCATTGGTTTCATATTTGGTTTGCTTGTAGGGCGCTGGCACCCACAATCAGTGACCCTAAGAATTTGGCACTGCTGTGAATAGTTTAGTCGCAAAGTGAAGATTCACGGGTAAAAAGCCCCAAACTTCTAGATAGGTTCCTTTTCAGCTTTCAGCAACCCTGGGCGAGTTCTTTAGAGAAATGTGACTCTTTTTCATGGTGCTCTTGTCTATGTCCAGCTAACCAACGAGATGAGGATGGTCATTGTTATGTTCTAAGCTGCGAACGGGCAGAAAGGTGAGAAAATGTCGGATTTTGACCATTTGTGCTGAGCTTCCAATTTCAACGTACCTCTCTATAACATGACCCAGCGGTAATGTCAGCGGTCGCATTGGTTTCATATTTGGTTTGCTTGTAGGGCGCTGGCACCCACAATCAGTGACCCTAAATATTTGGCACTGCTGTGAATAGTTTAGTCGCAACATGAAGATTCACGGGTAAAAAGCCCCAAACTTCTAGATAGGTTTTTTTTCAGCTTTCAGCAGCCCTGGGCGAGTTCTTTAGAGAAATGTGACTCTTTTTCATGGTGCTCTTGTCTATGTCCAGCTGCACAACGAGATGAGGATGGTCATTGTCATTTTCTGAGCTGCGAACGGGCAGAAAGGTGAGAAAATGTCGGATTTTGACCATTTGTGCTGACCTTTCAATTTCAACGTACCTCTCTATAACATGACCCAGCTGTAATTTCAGAGGTCGCATTGGTTTGATTTTTGGTTTGCTTGTAGGGCGCTGGCACCCGCATTCAGTGACCCAGAAAATTTGGCACTGCTGTGAATATTTTAGTCGCAAAGTGAAGATTCACGGGTAAAAAGGCCCAAAATTCTAGATATGTTCTTTTTCAGCTTTCAGCAGCCCTGGGTGAGTTCTTTAGATAAATGTGACTCTTTTTCATGGTGCTCTTGTCTATGTCCAGCTAACCAACGAGATGAGGATGGTCATTGTCATTTTCTAAGCTGCGAACGGGCAGAAAGGTGAGAAAATGTCGGACTTTGACCATTTGTGCTGACCTTCCAATTTTAACGTACCTCTCTATAACATGACCCAGCTGTAATGTCAGCGGTCGCATTGGTTTCATATTTGGTTTGCTTGTAGGGCGCTGGCACCCACAATCAGTGACCCTAAAAATTTGGCACTGCTGTGAATAGTTTAGTCGCAAAGTGAAGATTCACGGGTAAAAAGCCCCAAACTTCTAGATAGGTTCTTTTTCAGCTTTCAGCAGCCCTGGGCGAGTTCTTTAGAGAAATGTGGGTCTTTTTCTTGGTGCTCTTGTCTATGTCCCGCTATACAACGAGATGAGGATGGTCATTGTCATTTTCTGAGCTGCGAACGGGCAGAAGGTTAGAAAATGTCGGATTTTGACCATTTGTGCTGACCTTTCATTTTCAACGTACCTCTCTAAAACATGACCCAGCTGTAATTTCAGTGGTCGCATTGGTTTTATATTTGGTTTGCTTGTAGGGCGCTGGCACCCGCATTCAGTGACCCAGAAAATTTGGCACTGCTGTGAATAGTTTAGTCGCAAAGTGAAGATTCACGGGTAAAAAGCCCCAAACTTCTAGATAGGTTCTTTTTCAGCTTTCAGCAGCCCTGGGCGAGTTCTTTAGAGAAATGTGGGTCTTTTTCTTGGTGCTCTTGTCTATGTCCAGCTATACAACGAGATGAGCATGGTCATTGTCATTTTCTGAGCTGCAAACGGGCAGAAAGGTGAGAAAATGTCGGATTTTGACATTTTGTGCTGACCTTTCAATTTCAACGTACCTCTCTATAACATGACCCAGCTGTAATTTCAGTGGTCGCATTGGTTTGATTTTTGGTTTGCTTGTAGGGCGCTGGCACCCGCATTCAGTGACCCAGAAAATTTGGCACTGCTGTGAATATTTTAGTCGCAAAGTGAAGATTCACGGGTAAAAAGCCCCAAACTTTTAGATAGGTTCTTTTTCAGCTTTCAGCAGCCCTGGGCGAGTTCTTTAGAGAAATGTGACTCTTTTTCATGGTGCTTTTGTCTATGTCCAGCTAACCAACGAGATGAGGATGGTCATTGTCATTTTCTAAGCTGCGAACGGGCAGAAAGGTGAGAAAATGTCGGACTTTGACCATTTGTGCTGACCTTCCAATTTTAACGTACCTCTCTATAACATGACCCAGCTGTAATGTCAGCGGTCGCATTGGTTTCATATTTGGTTTGCTTGTAGTTCGCTGGCACCCACAATCAGTGACCCTAAAAATTTGGCACTGCTGTGAATAGTTTAGTCGCAAAGTGAAGATTCACGGGTAAAAAGCCCCAAACTTCTAGATAGGTTATTTTCCAGCTTTCAGCAGCCCTGGGCGAGTTCTTTAGAGAAATGTGGGTCTTTTTCTTGGTGCTCTTGTCTATGTCCCGCTATACAACGAGATGAGGATGGTCATTGTCATTTTCTGAGCTGCGAACGGGCAGAAAGGTGAGAAAATGTCGGATTTTGACCATTTGTGCTGACCTTTCAATTTCAACGTACCTCTCTATAACATGACCCAGCTGTAATTTCAGTGGTCGCATTGGTTTGATTTTTGGTTTGCTTGTAGGGCGCTGGCACCCGCATTCAGTGACCCAGAAAATTTGGCACTGCTGTGAATAGTTTAGTCGCAAAGTGAAGATTCACGGGTAAAAAGCCCCAAACTTCTAGATAGGTTCTTTTTCAGCTTTCAGCAGCCCTGGGCGAGTTCTTTAGAGAAATGTGGGTCTTTTTCATGGTGCTATTTTCTATGTCCAGCTACACAACAAGATGAGGATGGTCATTGTCATTTTCTGAGCTGCGAACGGGCAGAAAGGTGAGAAAATGTCGGATTTTGACCATTTGTGCTGACCTTTCAATTTCAACGTACCTCTCTATAACATGACCCAGGTGTATTTTCAGTGGTCGCATTGGTTTCATTTTTGGTTTGCTTGTAGGGCGCTGGCACCCGCATTCAGTGTCCCAGAAAATTTGGCACTGCTGTGAATAGTTTAGTCGCAAAGTGAAGATTCACGAGTAAAAAGCCCCAAACTTCTAGATAGGTTCTTTTTCAGCTTTCAGCAGCCCTGGGCGAGTTCTTTAGAGAAATGTGACTCTTTTTCATGGTGCTCTTGTCTATGTCCAGCTAACCAACGAGATGAGGATGGTCATTGTCATTTTCTAAGCTGCGAACGGGCAGAAAGGTGAGAAAATGTCGGACTTTGACCATTTGTGCTGACCTTCCAATTTTAACGTACCTCTCTATAACATGACCCAGCTGTAATGTCAGCGGTCGCATTGGTTTCATATTTGGTTTGCTTGTAGGGCGCTGGCACCCACAATCAGTGACCCTAAAAATTTGGCACTGCTGTGAATAGTTTAGTCGCAAAGTGAAGATTCACGGGTAAAAAGCCCCAAACTTCTAGATAGGTTCTTTTCCAGCTTTCAGCAGCCCTGGGCGAGTTCTTTAGAGAAATGTGGGTCTTTTTCTTGGTGCTCTTGTCTATGTCCCGCTATACAACGATATGAGGATGGTCATTGGCATTTTCTGAGCTGCGAACGGGCAGAAAGGTGAGAAAATGTCGGATTTTGACCATTTGTGCTGACCTTTCAATTTCAACGTACCTCTCTATAACATGACCCAGCTGTAATTTCAGTGGTCGCATTGGTTTGATTTTTGGTTTGCTTGTAGGGCGCTGGCACCCGCATTCAGTGACCTAGAAAATTTGGCACTGCTGTGAATAGTTTAGTCGCAAAGTGAAGATTCACGGGTAAAAAGCCCCAAACTTCTAGATAGGTTCTTTTTCAGCTTTCAGCAGCCCTGGGCGAGTTCTTTAGAGAAATGTGGGTCTTTTTCATGGTGCTTTTTTCTATGTCCAGCTACACAACAAGATGAGGATGGTCATTGTCATTTTCTGAGCTGCGAACGGGCAGAAAGGTGAGAAAATGTCGGATTTTGACCATTTGTGCTGACCTTTCAATTTCAACGTACCTCTCTATAACATGACCCAGGTGTATTTTCAGTGGTCGCATTGGTTTCATTTTTGGTTTGCTTGTAGGGCGCTGGCACCCGCATTCAGTGACCCAGAAAATTTGGCACTGCTGTGAACAGTTTAGTCGCAAAGTGAAGATTCACGAGTAAAAAGCCCCAAACTTCTAGATAGGTTCTTTTTCAGCTTTCAGCAGCCCTGGGTGAGTTCTTTAGAGAAATGTGGCTCTTTTTCATGGTGCTATTTTCTATGTCCAGCTACACAACGAGATGAGGATGGTCATTGTCATTTTCTGAGCTGCGAACGGGCAGAAAGGTGAGAAAATGTCGGATTTTGACCATTTGTGCTGACCTTTCAATTTCAACGTACCTCTCTATAACATGACCCAACTGTAATTTCAGTGGTCGCATTGGTTTGATTTTTGGTTTGCTTGTAGGGCGCTGGCACCCGCATTCAGTGACCCAGAAAATTTGGCACTGCTGTGAATATTTTAGTCGCAAAGTGAAGATTCACGGGTAAAAAGCCCCAAACTTCTAGATAGGTTCTTTTTCAGCTTTCAGCAGCCCTGGGCGAGTTCTTTAGAGAAATGTGACTCTTTTTCATGGTGCTCTTGTCTATGTCCAGCTAACCAACGAGATGAGGATGGTCATTGTCATTTTCTAAGCTGCGAACGGGCAGAAAGGTGAGAAAATGTCGGACTTTCACCATTTGTGCTGACCTTCCAATTTTAACGTACCTCTCTATAACATGACCCAGCTGTAATGTCAGCGGTCGCATTGGTTTCATATTTGGTTTGCTTGTAGGGCGCTGGCACCCACAATTAGTGACCCTAAAATTTGGCACTGCTGTGAATAGTTTAGTCGCAAAGTGAAGATTCACGGGTAAAAAGCCCCAAACTTCTAGATAGGTTATTTTCCAGCTTTCAGCAGCCCTGGGCGAGTTTTTTAGAGAAATGTGGGTCTTCTTCTTGGTGCTCTTGTCTATGTCCCGCTATACAACGAGATGAGGATGGTCATTGTCATTTTCTGAGCTGCGAACGGGCAGAAAGGTGAGAAAATGTCGGATTTTGACCATTTGTGCTGACCTTTCAATTTCAACGT
Source organism: Sycon ciliatum (assembly GCF_964019385.1). Lineage (NCBI taxonomy): Eukaryota > Metazoa > Porifera > Calcarea > Leucosolenida > Sycettidae > Sycon > Sycon ciliatum. The sequence goes on from NC_088643.1 coordinate 33,748,673, forward strand.
ACCTCTCTAAAACATGACCCAGCTGTAATTTCAGTGGTCGCATTGGTTTGATTTTTGGTTTGCTTGTAGGGCGCTGGCACCCGCATTCAGTGACCTAGAAAATTTGGCACTGCTGTGAATAGTTTAGTCGCAAAGTGAAGATTCACGGGTAAAAAGCCCCAAACTTCTAGATAGGTTATTTTTCAGCTTTCAGCAGCCCTGGGTGAGTTCTTTAGAGAAATGTGGGTCTTTTTCTTGGTGCTCTTGTCTATGTCCAGCTATACAACGAGATGAGCATGGTCATTGTCATTTTCTGAGCTGCAAACGGGCAGAAAGGTGAGAAAATGTCGGATTTTGACCATTTGTGCTGACCTTTCAATTTCAACGTACCTCTCTATAACATGACCCAGGTGTATTTTCAGTGGTCGCATTGGTTTCATTTTTGGTTTGCTTGTAGGGCGCTGGCACCCGCATTCAGTGACCTAGAAAATTTGGCACTGCTGTGAATAGTTTAGTCGCAAAGTGAAGATTCACGGGTAAAAAGCCCCAAACTTCTAGATAGGTTATTTTTCAGCTTTCAGCAGCCCTGGGTGAGTTCTTTAGAGAAATGTGGCTCTTTTTCATGGTGCTATTTTCTATGTCCAGCTACACAACGAGATGAGGATGGTCATTGTCATTTTTTGAGCTGCGAACGGGCAGAAAGGTGAGAAAATGTCGGATTTTGACCATTTGTGCTGACCTTTCAATTTCAACGTACCTCTCTATAGCATGACCCAGCTGTAATTTCAGTGGTCGCATTGGTTTGATTTTTGGTTTGCTTGTAGGGCGCTGGCACCCGCATTCAGTGACCCAGAAAATTTGGCACTGCTGTGAATAGTTTAGTCGCAAAGTGAAGATTCACGGGTAAAAAGCCCCAAACTTCTAGATAGGTTCTTTTTCAGCTTTCAGCAGCCCTGGGCGAGTTCTTTAGAGAAATGTGGGTCTTTTTCTTGGTGCTTTTGTCTATGTCCAGCTATACAACGAGATGAGCATGGTCATTGTCATTTTCTGAGCTGCGAACGGGCAGAAAGGTGAGAAAATGTCAGATTTTGACCATTTGTGCTGACCTTTCAATTTCAACGTACCTCTCTATAACATGACCCAGGTGTATTTTCAGTGGTCGCATTGGTTTCATTTTTGGTTTGCTTGTAGGGCGCTGGCACCCGCATTCAGTGACCCAGAAAATTTGGCACTGCTGTGAATAGTTTAGTCGCAAAGTGAAGATTCACGAGTAAAAAGCCCCAAACTTCTAGATAGGTTCTTTTTCAGCTTTCAGCAGCCCTGGGTGAGTTCTTTAGAGAAATGTGGCTCTTTTTCATGGTGCTCTTTTCTATGTCCAGCTACACAACGAGATGAGGATGGTCATTGTCATTTTCTGAGCTGCGAACGGGCAGAAAGGTGAGAAAATGTCGGATTTTGACCATTTGTGCTGACCTTTCAATTTCAACGTACCTCTCTATAACATGACCCAGCTGTAATTTCAGTGGTCGCATTGGTTTGATTTTTGGTTTGCTTGTAGGGCGCTGGCACCCGCATTCAGTGACCCAGAAAAGTTGGCACTGCTGTGAATATTTTAGTCGCAAAGTGAAGATTCACGGGTAAAAAGCCCCAAACTTCTAGATAGGTTCTTTTTCAGCTTTCAGCAGCCCTGGGCGAGTTCTTTAGAGAAATGTGGGTCTTTTTCATGGTGCTCTTGTCTATGTCCAGCTACACAACGAGATGAGGATGGTCATTGTCATTTTCTGAGCTGCGAACGGGCAGAAAGGTGAGAAAATGTCGGATTTTGACCATTTGTGCTGACCTTTCAATTTCAACGTACCTCTCTATAACATGACCCAGCTGTATTTTCAGTGGTCGCATTGGTTTCATTTTTGGTTTGCTTGTAGGGCGCTGGCACCCGCATTCAGTGACCCAGAAAATGTTGCACTGCTGTGAATATTTTAGTCGCAAAGTGAAGATTCACGGGTAAAAAGCCCCAAACTTCTAGATAGGTTCTTTTTCAGCTTTCAGCAGCCCTGGGCGAGTTCTTTAGAGAAATGTGGGTCTTTTTCTTGGTGCTTTTGTCTATGTCCAGCTATACAACGAGATGAGCATGGTCATTGTCATTTTCTGAGCTGCAAACGGGCAGAAAGGTGAGAAAATGTCGGATTTGGACCATTTGTGCTGACCTTTCAATTTCAACGTACCTCTCTATAACATGACCCAGCTGTAATTTCAGTGGTCGCATTGGTTTGATTTTTGGTTTGCTTGTAGGGCGCTGGCACCCGCATTCAGTGACCCAGAAAATTTGGCACTGCTGTGAATAGTTTAGTCGCAAAGTGAAGATTCACGGGTAAAAAGCCCCAAACTTCTAGATAGGTTCTTTTTCAGCTTTCAGCAGCCCTGGGCGAGTTCTTTAGAGAAATGTGGCTCTTTTTCATGGTGCTATTTTCTATGTCCAGCTACACAACAAGATGAGGATGGTCATTGTCATTTTCTGAGCTGCGAACGGGCAGAAAGGTGAGAAAATGTCGGATTTTGACCATTTGTGCTGACCTTTAAATTTCAACGTACCTCTCTATAACATGACCCAGCTGTAATTTCAGGGGTCGCATTGGTTTCATTTTTGGTTTGCTTGTAGGGCGCTGGCACCCGCATTCAGTGACCCAGAAAATTTGGTACTGCTGTGAATAGTTTAGTCGCAAAGTGAAGATTCACGGGTAAAAAGCCCCAAACTTCTAGATAGGTTCTTTTTCAGCTTTCAGCAGCCCTGGGTGAGTTCTTTAGAGAAATGTGGCTCTTTTTCATGGTGCTATTTTCTATGTCCAGCTACACATAGAGATGAGGATGGTCATTGTCATTTTCTGAGCTGCGAACGGGCAGAAAGGTGAGAAAATGTCGGATTTTGACCATTTGTGCTGACCTTTCAATTTCAACGTACCTCTCTATAACATGACCCAGCTGTAATTTCAGTGGTCGCATTGGTTTGATTTTTGGTGTGCTTGTAGGGCGCTGGCACCCGCATTCAGTGACCCAGAAAAGTTGGCACTGCTGGCAATATTTTAGTCGCAAAGTGAAGATTCACGGGTAAAAAGCCCCAAACTTCTAGATAGGTTCTTTTTCAGCTTTCAGCAGCCCTGGGCGAGTTCTTTAGAGAAATGTGGGTCTTTTTCTTGGTGCTCTTATCTTTGTCCAGCTACACAACGAGATGAGGATGGTCATTGTCATTTTCTGAGCTGCGAACGGGCAGAAAGGTGAGAAAATGTCGGATTTTGACCATTTGTGCTGACCTTTCAATTTCAACGTACCTCTCTATAACATGACCCAGGTGTATTTTCAGTGGTCGCATTGCTTTCATTTTTGGTTTGCTTGTAGGGCGCTGGCACCCGCATTCAGTGATCTAGAAAATTTGGCACTGCTGTGAATAGTTTAGTCGCAAAGTGAAGATTCACGGGTAAAAAGCCCCAAACTTCTAGGTAGGTTCTTTTTCAGCTTTCAGCAGCCCTGGGTGAGTTCTTTAGAGAAATGTGGCTCTTTTTCACGGTGTTATTTTCTATGTCCAGCTACACAACAAGATGAGGATGGTCATTGTCATTTTCTGAGCGGCGAACGGGCAGAAAGGTGGGAAAATGTCGTATTTTGACCATTTGTGCTGACCTTTCAATTTCAACGTACCTCTCTATAACATGACCCAGCTGTAATTTCAGTGGTCGCATTGGTTTCATTTTTGGTTTGCTTGTAGGGCGCTGGCACCCGCATTCAGTGACCCAGAAGAGTTGGTACTGCTGTGAATATTTTAGTCGCAAATTGAAGATTCACGGGCAAAAAGCCCCAAACTTCTAGATAGGTTCTTTTTCAGCTTTCAGCAGCCCTGGGTGAGTTCTTTAGAGAAATGTGACTCTTTTTCATGGTGCTCTTGTCTATGTCCAGCTAACCAACGAGATGAGGATGTTCATTGTCATTTTCTAAGCTGCGAACGGGCGGTAAGGTGAGAAAATGTCGGACTTTGACCATTTGTGCTGACCTTCCAATTTTAACGTACCTCTATAACATGACCCAGCTGTAATGTCAGCGGTCGCATTGGTTTCATATTTGGTTTGCTTGTAGGGCGCTGGCACTCAAAATCAGTGACCCTAAAAATTTGGCACTGCTGTGAATAGTTTAGTCGCAAAGTGAAGATTCACGGGTAAAAACCCCAAACTTCTAGATAGGTTCTTTTTCAGCTTTCAGCAGCCCTGGGTGAGTTCTTTAGAGAAATGTGGCTCTTTTTCACGGTGTTATTTTCTATGTCCAGCTACACAACAAGATGAGGATGGTCATTGTCATTTTCTGAGCGGCGAACGGGCAGAAAGGTGAGAAAATGTCGGATTTTGACCATTTGTGCTGACCTTTCAATTTCAACGTACCTCTCTATAACATGACCCAGCTGTATTTTCAGTGGTCGCATTGCTTTCATTTTTGGTTTGCTTGTAGGGCGCTGGCACCCGCATTCAGTGACCCAGAAAATTTGGCACTGCTGTGAATAGTTTAGTCGCAAAGTGAAGATTCACGGGTAAAAAGCCCCAAACTTCTAGATAGGTTATTTTCCAGCTTTCAGCAGCCCTGGGCGAGTTCTTTAGAGAAATGTGGGTGTTTTTCTTGGTGCTCTTGTCTATGTCCCGCTATACAACGAGAAATTGTCAAATTTTGACCATATTTGACCTCCTGTCAATTTTAATGCATCTCCCTATAACATAACCCAGCTGGAATGTGAGTGGTCGTATTGATTTCATTTTTTGTTTGCTGGTAGACCGCTGGCACCCACATTTAATGACCTGGAATTTTTGGCACTGCTGTGAATACTTTAGTCGCAATGTGAAGATTCACGGCGACAAGCCCCAAACTTTAAGTGAGGTTATTTTCAGCTTTCAGCAGCCCTGGGCGAGTTGTTTAGAGAAATGTGGCTTTTTTCTTGGTGCAACTCCCTATGTCCAGCTATAAAACAGGATCAGGATGGTCATTATTCAAGTTCTGAGCTTGAAACGGGAAGAAAGGTGAGAAATTGTCAAATTTTGACCATATTTGACCAACTGTCAATTTTAATGCATCTCTCTATAACATGACCCAGCTGTAATGTGAGTGGTCGTATTGATTTCATTTTTTGTTTGCTTGTAGGCCGCTGGCACCCACATTCAATGTCCTAGACATTTTGGCACTGCTGTGAATACTTTAGTCGCAAAGTGAAGATTCACGGCGACAAGCCCCAATTTTCTCTGGATCTGGAGAAATGCATTGGCCGTCTATCCGGTGCCCAAGAAACAGAACGTCTGTCCGGCCGAATTCACATTTAGACGGTTTGCAATATAGCTCATTCCTCCTGAGGGCGTTTAAGATGGTTCTGATATGATCGAGGTGCTCCTCCCATGATTTGCTGAATATGAGGATATCGTCTAGAAACACCACAACGAATTTACGCAGGTATGGCTGGAGGACACTGTTCATCAAGGTTTGGAATGTTGCCGGGGCATTTGTTAGGCCGAAACCCATCACTGTGAACTGAAAGTGACCGAATGGGGTATTTATTGCTGTCTTCGGAATATCTGTTTCTTCTATTCGAATCTGATTGTAACCGGACCTCAGATCTAGCTTGGTGAAATACGCACTGCCTTGGACGGTATCAAAGAGGTCGTCAATATTCGGTAGGCATGCCTTGTTCTTAATGGTTATGCGGTTTAGCTCACGCCAGTCGCATACCATTCGAAGTGTTCCATCCGCCTTCTTTACGAAGAACACAGGGGCTCCGTATGGGGATTTGCTGGGCTGGATGAATCCTCTACGGAGCAGCTCGGTGAGCTGAGCTTGAAGCTCATCCATCTCTGGTTTTGGTAAACGATATGCTGCACGAGATGGCGGTTTAGCTCCTTCTTCCGTTTTTATCTCGTGATCTGCGCCTCTTCTGGGTGGCAGCTTGTTTGGAAGCTCATCGGGAAAGACGTCCCCGAACTCCTTCAGCAGGTCCTTGAAATCCTTCTGATCCTCCCTACCCGGACTATCCACCGTCTGTGGCTCGTCCGGATCTGCTGTCACATACGCTAGGATTCCTTCTGCGCCACCTCTCATTGCATGCCTAGCCTGCTTCCCTGAGATGAGGAACGTCTCGATCGGTGGGTTGGATTTGTCCGTGCCATCACTTTCACTCGGTTGACAGATGATGGATCCACCCTCCAGCTTGATTTCATTGGTACGAAAATTGATCTGTGGGTTCGTCCGGGTCAGCCATGGTTTGCCGAGGATCACGTCATACCACGTCATAGGGAATACTAGGAACTGTTGGTGCTCGCTAAAGTCGCCGACTACGGTCTTCAAGCTGTCCGTTTTCGTAATAGGCTGTGAGCGGACCGATCCATCAGCAAGTGTGACGTTCAGGACGTCGCTACCGGTTGTTGTGGAGATGTTGTGCTTCTTGACAAGGTCAGTTGAAATGAAGTCGTGGGTTGACCCAGAATCCAGTAGCATGGTAACGCGACGTCCATTTATCTTGCCCTGGACGCGCATTAGGTCGTGTTCGTTGTCGGCGGAAATGCTCCCTGTGCTGGCGGTTACTTCATTAGGCCGGCCAACAGTATCAGGTGACGAATGCTTGACAGGCGAGGCTTGAATTTCGGTCTCCTCGAGGCGTGGTTCCTCATTTGCTAAGGGGCTGAATTTGTTCTGAACTTTGATTCGTGGCCTATTCCTGGGTGCTCTCGTGTTCGCCAGTAGTCGCACTCCCTTCCTTACTGGCGTCCATCGTTTAAAGAAGGCTTGCTTGTGGCGTTCCTCCCTCCTTCTGGACAGAATCTGGCAATATGGCCGGGTTTCCTGCAGGTGAAACACAGCCTTGAACGACCCTCTGGCTCCCTGGTTTCTCTCCCACCGGATGGTGTTGGTTGGCTTGACCAGGGTCCAGGCTGGCGCCTCTGATGCCCTGGTGCGCGCACTGCCTTGGCGTAGCTTGCTTGGGCTAGCCGCATCGACTGGTCTGCTGAGACCGCAGCTCGTATGGCTTGGGCCAAATGGTGCGGATGCTCCCTAAGTACCTCACCGCTTAGGCCCTGAGCCAGCCCACGCGTGAACAAGATAGCTCTGGAGTGGTCATCAAGCTCGGGAACTTGTAAGCTAAGCCGCGAAAATTTGTTGATGTATTCGTCAAGAGTCTCATCTTGGTGAAGAGCGAATAAGTCGATGCGCGCCTGTTCCCTGTCATAAACCGGGCCGTACACTTCTCCCAGCTTGCTCTTCAGGTCTGGCCAGTCGGAAAACAGCGTGTTTGCCTCCTGAGAGGCGATAAACCAAAGACGAGCATTGCCCTCCAGAAAACTCGCCGCGTAGCTCAAGCGCTCCTCCGCGTTGTCCAGCTGCAGGGACTTCATGGCGAGTTCGATGGCGAAGGCCCACTCCTTGAACTCTCTTGTATCTCCACGAAACACAGGCGGAGACTTAACATGGCGCATGCGTGGCCTCTCTCCGCTGGGAGCTTGAGCACTTCTTGGCGTTTGATCTGATCCATCGCACTGACCGAGTGCGATAAGGTGATTCAGACGCTTCTGAATCTCGAATATACCGTAGGCGACTAATGCGGCCACTGCGCATAGCCCGAACATGACGAAAAGAAAAACCATCCTCTTGCTACCAGTGTAACAGTCCAACTAATTTCAGTAGTCATTCTTGGAATAAGCAATGATCCTTGCCATAATGCATTCTTATATACATGAACAAGCAATGATGGACATAACACCTAACAGCAGCAGCGTGATAATAGCAGGTGATAAGTGTATCCTATTCCTAGTGTTAGTAGTAACAGTGAATCTGTTACAGGGTGTATGTAGCAGGTTCCAGCGTATTTATAGCGGCGTGAATGATGCTCAAGAAGACGGAACGCTGCACCCGGCAAATGAGCTGATGTCAAAGGGCCGTGAAATATATGCCTCTGCTGTAATTTGTTTGAGTGTAAAATGCGGAAAAGCCCAAAAGTTGGATAAACTGTCATCAACTTTATGCAGCCTTGGGTAAGTTGATTATAGCAATGTTTCTCTTTCCTTTTGTGTGATATATTTACCCAGCAATTCTTGGAGAGTGGTCACTATCATTTTTGAAGGCGTGAATGGCCAGCAATGTGTGAAACCGTTGATTTTTGAGAAGGTGAGCAATGCTGTCATTTGGAAGCGACCTCTGTATATCCAGATCCAGCAGCAACGTGAGTGGTCGGATTGACTTGATCTTCAGTTTGCTGGTAGGGCGCCGGTGCCCGAATGTATTGACTTGTATAATTCGTCTAAGCTCAAATTGGTATGAGTTTAAAGTCCGGAATCATGGGACAAGGCCCCAGCTTTTTTTAGCTTAAGGCAGCCCAGAACAAGTTGTTTCTAGCAATATGTTTTTTTTCTTTTCTTTTGTTGAATACCTTTTGCCCTGCTATTCTTGGAATGAAGAATGGTTACTGTCATCCTGGGAGGCATAAACAGCCAGGAATGCATGAAGACCTCAATTTTCATAAACAGCCAGGAATGCATGAAGACCTCAATTTTCATAAACAGCCAGGAATGCATGAAGACCTCAATTTTTCATAAACAGCCAGGAATGCATGAAGACCTCAATTTTTCATAAACAGCCAGGAATGCATGAAGACCTCAATTTTTCATAAACAGCCAGGAATGCATGAAGACCTCAATTTTCATAAACAGCCAGGAATGCATGAAGACCTCAATTTTCATAAACAGCCAGGAATGCATGAAGACCTCAATTTTTCATAAACAGCCAGGAATGCATGAATACCTCAATTTTCATAAACAACCAGGAATGCATGAAGACCTCAATGTTTCATAAACAGCCAGGAATGCATGAAGACCTCAATTTTTCATAAACAGCCAGGAATGCATGAAGACCTCAATTTTCATAAACAGCCAGGAATGCATGAAGACCTCAATTTTTCATAAACAGCCAGGAATGCATGAAGACCTCAATTTTTCATAAACAGCCAGGAATGCCTGAAGACCTCAATTTTTCATAAACAGCCAAGAATGCATGAAGACCTCAATTTTTCATAAACAGCCAGGAATGCATGAAGACCTCAATGTTTCATAAACAGCCAGGAATGCATGAAGACCTCAATTTTTCATAAACAGCCAGGAATGCATGAAGACCTCAATTTCATAAACAGCCAGGAATGCATGAAGACCTCAATTTCATAAACAGCCAGGAATGCATGAAGACCTCAATTTTCATAAACAGCCAGGAATGCACGAAGACCTCAATTTTTGATGACTTGACCTCTGCTGTCATTTGACAACGCACCTCTGTATATCTGGACCCAGCTCCAAAGAGATTGGGTGGATTGATTTCATTTTGGTTTGCTTGTAGGACGCTGATGCCCGCCAGTATTGACCAAGAAAAGTTGGTTCTACTCCTCTACCTGCCTATAGCCGCCTCTAAGATTAATCTGCCTCTAGCTGTCTCTAAGTTGTCTCTCTTGATGCGTCTAGCTGCCTCTAGTTGGCTTTAGCTGCCTTGAGCTGCCTTGAGCTGCCTGAAGCTTCCTCTAAGATGCCTGCAAATGATAATCTGCCAGTGTACACATGTAGCAGAGGTACATGTAATGAATTTTATTTCACATAAACACGACTTGTGGTGAGGACCTTGGGTAGACGGGTACAGAATAGTACCCGAAAACCCGACGTCCCAGATTACATAATAATGTACAGTGCACGTGTACAAATTCATGTAATACTCCGCATGTCTACCCAGTGTGAGTGTGTAACTAAGAGAAGGCGTGCATTGTGGTGTTACCATGGAAACATTGTACTAATACTATCAGTGACTCTAGCTACACACTTACAATCACATAGAACTACTTGAACGTGTTCTAAAATAATAGAAGTGTGCCCGTAAATAGTGCTAGGACGTTCAGAGAGCACTCTGTTGAGAGGGGAACAACTCCACAGCCAGTAGGCCAACACATATGTGTAGTGGTTTACGTATTCATATAGCTGAGAACGGGTTTATCCACAACGCTAATCACGCGAAACCATGAAGTAAGAACCAAGGCAAAAAAGACAACCCAAAATTCGGCAAATAATACAACTTTTGTAGTATCCCTGCCTGGCTAATACGGAAGTAATACGGAACTAATACGGAACTTTACCTGATGTATATACAGTGTATCTCCGTATGTAAGCGTACGGCGTCTGTTGCATAAAAGCTGCTGCGCATTGCTGATTTCATTAGATTTTATAGCAACGACAAAACCGAGAAGAAGAAGTATTCAACCTCCAGGTGTGCACCGGAGAGAAAATCCTATTTATTTGCTGCTTCTTCTTTTACTAATAATTATGTCCCAGGTGTGTACCTGAGAGAAGAAGAATAAAAGCTAACTCTTGTTGATTGCACTGCGCCTACCACTCGGCTACCTGTTACATTGCTGGCAGCGGTGTATTTTTAAATAAAACAACGTGATTCGACCCCAGACCCCCATGGCTCAACCCGTTGCAGATCCGTGTGACGAATCAAGATGAGAATCATGTTTCTTGCCTTCCTGGGCCTGGCCCTGCTTATTAGCCTGCAGCACAGTCAGGGTGCTAGCGTGGATCACCTTACCATGTCAGTGAGCTCTACAGGCAGAAAGTATTGATCACCATCTGGCGCTGCATCCACGCCCGCACCAACCCTGTGCTCGCCCAGCTCCTGACCCCGGCACAAGGCACCCATACCCGCCATCTAGGCCCCGGTGTAATATGCCCGAAACTTTGCCGAAAATGCTTCTGGGAAATTCTCGTAAACCTTGCCGAAAATGCTCCCAAACCGTGCCGAAAATGCTCGGAAAATGCTCACTTTTTTTGTCATCCTCAGCACATGCCGTCAAAACCAGGGAGTCAGAAAATACTCAGAGACTTGCTCGACTCTGCCATGGTAAACAATTCATAAACTACTCAACAAGAAGCTAACCCACGGAATGCGGAAGTGACGTTCTTGTTTGGGAAGTTTTTCTTCTCTCAATTTTGATACACACACCACGGCCAAGTGTTCCGTTTCCCCCAAGATGCTGCATCACGAGCCCAAAGTGCTGGGTTCGCGGATTGTGCCGAAAATGCTCCAAAAACTGCCGCCATATTACACGGGGGCCTACCGCCATCAGCAGTCAAATGGCCTACTAAGCCAGGCAAACCGTAGCCGCCGCGGTCAGCGGAGATTTTCTGTTGCTGGTGCTCTGCTGTGGAACGCTCTTCCTGGTGAGGTCCGCACAATTACCCGGCTACCTGAGTTTAAGCATGCATGTGTACCATTCGCCTGTAGGGAGTAGTTCGAGTTGCTGCTGATCGCTCTGCTCTCCCTCCCCGTGCAGTTCAGTAATCCTCACGTAGTATCACAGATACATCGTATTCTCTCTCTCCCCCCGTTTACTCGCAGTTATTAGTATCCTATTCTCTTACTATGTGCTTCCATAGCTTTTACTATCTTCTTCCATAGTTGTAGCACTTCCAGATCCACGACCCAGCAGCGCGTATGGGCATCAGTGCTCAATAGCTCCAGTGACAACGGAGCACTTCGGCCCTCCTCCAAGCCATCGGTCACTGCGCAGCCACCTCTCCCACAGGAGCACCGCCAGCAAACTAACCAGCACCAACGACCCCAACAGCGACAACAACAACAACAACAACAACAACAACAACAACAACAACAACAACAACAACAGCGCCAGAAGCAGCAGCAGCAACAACAGCACCACCAACACCACCAACACCAGCAACACGACGAACAATGGACTACAGTTACCAGCCGCAAACTGAGAGGTTCTCTTGGCTCCCTGCGGAAAGTATACTTTGTTGGCAATATTGATGACAGTTGCGACGCAGACTCCATAACGTCCCACTGTGTCCAGAATGGCATCACACCCACAGCTTGCCGCACCTTTCCTTCTCGCAAGCATGTAGGCACAAAAGCTGCAAGGCTTACAGTCCGTGAAGACCAATGTGCAGCCATCGAGGCAGATGGGTTTTGGCCAGCGCCCATTCAGGTTCGGCCATGGGACTTCAGCGAGGCAAATAGGCCCACAGCCACCAACTAATCGACCGTGTTCCCACTCAATCCCCATGCACCAGTCTTCTTACCTCGCATCTATCGTGCCCAACCCTGCTCAACAGCAGCCACGACCTTGTTCCCACTCAACCCCCATGCACCAGTCTTCATACCTTGCACCTATCGTGCCCAACCCCGCTCAACAGCAGCCACGACCGTGTTCCCACTCAATCCCCATGCACCAGTTTTCATGCCTCGCACCTATCGTGCCCAACCCCACTCAACGTTTGTAAGAGAACAACCTCCACCTGATACCACACCAGTAAACGCATCCCCCCACAACAATAACAATAATTCTTGCATTCGGATATGTACCCTGAACTGTCGTAGTATGAAACATAAACTGGCTGATATTACAGACCTCCTTGACCACCATAAAGTAGACATTTTGTGTATAACTGAAACGTGGCTAAATTCGTGTATCCCAGACGAGATCATTAAGATACCGGGTTACGACCTGTTCCGTCGTGACCGGTCCCAGTGCAGCACTACATGGAGCGACTTGGGTGGTGGTGGGGTAGCAGTCTTCTCTTCGTCCGCCCTTTGTGCTATGCGCCGCCGGGATCTAGAGTGCAACAATTCAGAGATGATATCTGTCGAAACAGGAGCTACAATCATTTCCTGTATGTACCGTCCTCCAAGACACGATAGTCTTGCATTCTGCAACTCATTCAGTCCTCTTCACCCCCTCGTTGACAACCGTCCAGTAATTGTCGTGGGAGACTTTAACTCCAAGAACAATGAGTGGAACAACGCAGACCCTACGAACACTGCAGGTAGACACATCCAGTCCGCCTTTGACGACTATGGCTTCACTATGGTCTCCAAGAACCATGGAACGAGGCCAACTAAAGATTCTAATCCGTCCCTAGACCTGATTTTAACTAATATGCCCCATCTTGTCACTTCATGTTACACATCCATGCCCATTGCAGACCACTGTCCTCTATTTTGCGCATATTCTCCACCAGAGAAACGCCACTCTAGAAGTACTGTCAACGCAGCTGCAGTCTCCAGAAAGGTTGACATGCACCTCCTCAGGCAGAAACTGAGCACACTACCATTGACCGAATGCATGCAGGGCACCAACGTGCACATCAGTTTCAGATGCATGGCCTACTCTGCACTGTTGGACCAGGCAATTCAGGCAGCAACGACCATCACACGCCGGAAAAACACCCAGTCGAACCAACCATGGTTCACAAAAAAACTTAAGACGCAACGTCAGCGAACTAACCGCCTCTATGTGCTCCACCGAAAGGAGCCACTCAACGATTCCTTACGAGCTGCATACAAACTCTCGCGCAACCTGTACCACCGGTCATTAAGAGCCGCCAAGGACACATACTTGTCAACGCTCGGATACACAATGCTTGGCAAGGAAAGAAAGGGTGGCTATGCGTGGTGGAAACGTGCCAAAGCAATATGCAATATTGACCAAACAAATAAAAAGGCAATTCCAGACCTGCAGAACGGCAATGAAATTCACAAAACAGATCAAGCGAAGGCCGAAACGCTGTGTACCTTCTTTGCCCGCCAATGCACCACTCAGTCAACGCCGCCGAATACTGTAGCAACTAGTATAACAATCAATGAAGCCGACGTCGATGGAAACAAATTTGGATTCGGAAACATACGCCCTGTTGAAGTCTTCGATGCAGCAAAGAGGCTGCAACAACATAAACCATCATCAGACATCAACCTGACAAACCGTATACTAAAGCAATTCGCAGATATCCTTTCCCAATCACTATCAGTATTGTTCAACTACAGCCTTGATGATGGTGTGTTCCCGTCCTCCTGGAAATCATCCACTGTAATACCGGTGTACAAGAATAGAGGTTGCGCCAAAGAGCCTACCAATTACAGACCTATATCCCTTCTCCCATGCATAGCGAAACTAATGGAAAAGATTCTCTCGGAACGTCCACTTCGATACTTGATGACCCAGGGTGTAATTTGTAAAGGTCAATTCGCATATGTACGCAACAAGTCTGTAACGGACCAACTTATCTTGCTAACCCAATCAATGGCTGTAAATATTGATAATGGCACTAATTTTGACCTGATATCTCTAGATTTCAGGAAAGCTTTCGACCGGGTCGACCACTCTATACTCCTAAAGAAATTCGGTAAGATTGCTACAGCTTCGTCAGTAAAATGGCTGAAGAGCTTCTTAGGGGATCGACAAATTGAAGTGAAGGTACATAGCACTAAATCGAAGAAGCTGAGCATCAACTGCGGAGTGCCTCAAGGTTCCCACCTTTCACCACTCCTATTCCTACTCTATATAAATGACCTGCCCAACGCTATGCAACATTGCACGCAATATCTATTTGCAGATGATGTCACCCTCCTACTGGCTTACAAACCTGAAGACACCCTCGCCAGTAGAGCGAACATGCAGTCTGATCTCGATGCATGTCAAACATGGGGCAGGAACAATGGAGGTGAATTCTCAGCAAGCAAGACATCCGTGCTGTGCCATAGAGCTATCAATGATACACCTACTGCAGGAATCCAATACCAAATGTACAATGAGCCATTAACGGTGGTTTCTGAACTGCAACATCTTGGCATCACCTTGACCGACAACCTGGATTTCCGCAAACATGTCGCCTCAATAACTTCGAAGTTCAGATATCGAGTGCACCTACTGTCAATTATGTCCCAGCAACTTACGCCTTCGGCAATGATCATACTGTACAAAGGGTTCGTAAGACCTGTGATCGAATATAGCTGTACGGTGTGGTCGTTTGGATCTAATAAGAAACCCATGACCACTCTTGATCAATTACAGGCAAGGTTTGCTAGAGCTCTACTGAAAAGAAAAAAATTGCATTTGATTACACTTCTTCCAAATCTGTCTTAAATTCTAAATGCTCCCTAGAGTCACTAGCCTATCGTCGTCAAATCATCAGTCTCACTACTTTTCACAGATATGTTTTCCATCATCGTGATTACCTTGCTGATTTCCATTTCAAGATTACGAATAGTGAGCGACGACCAAATAAAATCATTCTTCCCTAATTTAAATCATTGTCTAAGTCTCTCTTCATGTTCCGAACTGCTATTCTATGGAACTGTTTACCCCCCCAGTCTAACATCGGAAGCCTCGCTCTATAAGTTCAAAGCTGCCCTCAGGAAATTTACAGCTGACTATGCTTATGCAATCAACGGAATTCCGCCACCTTGCAGTTGATTTTCCCCATTTCTCTCCTCATCAATCCCTACTTCTCTTTGTACATACATCTACATCTACTGTTCTTTCAATCAAATGAACCCCTCGATAGGCACGTTGCCTTTGGGTCATTTCACAATAATAATAATAATAATAATAATTTGTAAGAAAGGTTTGCTCCCCACACCGGAGCTCGCGCTATTCCGCCGACTTTACTTGACACTTGACTGACTCACGACTGCCATCCAGAGCACACGAGAAGTCCATCGAACCTTCGACTCGGCAAACCTGCAAGAAAGCACCACTCCCTGCTCAATACACAGTGTTTCGGGGAATTCACCCCTCATCAGTTGAGCTTGAGTAGGCTGAGGAAGATTGTGCCTGAAGAGCACCACTTATATAGTGCACTCCAGGCACAAACATCACCAGGGATACAAACTTACAGAGACGCTCCGCTTCCAGCGCGATAAACACCTCGTGAACACCAGATAGCAGCGTGAGTCAGTGTCGCTCCTGGACGGTGAGACAGACGTCGAGGACCCTCGGTCATTCGCAACGCTGTCACCTCCAAACCAACTAGTCGCAAGCCCGCGCTGGGCACAACAGTACGAAGTAGTGGTTGCGACTTCGGCGATGATTTGTAAGAAAGGTTTGCTCCCCACACCGGAGCTCGCGCTATTCCGCCGACTTTACTTGACACTTGACTGACTCACGACTGCCATCCAGAGCACACGAGAAGTCCATCGAACCTTCGACTCGGCAAACCTGCAAGAAAGCACCACTCCCTGCTCAATACACAGTGTTTCGGGGAATTCACCCCTCATCAGTTGAGCTTGAGTAGGCTGAGGAAGATTGTGCCTGAAGAGCACCACTTATATAGTGCACTCCAGGCACAAACATCACCAGGGATACAAACTTACAGAGACGCTCCGCTTCCAGCGCGATAAACACCTCGTGAACACCAGATAGCAGCGTGAGTCAGTGTCGCTCCTGGACGGCGGAATAGCGCGAGCTCCGGTGTGGGGAGCAAACCTTTCTTACAAATCATCGCCGAAGTCGCAACCACTACTTAATAATAATAATAATAATAATAGCCACTTCTAGGCTAAGCCTTCACCGTCATTTTATTGGGTCGTCATCCCGTTTGAATGTGCGAAGTGAAATAAAAACCAACCAACCAACCAAGTTACCACAACATGTTCCAGATGTTGGTCATTTGATGCTACATGAGGCAGGTTGTCTCCGGTCAAACATCTCTAGCTTAAGATTTGTGTGTAGCTCTCCACCCCTAGGCCTGAAAGTTATCCAACGGGCCTTTTGTTTCCATCAATTATTTTTCCGAGGTGGGAGGGGGGGGGGGCAGACTTTTTTCAAGAGCCTCTTCGTTGGTATTGTACGGTTAGGAGACCACACCGAGAGCGAAAACCCTGAATTACATGATATAATGGTGCAGGATGAGAAAGAATACTTCTTTTCTCACTCACATGCTTCTGCCACACACACACACACACACACACACACACACACACACACACACACACACACACACACACACACACACACACACACGCACCTCAGACCTCAGATCTCAGACTTGCCCATCGCGGAAGCGATGATAGCGAACAGCTATGTTAGACATAGCAACTTGTGCTGGGATTACACCATTCAACAGCTTGCAAGGCTGATGAACACACACACACACACACACACACACACACACACACACACACACACACACACACCCCACCAGCTAACAAACAACTGCAGGGACAGCCACAGCAAGAAAACAAAGAATAGAACATGAAGTGATATTTGACCTGCTTGAGTGACTTGAGTGATATAAGTTGTGACACTCCTGCAGCACACATTTCATTAGTCTACTGTAACTCGATCAAGCTGAGGTGATGAGGGATGAGGGATGGTAGTAGTAGTAGTAGTAGTAGTAGTAGAATTTATTATTTTACTAGGGAACTCCCAACAGGCGTTGCCTTTTTACTGGGAACCCTAGGAATGACTTGGTGCTTGTGACAAATGCAGAAAGGGGCTTAGCTTGACGACATCCAGGTGGAAGCATGTTCCATCTGTCTGCTGCCAAAAATGAAATAGCATTCAGGCCGTAACGAGACGTAGCTCTGGGTAGGTTCAGAGCGGCTGAAGCTTGACCGTGGGTAGCAGCATTTGTGCGGCATGATGCAGAGCGGGGGGTAAATATCGTGCTTAAAAGAGGACTGGTGCAACGAGATAGACACCTAAAAACAAACACAAACAGCTTCAAGTTTACACGGCGAGAGAAAGTATACAGGTTATATTTGGTGAGAATGAAATCGATAGAAGTATACTGATCATGGCCAAACACTCGCCTTAGGCACCTATTGCTGGTTGACTCAAGTTTGTCTCTGAGTTTAGCAGACAAGCAGTGAAGATGGATCCCAAAAACATTAGAAAGGTTAAGATGCACGTTATTTCTGACGTGACGCGAAAGTTCAGCTCGCGTTATTTGGCTCGCACGTCGAAAATCAACGCGAGTGACCTGCTGCTCACGTCGAAATTTGGAGTTTTACGCCAAATTTGACGTGAAATTGCGCGTCACGTCGGAAATAACGTGCATCTCTCTATTGTGTAGTGTGTCCCTCCAGGAAATCGCGATTCCACGGATGCAACAAATTTCGCGATTTTGGCCCAATCCCGCGATTTTCTGAAAAATCCGCGATTTCCCGCGTTTTTTGTTGTTTTCTGCACTTCTTTTTACATTTTGATGCACTTTTCACGCAGCATACACTGCTTTCCGGTACCCTGTACGTACATGTACATACCGCATGTAGGTTATTTGCACAGCACACAAATAGCGATTCTAAGGATGCAACAAATTTCGTGATTTGGCCCAAATCTGGAATTTTCTGCCAATAATTCCGCGAGCTCCTGGCAAGTTCCGCACTTTTCGCCGCATTTTTTTGTTGTTTTCTGCCGCAATTGATTGCGTCCGTTTTCGAGAATTTGTCCGCAAATTCCCACAGGGATAGTGTATTGAGCAGGAGTGGTGGTTTTTGCCGGTTTACCGATTGCAAGGTTCGACATGCTTCTCGTGTGCTTCGGACGGCAGTCCTCAGTAAGTCAAGTGTCGGCAGCGCGAGTTCCAACCTGAGGAGCAGCCATCTTTTTTTTCGGATATTACCGGTATACCGCCGACGTCGCAATATCCTAGTTTCGCAGGTATGGCCGAGCAGTTTAGGAAGCCTAGCGTATGAGCTGCAAAGCGCATGGCATGGTTTTCTGTGATAGCCGCCTTCCATTAATGCATTGCGCTGCTGTATTCCGTCCAGAGATCGAGATGCATGGATGTATCGAAGCTGTGGCGAGTTTTAATGGACTCGTCGACGTATCCATACTTGAGTCTTCAATAAACATAATTATATGTACGACTCGTACCCGTATTGCATTAGTATAGTGTTCCTTCTTCGAGAGCAGGTCACGACTGATTTTCGTTCCTTCGTGTGCTAGCGGACCCCTGCGTGGTTTGCGTTTTGATGAGCCAGCGATTGCGGTTCGGTCGATCGGGTCGAGGTGTGAAGATCTACGGACGTCTGTTCGAGCCGAATCTGCCGGCGCACTGACTGCTGTTCGCGCAGTCTAGAATCTTCTGAGTAGATCTACGTCTAGTGCTACTAGTTTGAGTGTCCGTAGGCTAGGCTGCATCTAATGCTAGCAGACGAGCAATTACTTCCCAACCAGGTGATTGTCGTTGTCTGGTGGAATTCTCTAGCTCTGTACAGAAGTCACCGTGCCACGTGCTAACTACGTGTCAGTAGCTGATTGGCCCATTTCAAAGTTCACACCAGACCGCGATGTCCTTCGCCATGCATTAGCGAGTGCTTTACACGATGAAGCGGTTGTATTGTTACTGGTACAGTGGTAGACCACGCGGCTAGCACTGCTAGACTGCAACGGGCAAGGGCCGTTGGACGGCTTCCGAGAATCGTATGGTGTGAGGTCAAAGTTCACGCTCGAAGAATGCTAGCAGCTGCATCCGCTCGCCAGCGAGGCCGGGTTGAATCAACTAACTAATATTACTTTTTCCTTGTAGATCAAGAACATGCTTCATTCTTCGTTGTTGTTTGGAAGGAAGGACGTGATGTCCTTCTTCTCCGTTTGCTTTCTTTGAGGCAAATCCGAGACACTGTAAAGCCGGCCAGCATTTGATAGGTGTATACAGAGCAAAGATAAGATGTAGTCGAGAGACTTATTTCTGAAGGATTCCGACTATCGTGTGCAGGTTTCTCAACTGGAGCGCCACGGGAAGCGAAGAAGGTACATTTTGGCCTTCATCTCTTTCACCACGTGTTGTGTATTCCTCGCCAACCTTCTTTACGCTTTATAGGAACACTCCTGCCCGCATAACAACATGTGGCGTCTTCGTGTGGGTCCGCTGTAAAAATAAAACACTGTCCTGTGATGATTCAGCGTTGTCTTCTGTTGTCTTTCTCTTTTTCTTTGCAGCCAAGGAGTGTATCAAGAGGCTTGATGCGCATGCGCGGTGTGACGGCGGCAAACTTCTGGCTGCATCTTTTTACATTTCCCAAGAGGTAAGAATTTCCTTTGTTGACTATCCCTCTTATGTCGTAAGGGGATTCTGGTGTCCTAGTTGACCACCTTATTGAATCGTGAATAGGATGCATCTCCACTTTCTCCCTCACTCTTGCCAACTAGCAGTTCAACAAGCACACGATTATCTACTAACAAGCGTTATTTCTGTTGTTTTGTAGGAAAACATGTTGCTGTGTACCGCTAGCTATTGCGGACACTGGGATTGCCCTGCGGGTGCGCCACTCATATCACCTTGTCGGTCACAAACAACTGCTACGCTGTCGTACCGTCCGGATGTTTTGCGGCCAGAACCTTTGGAACTCAAGGTATCCGTCGCTGGAAGGGGTGCTCTCCTTTCGTTCAGGTACAGTACCCATGTTGGATCAGTTTTACTACAATGCCTTTGTTCGTGTTTTCACTGCTCCTTCCTAGCTGCATTTTGCGTTTCTGGCATCGACGCCAAATAGGATCTGGGTCATGAAGCTGTAGCTTTATGAGTTTCCACTCAAGCCTATCTATTTCCATTTGGGAAGACAGCACAGGATGTGCGCTCTTACAACTCCTTTCGCACTGCTGGTATTGCCTCTCATAAAAAAGAGATTTGTTCGACTATATCGTGGCGCTGTTTCAGAAACCTAGCGACGGTTTGTTGCTCCACCTTGGGACCTATCTGTCCATACAGCTTATGCATGTGTTGTGTGTGTGTGTGAGGGGGGGGGGGGGGGGGGGTATGATTCCTTCTGCTATTGCTTGGTGTTTATGGTTCAGTATCTCCTGTCGTGGTCCTGGAAATCCGGTCGAATGACTAGGGCCGGCGCCCTCAGTGTGTACAGAACGTTGCATGCAGTGCATAATTATGTTGTTCGTATGCGTACTCACGGCTTCATGGCCAGCGCCCTGGGGCCGCTTGACCCACGACCGGATTTCCAGGTGCATGCCAGTAGTTAGGATAATGACATAGATCAACCGAAATCAGGAGCCTGTAAAATGTGCTAAATGTTTGCTTTTTTATCATTTTATTTCTTTTATCTGCTTTTCATGATTTTCCAATAATCACCACTAAACTGACTAATTTCTAAACCTAATATCGAGAGTACCTTTACTGTAATGTTGATGGATACTCCACTGAACAGTAATATCCTTATCTAAAAGCTAATTCTTTTATAAACCGAGCTAATAAGTTTAGAATGCTGCTGATCTTCGGCAGAAACATAACCTGAACCTAAAACTACAATATACGCCAAACAGTGAAGTAAATGCTGCTGATTTCCAGCAGATAGATTCGCTGGAGCTGACCTAATCCATATTAAATTTTGTTGCTAAAACTGCTATTCGAACTAACCATACAGTTAAATACTGCTGAAGTTAAAGGGGAAGTTAAGGCAAAAATTAAAATTTCACCAGTTGTAGTCTTCGGGGTGCTGAGTTGAATGGTCGTGGTCCGAGGAAGCTGAGACGCTCCCTTCCTACTTGAATACCAATCGAACTCGCGCACTTCCACCGAAACTGGGTGACTGCGCCCTACTAGATGGGGATTTGTATGCAAAATGTCACTAAAAGCGCCATTTCGTTCTTATAAAAGCACGGATGACCGCGATTGGCCCATATGTTGTAGTCTTTTGGACGCTGAGTCGACTGGTTTTGGTCGGAAAAGGCTGCGATGCAGCGTTCCTCCTTTATTCCCAATCGAACATGGTTGAAGAAGCGGTCACGTGGTTCTGGGTGCCCAAATCACCTGGTCACCACGCCAGCAGGTGGCAACTTTCACACGAAGGTTGAACTCGAGTTCAACTCGAGTGACAGGACTGCACCCAAAAAAGGTCAAACAGGCTAGTAAGTTGTACCCTGCAGGCACGGTGACCAGGTGACTGGTGTACGCAGGAGCACGTGACCGCTTCTTCAACCATGTTCGATTGGGAATAAATGAGGAACGCTGCATCGCAGCCTTTTCGGACCAAAACCAGTCGACTCAGCGTCCAAAAGACTACAACATATGGGCCAATCGCGGTCATCCGTGCTTTTATAAGAACGAAAAGGCGCTTTTAGTGACATTTTGCATACAAATCCCCATCTAGTAGGGCGCAGTCACCCAGTTTCGGTGGAAGTGCGCGAGTTCGATTGGGATTCAAGTAGGAAGGGAGCGTCTCAGCTTCCTCGGACCACGACCATTCGACTCAGCACCCCGAAGACTACAACTGGTGAAATTTTAATTTTTGCCTTAACTTCCCCTTTAATAAGAACTACCGTAGTTACGCGCATATAAGCCCATGGGCCTATATCCGCATATAAGCCCACCTCCGTTTATAGGCCCATGGGCTAATAAACAGACCCAGACACCGTAGTACAGCATGTCAGTGCAGACTACATTACCAGCACCGGTACCTACAGTAGGCGGACAACCGCGCATGGACTTGTACTTTTTGACGTGCCAGCTGCCTTCAAAATTCGAATATAGGCCCAGGGCTAAAAAACGAACCATTATTACTGATTTTTTCCCCCGGAAAATGCATTATTTCGTATATTAGCCCATGGGCTTATATGCGCGGAACTACGGTATGGCTAAAATTCCAATCAGAACTAATTGATTAACATAGGAATACTCATAAGAAGGAGGGAAACTTGGTAACTGCATGAGCTGTATGGGCGATAACTCCATGGCAATATAAGTTTTCACCATCTTCTGAGAAGGTTGTGAATCCTGGCTTCAAAGCAACAAATAGTGCAACGAAATTCTGCCAATTCAATGTTCGCCATGATCCATTGTGGTTGCGACATCCTGTGCTAGCTCTCTTATGTACTTTCCCTGTAGTTCACGTACTTTTGTGGATGATCTATTAGTTGCAGATGTCCTTTTCAGCTGGATGAGTGTAATGCTTGTTTGGTATCACAGAATCCTAATGTTCTGCATTTCTCTCTTTGTTCCCTTCCAATGACCACATGGGCATGGGAGAGTGTATTCCAGGATGCAGGACTGCAATGACACGCTCTCTCACTGGCGGCCGTGTTTGTGAGCCATCTGTCACTCAGTGTGCACAGGTAGGCAGCTTCGTGGTGTATATGTGTTGAGTTCGAAACAGGACGACTGACGACATATCCAGACATTACAACGGGAACAGGTAGGTTGGGGGAACGACATTTATTATAGACGACGAGACAAGAGACCAAGACGAACGAAACGACTACATTGTGATTATTGACGAGTGAGGAAAGAGAGAGAGAGATCAAGTCTGAACGGCAAGATAAAGGGCCTGGGTAGCTATGGCAAATATGGGCGCGCAAGTAGCTACCCAGGCCAACGGAGCAAAAGGAGACAAAAGGTGCGTACGCAAGTGCATGCAGGCCAGCTAGAAAAGGTACGGGAGGGGGTACCTAACATATGTGTTAGACTCGGTAGGCAGTCGGGAGTCAGGTATGCAGTCTAAATCCTGAAACAGTCGGACGGTATGCCCCTACAGCATCTATAGATAGTGTAGTTGTATTCCCGGTAGGCAGTCACTGTCCTACCCAATATTGTAGACAGCAAGCTGTTTCAGCCATAAAGGCCCCATCAGTATAGATAGTGTAGTTGGATCCCCAGTATGCAGTCACTGTCCTACCCAATGTTGTAGACAGCAAGCTGTTTCGGCCATATAAGCTATCTTCTTTTTTCATTGCTTTTGCTGCGTGTTTGTGGCCGTGACGCCGAGACCTCAGGTCGCCAGAGTCATCGATGCCCCACCATCACTGCTGCGTCTCGGTGCAGCGCCTGCTCATTAGTTGTCACGTTTATCCTAGTCTCTGTACCATTGTCTTTACTTATCCTTTTCGAGCTGGTTATGTGAACATAGTAAAAAAAGAATATAGAAAAAAGCCCCATCAGTACAGCTATGAGCTTTAAAATTATTATTATTATTATAAGCACTATCGCGATGTAAGCGGGGATGCCTACTTCACTTGTGCCATCCAGGATGATGATAAAGAGAAAGACAAACAGAAAGCTCAGAATCTTGAAGAACAATGCTGTAGAGCACAATAGCTGTGATCGATAGGATGTGCTACAGAATGGTGAAAATTACTAGTTCATTGATATAATAGCTGGCGAGCCAAGACAGAAAAGGCTGGTGCACCCTGAAGGCAACTTGCTAGAACCAAACTGTTCAAACCACTCCAGACCGATTATTCAGAAATGAGCTTTAAAAGCAAAGATTAAAATCAAATTTTCACCAGTTGTAGTCTTCGGGGTGCCGCCACTGCATTATGCTGGCGTGCTGGGCGGGAAGAGCCTCTGCCAGGTCAGTCGTCCATTTGCACGGTGCTTGTTGAGCCGGTCTTAAACCAGGTGTAGCGTTGGGCGTAGCGTTGCTGGTTGAATATATCCAGCTGAAGAAGAATTTGCAGGTGTTGAGCGAGTATACCCACTCACATACGTACCATTGGAACGCGTATAGCCACCGACACTTTAGTTCCATCAGACCGAGTATAGACATCCACATGTACAAAGTCTTCAACGCCTGTTGAACGTGATGGGTTAGGTGTTGATGTGGTAGCTGTGCTTGACGATTCGCGAGTGCCGCCTGCTGGAGAAGAGGACGAGGAACATAACGTTGCCGGTCTAATAATATTATATCCAGCTGAAGAAGAATCTGACGGCGCTGTACGAGTAGGCGCTGAACGAGTAGGCGCTGATTGAGTAGGCGCTGAACGAGTAGGCGCTGAACGAGTAGGCGCTGAACGAGTAGGCGCTGATTGAGTAGGCGCTGATTGAGTAGGCGCTGTACGAGTAGGCGCTGAACGAGTAGGCGCTGAACGAGTAGGCGCTGATTGAGTAGGCGCTGAACGAGTATGTCCACTGACATTTGTGGTCTTTGGAGGAGCCACACCACGAGCACTTCTTACTGTTGCTCGAGTCTCGTTGGGACTTGACCTGTGGTCGCTTTCCCGTCGATCCGTAACTTGCGTAAGCAGGGGACTTGCCGTGTTTCCGTTGCGGTGAGGTAGTTGGAGCAGCTTGGCTCACCCGGGGCGTTTGCTGGGCGACCTCGGCGTTTACGGACTCCGTTTTGCGTGCCAAGCTCACGGCAGTCTCGAGTGTCAGCTGAGTGTCATCCTCGAGCTGTAGCTTCTTCGAAACTTCTCGGTTCGTCATATGGGCCACTAACCTGTCGCGGATACGCTCATCAGACTTGTCAAACGCGCAGTATTTGGCTGCGGCACGGAGACGACGCACATACTCTTCCACGGATTCACCTGGGTTCTGGACACACCTTTCAAACAATGTCCGTTGGTGGATTACGTTTACACCCGGGCGAAAATACTTGTCAAAGGCCTCCAGTACCTTGTCGAGTTTCTTCTTATCATCCGCGGACAGAGATAGAGACTCAAAGATTGGATCGGCTTCGGCTCCCATGGAGTAAACTAATGTGTCTACTTGGCGTTGTCCGTCCGCCTCGTCCAATTTGGACAAAGAACTAAAGCGTTCAAAACGGGTCTTCCAGAGTGGCCATGCTTCTGGGGTGGAGAAATCGAACGGGGCAGGTACAGGAAATTTGGCAGACGACATGACTAACTGGTACTTCTGACACCATGTAATGTTCCTGAGTGAACATCAAGTTAGTTCCTGCACTCCATAGATCAACTTCACTCCACAAGTCCCAGACAACAACTAAAGTTTATTTACATAGAACAACAAAAGAAAAAGATGCACAACCAGGATCCATATATGTACAGAGTACGGGAATGCATATGGGTAACCGATCCTGGAACGGATCGGGTACAACAACGGGACCACAACAGTAGCCGCTGACATTCACAGAGCCTCCTCCTCCTTTGCTACGAGGCATGCCGCAATGGAACTGCAAGGTTTGACTCTGTGAGCCCTTCGACAAGGTTTGGAATATTGATGCTCACGGTGGCCGGTGTTTTTACTAGTGATTGATTGAATGTATTTACTTCGCTACTACTACTACTACTACTACTACTACTACTACTACTACTACTACTACTACTAGTGGCCACGGGTTGTCTTAGAACTACAGCATACTTGCACGTAACTTCGGCCCGGTCCCACATGCACTTGAGAGTTGCGGATCCGCTGCAGCGGTGTCGCAACAGCGTGTATCACCATGGAAACTGCGAGTAGCGGAACTTCCGCCGTGGCAGAAAGTTCAAATCCGCTACTCCAAAAATTTTTGGAGCGTATACTCTCCTGCGGAAGTTCCGCTCCTGCGACACTCTGACATAGTGAGCGATTTGTGTTGTTCGATTTTATTTTCGATCATGAAGTGGACAGTTTGACTTTAGTCAGAGCAGCTACGGCTACAGTTGTACATGTATGTTGAAGTCAAGACTCGTTTGGCCAAGGGATGAAGAGAGATACGGAGCGATAGGTGGATAGCCGAGAAGCTGAAACCGACGGCTGCGGCGTCGGCCAAAGACCAAATCCCGGACCTGTGAGCAGCCAAGCATGGCCATCATGTAAAACCACGCAGTCGGACCACTGTGATGTAGGTCTAGCAAGAGCGATACATGTACCACTATTACCAGTATCTGTAGCAGTTACCATTGCCATTGGTTATCGTCGACGTGCTGCTCAACAAGTTCGTACTAGTATTCAGCAACAAAATGTCGCTGCGGTCTCCATTGCCTGTCGACAACGTCTCGCCAATCGACCTCTACCCAACGGAAAATCCATTCTTTCAGATTACTAGTATAGTATACAGAACAAAGACTCAAAGTCAACAATACCGAACCCACGACATGTAGCTAATGCTTGATACTCAACAAAAACAACGACCTGTCCAACACCCAGTATCTACATCAACAGTACATCAGTGCTGCGTTGATGTGTCCACAAAGGACGAAACAGTTCTGTCCACAGACACAGTACTGACTGTACACCATCAGTACGTGCACGCGTACTTCGAAGTGAAAGCATGCTTGAGTTGCAGGAGAGCTGCACTGAATTTTTTGGAAGTCAGAGAGGCGCGCTCGCTTCGTTCGCCGTGCACGCGTGAGCATGTGAGACCACGCGAGCATTTTGTCGCAGGAGAGGTGCGACACCACTCCCGCAAGACCTTGTCGCACCAGCGGATCCGCCACTGCATGTGGGACCGGGCCCTTAGATGGGAATTTGTATGCATTTTCACTAACAATGCCATTTTGTTCTTATATAAAAGCAGATGACCGCGATAGACTCATATATTGTAGTCTTTTGGATGCTGAGTCGATTTGGTTTTGGTCCGAGAAGGCTGCAGTGCAGCGCTCGGCCCTTATTCCCAATCGAACATGATTGAATAATCCATGTGCTCATGCATACACCAGTCACCTGGTCGCTGTGCCTGCAGGGTACAACTTACAGCCTGTTTGGGCGCGTTCCTGTCACTCGAGCTCAACGTTGGTGTGAAAGTTTTAGTCTGCAGGCACGGTGACTAGGTTACTGGTGTACACATGAGCACATGTTCGATTTGGAATGAGGGCCGAACGCTGCATCGCGGACTTGAAGCAGAAGTTAAAATCGAGAAGTTGAAATCATAAACTCGGATGGAGAGCCAAGGGTTAAAATTTAAAAAAAGAGGACCAAAAGTTTACAAGTTATCCGTTTTGTCCAACACTAACGGTTATAAGTAGAATACTGTTGAGTCAAAAATGTGCAACAATTAGCACAAAACTGACCGATTAGATCATGACATTCAACCACCTGATGAGCTGCATCACGTCTAGAATGCGCAAACCAGCAGCCTTCCAACTTGGAAGGTTCTACACTGGTGCTACACCATTTTATAAACTTGTATTTGTACCAAAGGTCTAGCGCCACACGAATTTCTTTCCTTGCCCAGAGCTAGCTGGCCCCCAAACCCTGTCAAGTTCTACCAAAATGTCTACTGACTAGGTGGTGGTGGTGGTATCATTTTCATTAGCTTCAGTTCAGCGAGCGAAAGACTCCAACGCAGCAAACTGTTCTCCTTGTGTCCTTGTGGCTACTTCCTCTGTTAAAAAAAACTTTGTGATGGATTTTTGAGGGACTGGTTTTGCGCACAAACTGCCATAAATTGAGTCGAAATCACTTTCTCGGCCTTCCCTGGCATGCCATGAAAGAGATGCGATGCAAGGAAAGCGACCTTTCACAACAAGCCGAGCGGAATCGATGGTTGCGCTGTGGCAACAAAGGTGATGACAGCCATGGCGAGCCAAACTGATATTCCACTTCTCCGAGGGCATTATGCGCTGCTTGGCCTCTCTAGTACTGAGTTTGAGAGTGATAGAGAGCGATAGAACGGAGCAGCAAGCCCACATAGTGAGCAAGTTCTGAGCTGCTCAGATCCCACAAACACAATGAAATGATTCTGAATTCAAGCTCAACCGGCACAGAGCCCAGATTCGAATGCTGATGACCATGCATTCTTTAGAAGTCTGCAGTCCGACGTGAGTCTCGTGGCTAAGGAGAATTGAAGGGACTTGCAAGCCGGTGCCGTTCAGTGCTGGCAGGAGTATCCATCAGAGAAAATGGAATCAGTTTGGCTGTGCCTTTACTCATTTTGTGTAGTTCTGGAGAGTGGAGGTGAAACCAGGAAGTCGTAAAATATTTTGAGGACGCCCTGGTGGAAACGAGTTATTGCCACAGCGGCGAACCACGCAGCTTGAATGCCAGCTAACTAGAACGACGGCGACATCACCAAAGTTCAGCGAAGTGTGATCAAAGAAGCTGAAGCAAGGCTGAAAAGAGCTGAACAAGAACTGAGAGATGACGACTCGCGTGCAGCAGATGACGACGGCGACGCAGGGTCAAAAATGAGTCAAGCGAAAGCAACGCAAACTGAACTTTCTGCTTCGCCAACAATTTCTCTTGTACAGACGCTGTACATAGGCTGAACTACCTTCATCCAGTGATTTACAGTCGATACTAACTTTTCTTCACCTGTTCTAAGCGTTTTCATATCCATCAAAATCCATCACGAAGTTTTTGTTAACGGAGGAAGTAGTTGAATTCTGAGACACAGTTAAAGCTATCCAGCGCAGTCCATGATTGCTGGATCAAGCGAACAGTTAATCTTTCCAAAAATCCAACTGACAAAAACATGGACTGCATACAGGAAACGTTTCCACTTTCTACAGGGAAAGTTCCGTAACTTCGACAGTGTCATAAAAAAATACTGCTAGGTCATGAGTTAGAATCCCTGCTGGACTTCAGCTGTTTATAGGACATCGATTGCCTGCTGATTCCAACATATTTTTGAACAGAAATGTTGAGTCCAGCGTGGATGTTATTGCACGAGGGATTCTCCTGTTGTTGTCCATCAACTCCTCATTTCCTTCTCTGGGGTTTCTCGTGCATTTGCGTTTTCACTCCAGCTATGCTCATCACCAGGTGGGTGCAGTAGACAGACGTGCAAGGATTTCCCACGGTAGGTCATTGATGATCGTCACTTATGCGCAACTTCACTATACCTGGATACCACTGATTCCTGTCAGATCATGCTCCTGACGGTACGTAGATGTCTGCTGTGCAGTTTTCTGCTGGTGTGATGGTTTTAGTGCATGTGTTGGTGATTATGTCGAACAGCACTGGTAGGCCATTATTACCTTGTTCACAAATCTAACTTCCTGCCCCCACAGATTGTCTGCATTCTACAGCTGTAGTCTTTTCATGTTTTTGGTGACCAAAATTATCAATGGGAAAGGGGAAGCCTAAAATCAAATTTTCACCAGTTGTAGTCTTCGGGGTGCTGAGTCGAATGGTCTTGGTCCGAGGAAGCTGAGACGCTCCATTCCTCCTTTATTCCCGATCAAACTCACGCACTCTCACCGAAACTGGGTGACTGCACCCTACTAGATGGGGATTTGTATGCAAATGGTCACTAAAAGCGCTATGTCGTTCTTATAAAAGCACGGATGACCGCGATTGGCCCATATGTTGTAGTCTTTTGGACGCTGAGCCGACTGGTTTTCGTCCAAGAATGCTGCGTTCATTGCAGCAGCGTTCCTCCTTTATTCCCAATCGAACATGGTTGAACAAGCGGTCACGTGCTCCTGCGTACACCAGTCACCTGGTCACCGTGCCAGCCTACCGCCTGCAAGGTACAACTTACAGCCTGTTTGACCTTTTTGGGCGCACTCCTGTCACTGGAGTTGAACTCGAGTTTTAAAAAAAAGCCGAAGCCTAAATCAAGGGGGTCTCCGAGAACAAATATACGTGTACAATAGGGTGCAATTCTTAAAAGGAAGAAAAATATTAAGATAAAAAAGAGTTGAACCTTAGTGTGAAAGTTGTCGCTTGCTGGCCCGTTGACCAGGTGACTTGGGGCCTTGCCTCATGAGTTTGAATCCACTGGTTGTCATGCTAACTGTGCACCTGCTGCTGTCGCGATACTCTGTTGCGCGTGATCTTCACTGTGATGCACATAGCATCCAAGCTGCGACTGCAATACTCATTCTGAATATAGTTTTCACGTGCTCCTAGCTGCCATTGGGAGTTGCACTTGGGTGTGGGGCAAGTCTGCAAAAACCCCTCCCCCTCCCATGGCTCTCCTATTCAAAGACCTTGGAATGCAACCCTGCTGTGTTTGCCAATACGCTTTTGGTCTACGCTGGCTTTAGGTATAACATGTCTGATTCTTATGTGTCAACTTGTAGATTGTCTCTTGAGGCCCTCTGGAGTGCTCCACAGTCACCAGTGGTGTGTACTGTCCAATCGAGGAGTCGCTGGAATGGATTCTTGCTAAGTACTCCCACTCTTGTGTGCAGTACCCCATATACACCACCCCTGTCTACATCTCTTCTCCACTGTTCATGGCTCTACTTAGGACAGATCATGCAAGAAATATTTGCAGCAATTGTACCATCTTGGACTGCCAAAGGGGGAGAAGGTTGGACCTATCAATCAATAATTCAGCTTACAACGATACAAAGTTCAAGGTTATTATGGCCTAGATAACTAGTCGAGGTAGACCTACTTTGTGAACCCTGTAAGTCAAATCAATAGCAGCTATGGACTACATAATGGGAAATTTCAACCTTCCATGCCATTTTTGTTTACACCTTCTCCCTATAAATGTGTGAGTTTTTTTGACGGGTGGTTTCTCTTAGCTGCCAGCCACGTAATGGATGGTTCCTTGTACGGTGTGTGTGTGGGAGGGGGGGGGGGGTGAGCTATGGTGAGCTACGTTCTGTGTTATGTGTGTGTGATATTCCAGGTCAACATGTCAAGTTTCCCCATCCTTCACCGTCCTCCAAAAGGGAGCAGTACATTGTGGCAATCTACGGTTGCAGCAGTGTTTTGCCAAAATAATGACAGGTGTTCCGTTCCATCCTGGGCTTGGAGGGATACTAGGCAGGGCAGGGCAGGGGGGGGGGGAAATGAGATCTGCTGGTGATTCCATGACAATTCCGGTTTCTGGTCTAAACAGGCTGGAAACAAAACAAATATTGCACAGATGTGTGCAAAATACTTGTGAAAACGTTGCTTGAGGTCCATGGCTATGATGTTTTCGTCACAGCAATGGGTTGTGAACAAAACAAATCTGATGTCTAAGGTGCAGACAGCGATTTTGAACAGTACAGTTGGTATTCAAAAGTTGCATACTAGAGCGATTTGTGAATGGCAGACAGGAATTGAACATAACCACCAAAGATTAAATGTTCCATCTCCATGTTGTATAATTATAAGGAATGCACCGTAAGTAAATAACATTTGTGCGCATGATATTGAGTTTGCTTGATACTCTGCTAATGGTTTCCCATCCTTGCATTGAACAGAACAATCCCTGATTAAAGTTGTACCTGCATGGCTGCTTTTCACTCCAAACAGATGCCATCACACTGCCGAACATTGCAGTGCTACTACATAGTTCCTGGCTTGGACTGAAGAAGCAGCCAGATGATGCGGAACAGTAACATCAACCCATTACACTCCCATAAATTTCCATCACCAATCACCACATTCTACTTGGTCTATCCTAGCATTTCATTTATTCACTTCTAAACTTTGATCTGATATATTTGATGCGTGTATTTGTTTTAAAACTTTTATCTCTATGCATGGGGAGTGTTGTCCCTGGTGCATGCTGGGTTGGCCATTAGTGCAGTGGGAGGATTTGGTCCTTGGTGCATGCAATAGGTTGGGCCCTGGGTTAGTTAGGTACAGATCAGGGACAGGTAAACCCTGTAGGTCATCTCTTCAACATCCAACACTACGCTATGACCAGATCAAGGCGCGGTGGGCCCACCTCCATTGTATTAGGCTTGGACTGAAGAAGCAGCCAGATGATGCGGAACAGTAACATCAACCCATTACACTCCCATAAATTTCCATCACCAATCACCACATTCTACTTGGTCTATCCTAGCATTTCATTTATTCACTTCTAAACTTTGATCTGATATATTTGATGCGTGTATTTGTTTTAAAACTTTTATCTCTATGCATGGGGAGTGTTGTCCCTGGTGCATGCTGGGTTGGCCATTAGTGCAGTGGGAGGATTTGGTCCTTGGTGTATGCAATAGGTTGGGCCCTGGGTTAGTTAGGTACAGATCAGGGACAGGTAAACCCTGTAGGTCATCTCTTCAACATCCAACACTACGCTACGACCAGATCAAGGCGCGGTGGGCCCACCTCCATTGTATTTGGTAACTATGTCGTTCTGTTTTGTACCCGGTGTATTGTACCACACCATGTTGTGTTTGTAACCTTGTTTCCTTTCTTTGCATGGGCTGGAACCTCTTGTGTGCAATGGGTTGGTCCCTGGTGCATGTGGGTGGGTTCACCTTGGGTACAAGGGAGATTTGGCCCTTGGTGCATGCAATTCTTGGGCCCTGGGTTAATTAGGTATAGATCAGGGTCAGGTAAACCCTGTAGGTCTTCCACCTTCAACATCCAGCACTACAACCAGCTCAAAGCACGGGCCCACCATCATTGTCTTTGGTAACTTTGTCGTTCTGTTTTGTACCCGGTGTATTGTACCACATCATGTTGTGTTTGTAACCTTGTTTCCCTTCTTGCATGGGCTGGAACCTCTTGTGTGCAATGGGTTGGTCCCTGGTGCATGTGGGTGGGTACACGTTGGGAGGTTTTGTCCTGGATGCATGCAATGGGTTGGCCCTGGGTTAGTTAAGTATAGATCGGGGTCAGGTAAACCCTGTAGGCCATCTCTTCAACATCCAGCGGTGCGCTACATCCTGCTCAAGGGTCTTCCGTTACTGCCGTCTTTGGGAAATAAATCCTGGTATGTATACTAATTATGCATGTCATCAAAGTGCAGGGTGCAAATCACCCATTTTTCTTCCCTATTTTTAAGGGGTTTGGTTAAATGCAAGCCAGTCCAAATTGATTAACGTGCAATACTTTTTCTTTCAACTAGGCTGAAGAGTTTTGGGGAATGTGCTCAACATGGGTGGTTGGTGGGGAGGTGAGATAAGCAAACAGCAAAAAAGCTGCAATTGGCATTGTTTATATCATGTCTTCAGCAGCTTGCTTGTGTTGGGTGCCTTCTCTTGACCTGTGCATGATGACTGTAAATTTAGTACATTGCTATTGCATGTTTCAGTGAACCTGCTAAGTCTAGGGAATTCCATGCAGCAGTGGCCATCTTAGGCCGTTGTTGCATGGGCTTGTGCTGCTAAGCGATTGTCTCATGTTTTGCTCACAACTTCCCAGGTAGGTGGTAATGGATCCATGCCGAATCTCACCCAAGATTTCTAAACCTGGCAGCATATTGCCAGATGGTAATGTATACCTTGAAAACAGGTGCGTCAGAATTGCATGTGTTGTGTGCATGTTGATCCCCTGTGCATGAGATGTATTTGCAATTAGCAGATATAAATGCATTTGCTTGCTTGAATCTGAATGACCGAGTTTTTGGGAATGTGCTCAATATAGGTAAGTGGTGGGGAGATGAGATAAGCAAACAGCAAAAAAAGCTGCAATTGGCATTGTTTATATCATGTCTCCAGATGCTTGCTTGTATTGGGTGCCTTCCTGCCTGCTCTAGTTACTTGGCAATTACAGATTTTTGTTGCCTATTTCTATCCTGCTCACAATCCTTCAAAAACATCAATGTACTGCATGTGTCTGAAAGTCTCCCCTTCTCAAAATGCTGCCGTGAGTCTGATGGTTGTGGCCACGTGTGATTCCACCCATGCATAAGGGACGTCAGCGTCAACAGCAATGCCGTCAACACCGTCACTGCTAGGCACACACACCCCTGCTATCAACACCATCAGTTTCGCTAACGCCAGGGATGGGGGCAGCGGACACAAGCCCCATCCCAACTAACTACAAGGTAAATATCACATGGTGTTGTGTGCCAGCAATTTATTACGTAGAGACTTTTGGCATTAATAGTATGGAGGATAAGTAAGACGAAAATTGCGGTCGCAAACATTTTTCAGTTCGCGAACTGGATAGCGAACTTTCGCATTTTTCGTTCGGAAAAGTAGTCGGCGATTCATGTCAGGGCGGTCATAAATTTACCACGCTGTACTGTCTGCACACAATGTACGTCATGTTAACGTCATGCATGTGCGAATTCTGTTTGCTAATCCTTCTCATAACGTGAATTCCGTCACTGAGTTCGACTTTCCTTGGAGAGCGAATGCGAACGCAAATTTCGTCTTGCTAATCCTCCGTAGCCTTACAATGAGATCGCCATTAGTTCGTTCTCATTATATTCCAAGGCGTTTATTACACATGGCCGCAGACGTCGGTGAACTGAAAGTCATGCAATGCTTTGAAATATAGAGTGATACCCTTTGCTGTGGATAGAAACCTAGCAGTAGTGATACAGTCGATATCTCCACTAGCCAAAGAGGGTGTACATAAAATTTCAAAACAGTCCTTCCTCGTCAATCCAGCTACCTATTGTCCGTTAACCCCGGTGAAATATTCCGCCCTGCACAGGTGCAACAAGTACTGTCCATTCTGAACATGTACCAGTGCAAAACGCATTGTTTATAGAAACACTGACTCATTTGCTTTTCCACGCGTGCGCTTGGAAAGAGTTTGACAGAAATGAGACACAACTTTATTGCGGGATATATTTACGGCACAGTCGACTCCGCTTATAATGAACTCGAATACTGTAAAAGCCATAATAACGAAGTGCTAACTCTAACGAGTTAACGAGGAGAAATCTGTCGTTAAAATAGAAATCGTTACACAGAAATCGATACATATACCGTCCTATTGACCGTTGGGAATGAGTGAGAATCGTTACTTTGGGTACACGTAAACTAGTCAATTTGGGGAAATGGTTATATATGCGCCTCGTTAGAATAATGGCTTTTACAGTATAGGGAATTTCGTGATATAGCGAAACATAGTTCATGTCCATGTTTAAACCCATACAAAACTAACCCTTTATAGCGAACAGGTTTCATTTATAACGAACATTAACTTGTAGGGTCGCACGTTAGCCAAGTGCACTCAGACTGCCATGGGCCACACATGTCACTTAGAGAACTTTGGCTTACATGTATATGGGACTAATTACCTTGCACAATGGTATTTGTTATATTTGGAGTCGACTGTTATAATTATACGTGTGCAACCTTGACAGTGTATGCAATTGTGCAGTTATGACATACGCCAAGTGTTATAGTGTCTTGATGCGAAACGCTGACATTGATACTTTCCATGTCAATGTAGATTTTCCCAGTACAGGAACAGTTGCATCTCCTCGGAATCAAGCACGTCATGGAATCACCAGCATCTCCATAGTTCACTCTAAAATGCATTCTGCAGTGATAGAGAAATGGCTCTATTTTGTGGCTTTTGCAGATATTTTTCACAATTTCCTTGCTCAATAGTGCCACTTGAGGAGCCATTTTTCGGATCTGTATTATGCAAAGCCCAGATGGAACGGAACACCTGTCACCCAGGGGAAAATGAATGTGGAAATGGGGAGGCAGATGGTCTAAAAAATATCAACAGAAAATTAAAAAAAACTTGTTCTCTGGCTTTAAAACACTAAAAACTGAAAATAGGGGTGAACCTATCGCCAAATTTTTCAGGATGGTCCACCATTTTATTTGTGACGTCACTGCATGCATTGAGATATACATTACACATTGTGATGCCCACCATGGATTTGAATACCTGCCACACTTTCAGATGCCCACCA
This sequence comes from Sycon ciliatum, assembly GCF_964019385.1. Lineage (NCBI taxonomy): Eukaryota > Metazoa > Porifera > Calcarea > Leucosolenida > Sycettidae > Sycon > Sycon ciliatum. Next base: position 33,784,613 of record NC_088643.1, read on the forward strand.
CACATTCAGATGCCCACCACACATTCAGATGCCCACCACACCTTCAGATGCCCACCACACATTCAGATGTCCAGCACACATTCAGATGCCCAACACACATTCAGATACCCACCACACATTCAGATGCCCAACACACATTCAGATGCCCAACACACATTCAGATGCCTACCACACATTCAGATGCCCAACACACATTCAGATGCCCAACACACATTCAGATACCCACCACACATTCAGATGCCCAACACACATTCAGATGCCCAACACACATTCAGATGCCCAACACACATTCAGATGCCCAACACACATTCAGATGCCTACCACACATTCAGATGCCTACCACACATTCAGATCCTCACCATACATGTACATTCAGATACCCACCAAACATTCAGATACCCCCCAAAATTCAGATGCACACCAGACATTCAAATACCCACCATACATTCAGATGCCCACCACACATTCATATGCCCACCAGACATTCACATACCCACGGTTGGTACGACAAAGTCACCCCGCAGATCTCCACTAGTAACTTGCTCAGTTAGACCAAGACATGAATAACTAAAGTAGTAGGAGTACATAACCTTGGGTAGTAGTAAACCTAGGTGCTGTTGTGCACATGTCTGTACTGTTCCCCGGTCCTCAGTTACCATGGTTACCTCAGCCTGCTCATGACTACTGTGTGTTGTGTCCTGTTGATGTCCCTATTCATAACTGCTGCATTGCCTTTCATACTACACCCGCTGGTTTGAAGTGTTGTGCACAGTTGCATGACCTGTAGCTTCTTGTTGTATACATTGCATGCATCATAGGAGTCAATGTGTCATATCATGTTTCTCATGCTATTCAATTATTCATCCTTGCTCACGCTAGACTAGACGTCTGCGTAGGGACAGCTTGCTGGTGTGCTGCATGCATTCATTGCTAGTTCCATGCATAGTTCTTTGCCCTACTGTGGCGGAAGGTCGTCCCGTGCAGCCGCAATGATCAGCTGCGCTACGGAGGTTCAGTTCCGGCAAACACGCGTGCGGATTTGCATTTTGCTGCTTGATTTTGATGTATTTGTAGTTAGTACCAGGAAAGAGCTTGCTGGTGCAGTTGTTGTTTTGGTTTTGGTTCTGAGTTTAGTTTGCTCTTTGTTGTTACCTGCTTGGCACAATCCGAGTGGTGGTTGTGGTTTTCTTTCTCTTTGGCTGATTCTGTTACTACCAGGTAGTAGCTAGCCATTTTGAAGTATTGCAATCAGTTTGCAATGGATACAGTCTTCTCCTAGTGAAAATATTCTATAAACCTCAGACTCTGTGTTGTGAGCAGGGAGTAGTAAAATACAGGGAGGTGACTCGAGCATGTACGGCCAGTTTGACGATTGCCTCAGCACCGTTTTCACCCGGCGGGTGAGATTGGGGTACTATGGGTACCGAAGTGTGTAGACACGCGCGCGAATCAGGATTCTCTCGATCAGGGAGTAGTAAAATACCTACCGCCAAAGAGGCTCCTACTGCAGCCCGTAGAAACTCAGCGCTGAGAATTTCCAACAATTGTCTGCCTTCACAAAGTTTGGTAGTCGACCAAACTACCACTATGTCAGGATAGAAGTCCAGCAAGAGTGGTATCACTTTGGGAGATATCCCTGCGTGCCGTAGATTTTTCCTGTGTCGATACAAGCTGTTTACGACGACGTAGCCCGCATTTCAATCCTTGACAAACTTAGGAACATTTCATTCCGAAAAGTGAACTCCCGAATCTCTAGCATACCATAATATGAAATGCTCATCATCACAAAGAAGGTAGAGAAGTACTGGTTGATCACAACTGAGGAGAAATTAGTGCCGATCGTGTGGTGTCCTAGAGATTTTTTCGACTTCGAAATCGGTGCACTCGTTTTTCATCTCCAATCGTACACGTATTGTTCTCAAGGAAATCACCTTCGTTCTATTGCTCCATGCCGTCGATCGGGACGAATTTCGGAAGGGTGGTACCTTTCCATATGACGATGACACAGATGTATCACAAGAGCAAAACAAATGCTGTTCCATGAGATGGATAGACCTTTTCACGGATCAGTTCTTCGACAAATACTCAAGATTGATTCAGCAGATCATCTTTTTTTGCGAAAGAAAAAAAACAAGCGCGAGGCACCCATCAAAAATCACGATTAGTGGCGTGTCACCTCCCTGTATTTTACTACTCCCTGGTTGTGAGTGAGAATACCGGCGCAAACACCCACCATGTCATGTACATGTACATTCAGGTGCCCACCATACATTCAGGTGCCCACCATACATTCACATATCCACCATACATTCAGATGCCCACCACACATTCAGATACCCACCACATATTATGATGCCCACCATACAGTCAGATGCCCGCCACAAATTCAGATGCCCACCATCGATTCAGACGCCCGCCACACATTCAGATGCCCACAATACATTCAGATACCCACCATACAATCAGATACCCACCACACATTCAGATGCCCGCCACACCTTCAGATGCCCACCACACCTTCAGATGCCCAGCACACATTCAGATGCCCAGCACACATTCAGATGCCCAGCACACATTCAGATGCCCAACACACATTCAGATGCCTACCACACATTCAGATACCCATCATACATTCAGATGCCTACCACAAATTCAGATACCCATCATACATTCAGATACCCACCATACATGTACATTCAGATGCCCACCACACATTCAGATGCCCACCACACATTCAGATGCCTACCACACATTCAGATGGCCACCATACATGTACATTCAGATGCCTGACACACATTCAGATGCCCACAATACATTCCAATGCCCACCTCACATTCAGATGCCCACAATACATTCAGATGCCCACCACACATTCAGATGTCCACCATACAGTCAGATGCCCACCACACATTCAGATGCCCACCAGACATTCAGATGCCCACCACACATTCAGTTGCTCACCATATATTCAGATGCCCACCATACATTCAGATGCCTCCCACAAATAATTCATTCAGATGCCCACAATACATTCCAATGCCCACGATACCCACCACAGTGTTACCAAGTGCGCTCTACCCCCAAGCGTATTGCCAGTGCCATTTTTCAGTTTTGCGTACTCGTTTTTTGGGTAAACATTTTGACTGATTTGGAGTGTAATTTGGAGAATCAAACGAGATACTGTACAACTTCTTTTCCAGTCACAGAGTTCACTTGTGAACCTTACGAATTCAGTACAGTTTTCAACCTGAATTCAGTACAATGTTCAACCTTACGAATTCAGTAAATTTTTCAACCTGAATACAGTACAATTTTCAACCTCACCAGGTCCGCATAACCGTGGTCTACTTCGCTTGATTTTCACAATCTAGGGCTCGTTGGAAAGCTCTTGGCAGGAGCAACGCCAGGATACCAAGCTCCATTATGAAGCTGCCACAAATCAGGCGCCGTAACACAGCAAAGTCATCTTCAAGCATAATATGCAAGCATATTTGTCCCATCAACACCATTCCACTCTCCTTCATCACAGAACGCTGAAATGTTTTCGACGCGATTCAGACTTCAACCGGTTACGTCATTATGATGACGTGCTCAGTCGCTCCAAGAGCATGCAAAAAGGCATTTTCTCCAAACATGACGAAGAGATCGATCAAAAATTAGGATTTGCCGAGGTAAGAATATCGAAACACGGCGCTCGATATCTCTGGAATCCAACATCGTCACTCTTCGGCGATTGTTGCATTGGATAGCTTGGAGGTTTCGCTACCACGTATACCCTTCGAGTGTTGAATTTTCACAAGAAACGATGGAGTTACAAAGTGTTGTGATCACAGGAGTGTGATTCCCACCTACTTATACAATGTAACGTCATGTACATGTACATGTATGTGCTGTGTACATTATGCGTCATGGGTCTCTTTTTTATTATTCTGTGTTTTAGGCATGTTTTGTGAGCGGATCTTTCATGTGATCGCTGTTTTCGTACACTGTTTAGGTTTTTGGATTCGGATATTTGATTTGAGTTTGTTTTGGACAAGAACTGAAACTAGCACCAATGTTGTCTTGTCTGACTGAACCCAACACAAAGGTTTTAGTAATCTATCATACACGATAGTTTGCGCAATCCATACTGCGGACAAAACTTCGTATTTCCGTAAAAATACAAATGCGGGCGGTAGGCAACACTGCCACCATCCAGTACATTCTGTTATCGCACCCCACGTGAGTGTCTCCATGGTTTGAGCCAATCAGCGGCCTTACTGAGCGTGCAATATTCCCCAGTACACCGCCAGCCAATGATTATGTGGATGCACTGCAGTGCTATATTGCACCCCGGCGAGTGAGCGTGCAAATAACCTATTTGCACGCTCACTTCGAAGCGAGCGTGCAAATATAGGTTATTTGCACGCTCGCTTCGAAGTGGGAATATTGCGAGTCGCTCCGCCAGGGAGTCGCTGCTGACTTGACTGTCGACATGATTGTCATGTTGGGCCATGGCCAGACTGGAGACTGCCTAGCCCAGTATACATGCCATGGTACAACTACAACTGTACAACATGACTACATCAGTACATGACTATCACTGAGGCTGTGCGTGTGGTCATGAATCTCTAGCCTGGGTCCAGCCTGGGTCTGGCCCTGGCTGGGGGGATCTGGCCTTCGCTTCCAGGAGCGGAAGTCAAAACTCAAAGTACTGGTTACCGTGTTACAGACACTGCAGTGTGACTCAATCGAAGCCTGAAAAAACCAAGCTCCCCAACTAATACTTGCCCAAGCACATGCGATGCATAGGCGTAGCGCTAGCGGAGAGTGCGTGTGTGAGAGTAGATGCATGCTTCGGCCACTACCGTACCGACACCAGTCAGTGACTCACCAGGTCGCGGTGGTGACCTGGTGAGCTCGCAGCTGCACTGAGCGGGACATGCGGAAGCGTAGATCTGCGCACTAACCCATACTGTAATCATGCCCACTACGTAGACCTGGTTACTGGTAGACACTACAGCTCTAGCTCTGCGGACAGTCACAGTGACTCACACAGACCTGCACAGCGAGCACAGCTACCATGGCTACGCCGAGCTAGCAGCAAAGCTGAGAAGTAAAAACTAAAGTCAAGAAGTAAAGACTCAAAGAGCATGGATTGGCGGAGCTGAGCGCCGTGCTTGACTCACGTAGATCAACGGACTGACTACACAGACAGTCACACTACTAATACTATCACTAGGCCATGGCATGAGTGCGGATGCAGAAAATCGCTCGTAGAATCTACTGGCGCAGACTTCTACTAGTAGTAGTAGTAGTATCAGTAGTATGGCGGTAGGACTAGGAGTAGAGCCAGAGGCTTGTCGTCGTGCTGTTTCCTGCCTTCGACCAGACTATGTCATCCTGAGTATCTACACTGCAAGCGTTTCCTCGGCGAAGCAAGTTAAAATTTATTTGTGGCGAAGCAAGCTAGAATTTATTTGCACAATCTTACTCTTTGCCTCTAAGTGACCAGAACATAGTGATCAGAACAGGCCAGCCGGTTATTGAAGCGTGGCGCATAGTCCATAAATAACGTAGTCATGAAGGGATGCCGCAGTTCGCTATTTCTACCTTCAAATGCTACATCTGTTGAAGAGGATAGGTTTCTAGCGGGTTCACGGATTTATTCAGACATGGACTTGGAAGAAAGGTGAGGTTGAAACATAGCTGTACAAATACACAACTAGTTACCTGGACATGAATGCTGCTAAATTTATCACTGGATAAATATCAAGGTCAAGCTAGCTGTTGGTATCAGCGCCGCCGCTACTGTTGCTGCTGTCACCACCAAATCACCGCTGCTGCTGCGGGTGTCGCCACCAGCACCGCCCTACTGCTGCTGTCACCACCAGCATTGCCGCTAGTGCTGCTGTCACCGCCAGCACCTCTCCTAGTCTCCCACTCTCCTAGTCTCCCACTCTCCTACTCTCCTAAGCCACCAGCGTCGCCGGCTCTGCTGCTGTCACCACCAACACAGCTGCTGCTTGAGAACGGGTTTATTCACAACACCAATTGGGCTAATCGCGTTAAACCATGAAGTAAGAGTCAAAGCAAAAAGACAACCCAAATTCGGAAATAAATAGAACACTCATTTGAAATGTAGATTGAACACAGAAGCTGCACAATAAATCGTTATCTAATAAGATTGCCTAGCGGCATGCAAAGGCGAAGTCACGCCTCTGCCCGTGTCAGCACAGCCGGCGGCAATATGCTGCAATGGGGCTCCCGAACATGCAGCGAATGTAAGAGTAGGGATATCACCGTATTTCTTTCTTTCGTAGTAAACCAAGAATACTGTTTGTTTTCGGGAAGAACTACAGTACAGGAGATAGCACAGATAATTTGGATGAAAAATCTTGAAGGATACCAGAGATATGAGGCGTCAAAGTCATACGCCAACCTTCATCATGATGTATGCGGAATGCCATACTGATGTGGCACCAACAGGGTTTTCCGGAAAGCCTAGCAAGCGCTTAGCAACATTACAATATTGTCAGAATGCTATGAAATCTGGCTTGTAGGTGCAATATAGGTGCAATAATTATGGGTGCAATACAGGTTAGTTAGTCCTAATGTTGACCAAAATATAATATTTCGGCAAGCGATGACCAATGAGAACGAGCGCGGCGCCCGTAGCAACCACCATAGCAACAATGCTAAATCCATTGAACATGAGTTCCATTACTATGAAATTGAAGTGAGCATTGATTGCTATGGTTGTATTATACATGTACAAATAATAAATACAGCAGTTTAGTCTTCAGATGCCCAACTTTAATTTACTGCGGCAGTCACACAGTTGATCAATCATGTACATGTACATTTTACATGTAAAATGCACAATAGTGAAATACGCGTACAATCCAATCACTGACGCGATCCATGTCAGAGCACCACTCCATAGCAATTTCTTTCTGGTTTCAAGGCGACGAGTCGAATACAAAAACATAGCTCACTTTGTCGCAATAGCGAAAGTCTCCGTCAGGTGCAATCTTTCACTAGGGCCAACAAATCATCTGAAACACTCCTAGCGCTTGAACATATTGGGTCCAGAAATTCATTCATTTCGGGCGACCAGGAGGTGAACGTCTTGAAAGCGCGATCAAGAGCGATTCCCCAGCTCGAGAAGAAAGCACTATTCTACATAATTCGAGGTCGCTGAACACGATGGTGGGTGTTCCCTGGCCGTGAACTCCCTCCAAACGGATGAAAAATCCAATTGAAAACTACCCTCCTCACAACAAAAAGCTCAAACTACAGTTGCCCAAGCAAGTGCAGCACCAAAACGAGCAGGAAGACCTCAGCTATCAAACGCACCAACTTTCAGCTTTGAAAAAGAAAGCAGGACAAAGTAATTCGAAAAAAACTGCAGCGCAGTCCATGGTGCCACCGCTACCATGCTAATGTACGTGACCCGCGTGAAGGCTGTTTTCAGCTGATTTGTCACGTGACTGAACTCCCTAGTAAGAGGCCCTGCACCCTCTAAAGCACGTGACTGCCCATCGCAGCAGGCAAAACGAAACCCGGGTGCGTAACTCACCCATCACGGCAGAATATACCAAGTCTTTGTTTTTGTCTACAACCAAAGCAGCTAGCGACTTCAGAAATATAGTGGCTTCCTTGCCCGCCACACCCGAGGCCGAAAACACCAGTGGGGTGAATGATGCTCTCTCCACCTGGTTTACTCTTGCACCATACGCCGCCTTCTTCATTCTCCCGTGTGTTCTCAGGTGACTAAGGATTTCCGGACGAGACAGCAAGGACGGCCCAAGGTCAGTGACCCTTACATTAAACTGCCTCTGCTGTCGCCATCAGCACCGCTGGTACATGTCAGCATGAATTTTCCTGGCTCACACCACTTCAAAATGCATGATTTAGGTTGGGTTTAGTGTCAGTGTACCCGATGATCCCAGCAAGTTGAAAGCACTGGTACTGATCTCTATCTACGTTTACACTACAACAATATTAGGAGGATGAAAAAGTGTTTTACTCCGAGTTTCACGCACTAAGCGATCATCAGAAAACAGTAGGGGTGAAATGATTACGCTTTTTGACTATCGAATAAGTTCGGAATAACCTGAACCACTATCGATCGGTTATTGGTTAATTTTTCGATTGTTTCTTCTCGTACAGACAAAAGCCATATTAGAAGCTGAAAATGCGAAAATTAACTTACAAATTTAGAATTTTAAAATAGATCCTGGGGAGAAGAGAATTTTTCCTCGCACATTGGTCTATCTACAATCATACGTGTATAATCATGTATACTGTATGCACAATTGAGTAATCGAAACGTTTCCAATAATCAATTTGTTAGCTTGTAACGAAATCTATTTCGAGTATCCGGTATAATCGATTAAGGGGTAGAAATCAACACAGTCAAAGCTCACAAATATGTACTTTTCTTTTTCTGGTGTACAGTCAACTTTGCGAATAACGACATTCGGCGGGGCATCCGAAAAGTGTCCTTATTCGCAAAGTGTCCTTATACCCGAAGTCCCATTTGAATGTATGTGAACCCATATTGTTGTATAGTATGATATGCATATCAAAACGAATCTCTTTTCATGGTCTATGTCAAAATGTACTTTATTTTCATATTACAATTGAAAGGAACTATAAAGTCAATATGGAAGGGAAATAGATTGAAAAGTTGGCCTTTGGAGCCATCTACATGTACATATACAGGGACATGTACTGTACGTATACAGGGACATGTACTGTACATATACAGGGACATGTGCTGTACGTATACAGGGACATGTACTGTACATATACAGGGACATGTACTGTACGTATACAGGGACATGTACTGTACATATGTTGGACTCAGTAGAGCGTCCAGCCCCTATATGATGTCCAACCCCTATATAGAGTCCATTGGTCCAAAATCCACTGTACAGAGTCCAAACTTGGAATCAACTGTGAGCTCAAAGTTTAGATGGACATCACTCCCTGTATAGAGTCCATTGGTTCAAAATCAACCGTACGGAGTCCAAACTTTGAAATCAACTATAAAGATTAAAGAGTCTTATGTGGACAACACTCCCTGTATAAAGTCCAGCCAATTAGGCATCCCCTATCGAGTTCGAAATTAGACATAGGATCTGCTGTAAGCAGTGAATATAACCAGAAAACGGCCTCTCCCTTTAATCCTTTACATCACTCACTTCTCAATGTAAAAATATGTATTGAGGCGCCACTGCAGCCACTTCATTACATAAAAAAGCCTACAAACACCATCCTCAAATCAAGTGGTCTCTTCGCAGACGCTGCAAATTACAATATCTCAATCATGTAGTGTTGCCAAATAATTGTGCACGCACACACACACATGCACACACCCACACAACGCCAAGAAAATGCCTAGAAAAAAACAAGAATCGAAAGAGAATAATGGAGAGCCCAGGTTGAATTATTTGTTTTCAAATTATTGCGCGCGCGCGCGCGCGCACACACACACACACACACACACACACACACACACACACACACACACACACACACACACACACACAAACTTGTACAACGTCAAGAAAACACCAAAAAAAGAGTAGAGACACCATACACACGCAACTCCAACAGCCATGCAAACGTCCACCCATTTACAAGTAAAGTCAAGAGGGATAACAAATAATTATACGAAACGAATGCATACCTGGGCGGATGCACGCACGTTTACATACATGTAGTAGTGTAAGAGAGTAACATAGTGCAGTAGTCAGCATAATACTAGCACATGCTGAGAGTGCAATAGCAAGCTTCACCATTGCTCATGGCCATGCAAATGTTCAGCAGCACTCAGTTCCGCAAGCTTCTGAAAATCAGCACACCTGCAACAAATAGATAGCACAAGGATACGCTTATTACCGTAATGATGCACGGGAGCACACAACTACCAAGTTCTCAACGAATGTGAGGCTCAATGAAAATCAATCCACTCAAAGACCTGTGAACAGGTGACGGAGGGGACAATAATCTATTAGTAATACGAGGAATAAGATCGTTTGTGCACACTCAAGACGCACAGACACACCACCATACCTGTAGTGTACACAGTGTTTCACTTCACTGCAACTAAATTGAAATGAGATGATTTGAACAATCTGTACAGCGTTGCCGTCAGTCAGTCTTCCCCAAGATGGAAATGCAATGATTTGTTGTCACGAGGCAGTTTCACTGACACAATGTCATGTTCGTGACATCAAAACGGTTACTTCAGGGAGAAGCTTTTTCTTGTCATTGGCATACAAGCAATCCTCCTACTACTACTAGTACACTGGCACTGCGTTTGTGGATCCCATTGTATTTGACATCATACTAGAGGAAGAGTGTCGTGGAGTTTCACATAATTATCACAGGGATAAAAATACATTTCTCATGAAATAATTATAATAATTGATGATAGCTAGACGATCGTATACGATTGATGCAAAGTCCTTGCAGTCCTTGAGGACTATTACGAAGTGGTTGATTACTTTTAGGGCATTCATTCAAGCAACATCAAACAAACGCGATACGCTCCTTGAAAATGGAAAAAAAATTCAAGCATAACGACAGAACCGTGAGCAGACCAATCGAAACGAGTAAAAGCTTCCTTACCTCAGTCATCGTCCTGCCATGTAGTTGGACAGCCTTTTGACACGGTGGTACAGGCAGCTCTTGTCCAGTCAAACAGGGGTATCCTTGTGGCGTCGAACGAAAGAGAGTGTCAGTGTATCTGACTCGTCAGATTGGAACTGTGCTGAACTTTTCTCTTTCTCCGCTTTCTGCTTTCATCCCTCGCTCTGATGAAACCGTTCAAACGTCGTACTGGCAGCAATGGCCAGCCTAACAGGGGATCCTTGTGGCGTCGAACGAAAGAGAGTGTCAGTGTACCTGACTCGTCAGATTTGAACTGTGCTGAACTTTTCTCGTTCTGCAATTTCTGCTGTCATCCCGCGCACTGATGAAACGTCTTCAGAGAACCACAAGACGCTTTCCAGATTTGATTTTGAACGTCTCCTTATCCTCCTTGGTTACCTCGTGACAGATTACTGTCAGCAACTTCACAGCAGAACTGGCAGCCATGGCTGAAGTGAAGAAAGGAATGCGCTGCCACCAGGCAAGCAAAACTGAAAATGAATTGTTCTTTTTCGGGCACAACACACAGGACAGCGTGACTGGATAAAACTGGACTCCTGGACTGTGAATAGGGGACTGGTAGAAAAAGTGTACTCCTTATAGGGGATTGCGCGGCAGGTTGAAGCTGATCAAAACTGAGTGGACTCCTGGACTCTGTATAGTGGATTTTGGACCAATGGACTCTATATAGGGTGCTGGACATCATATAGTGCATGGACTCTATACTGAGTCCTACACATATACAGGGACATGTACTGTACATATACAGGGACATGTACTGTACATATAATTATGATGATTACTGTACAATCATGTACACCATACAACTACATGTATATGTAGCTGTGCCGATCACTACAACTGCATGTATTTACATGTAGAAGCAAAAAGTAACAATAATAAAAGCACCCCCCACCCCCCTTGGCTGCATCTTCTTGCATGTGTACCTTTATCCATCGCCATGGGTTCTGGTACTTCTGCATGACAGGTACTTGAAGTAGCTGTCAAAAGCCCAGAAAGTCGTTATTCAAGCAGTGGATATGACCTCGGGGCACTAAAAGCTTGTTGTTATTCACGAATTGTCGTTATTCAGATAGTCGTTGTATCCGAAATTAAATGTATACAGTTAGATGGGACTTTGCTCTGGGCATGGAAATTCTGTCGTTATTCGCGAATTGTCGTTATATCCGCAGTCGTTATTAGCCAAGTTGACTGTACTTGTGAACCACTCTATCACCACTGCCGTGTTCCTCCATGCATTGATCTGCAGCTGGGGGCGGAGCTGTTTTAGAGCGGTATCGAGTATGGACTTGGAGACTATGCCAATCTCACTCTTTGAGGGATTAATGAGCCGGCATGGTAGGGACCGGGAAAGGTGTCCTTAGGAACCTTCAGCGTGATGTATGCGTCCTTCTTTGCCTTGCGTCCCATCTGGCGTCCAGCTCCAGAGTACGTGTACACCCCCAAGGTTTTGAGTAGTGAGAAAGATTCTACTTGGTCCGCGTCATCAATATTATTGTCGCTTATCTTTCAGCTTGGTTTATATGTCGGGGATGCTCACTTGGCAGCCCATTTCATCCCATTAATGGTTAGTAAGTTAGTTTACTAGTACCTGAAAGGTCTAGCTAGATTTGGAGTTGATTTCGAGAGCGACGGGTGGGTGATTCTGATTGATACCACGCCGCATAAAATATATTTTCTTGTCACACTGCACAGGTAAGAGCAGCGCGACGCACAATAAAGTAATCGGCTACTATACTCGAAATCAGTTCCATTTTGCAAAACGGCTGAGAAGGCTCACCTCGGGGATCGCTCGACAAGCTGAGATCGTAGTTCCCTCACCTCCAGCTCAACGCTCGGAGTATCCAGCGCCCGTGGAGATTTACTCAGTACTGTACGCGTCGTCGTCGTTCAATATAAAATCTTGCAAAGAACGGCGACTGATTTGAACCACACAGGTAGTCGTGTTGCCCACGCGAAGTCATATAGAGAAGGCAACCGTCACGATCGACTTCCCTTTAGAAAGTAGCCAGGCAGCGGAGAGGAATAGAGATGAGCTTGCAAAAGCGAGAGAGCAATCCAGAGCCGAGAGCAGCGACGAGGAGGACCAACAAAAGTATGAACACTTCCTTGGACAATACATTCCTCATGGCTAGTTGTCATTCTATACCTTACCTTCTATCGTACCACGTTTTATCACCTCAAGTGCACACGTTGTTGTCCAAAGTCTAATTTCAAATTGTCGAAAGATAAGCGACAATATTGCTGATGCTGACCAAGTATCTAAATGTACATTGCCAAGGTTTTGAGTAGTGCTCAAACGAGCACTCTATGCTATCGAACGAGTAGTGCCACTATCGAGTTGAGTACCCTATAACACAACCTAGTCGCTCTAATGTGCACATTCCCAGCACGCCAACTTTAGCTTCAAATTGAGCACACATGTTCATTGTACAGGGCAGGTCAAGTTTCGCCCAAAGTCAGTGACATCTCTCGGACTGATTTTTCTCTCTTTCACTTGCATCTACATAGCTAAACACTTCCAGTAATAGAGGCACAGCTCTCAGGCGCGTACGCAGGGTCACCTCTAGGGGGGTTTCCAACCGAATCCCAAACAACCAGTAACAAAGTGTGTGTAAGTGTGTTAGTTTTAACCCTTCCTAAAGAGCCGCAGGAAATTTTCAAAATTATGCATTTTTTCGTGTTGTTTGGATCATAACTTCAGTTCTACTCACTCAATCTTCATTATATTGGGCTTCCTGGAAGTGGAAAGGTATCAGGGAGAGAATGAGGTCGACCATGATAGCCAGGACACAGTACAGTCATATACATATCCAGCGCTATAGGCTATAGCGGTAGAGTGCAGCGACGGTGCGAAAAATGCCCCAAACAGGCCCAAACGCGTCCTGCTCCAGCGATTTCGTTTTTCTTGATCGCAGAGTTTCGACTTTTTCCTGTGTACTCTTGAAAATATCACAAGGGAAGCCCCTGCAAATTTGAGCAAATCAGCGTGACGAAAATCTCAAATTCTCGATTCTCAAGTCGCACTGCGCGCTTTTGAAATTGCCAAGATCGCGGCTCAATTTAGGAATGATTTATCTCACGATACATTGCCCGCAGCGCTTCACAAATTGTTTCAACCGACAGCTGAGAGTTTTCTATTCGACCTGGATATTTGGATCGTTGGATTTGAGCGAGATTTGACTGAGTTACGATCTTTTGAAGTTTTGCATTCTTGCCAGATCGATCATGCGCCCTACCAATAAATGCCCAAAAACGTTGCTCGTTTGGAACATTTGGGGGGTTTACGGGCAACGGGAACCCCCCCCTGCGTACGCGCCTGGCTCTGACTTCGTCGAGAGGAACTACATAAATAGACTTTGTCAGTTTGTGCTGCACAAAAAAGTCATGACAGCATACATTCCTCTACTATACGTGTATGCTATCGAGTATCGAGCCCCTTTTGAATTCAAGTCAAGTACTCAGCGAGCGTGTACTCGAGTACTCGGTGTATTCTTTTGAGCACTAGCGTTGAGAACTGGAAAAGCTTTCTATCTACATGTACCAGGCTGTAACTGTTCTTCTATCATGACATCATGACACTACGGAGAATTAGCAAGACGGAATCCGCGTTCGTGTTCGCACTCCAAGCAAAGTCGAACTCAGTAATGGAATTTTGCATTGAGAAGGATTAGCAAACAGAATTCACACATGCATGACGTTGACACGTCGTACATTGCTCACAGACAGTACGGCATTGTAAATTGATGACTGTCCTGACACGAATCCGCGATTTGTGTTTCGACTACTTTTCCAAACGAAAAATGCGAAAGTTTGCAATCCAGTTTGCGAACCGAAAAATGTTCGTGAACACGAATGCGAATTTCGTCTTGCTAATCCTCCGTATTGTAGGTGTCTCTTTCCCCGCTGCTGCTGCTGCTGCTGGTGCTGCTGCTATGGTGCGTATTTATGTTTTGGTATACAGGTGGTGGAAGGTGGAGCTGCCCAGCCCGTTCGTCGACGCTTCCACGACTTGCCGACATGGCTGGAGGCATGGACTCTCTTCATGAACATCGTGTGTTCTGCCAACCCGCCTGCAGGAGATGCTCTCATACCAAGCCACCATTGTTGCAGCCAACAGGCAATACTATCCGGAGGCTTGGCTGTCGTACGACACCCAGTTTCGCTCTGCCATTTCTGCTCAGCCAGGCAAGCGCTTTGACGTCATCGACATCAATCTGTGGCAAATGTCCGTGACTAGCCAATCAAGGCCCACATGTGAGTCCTGCCGCCTCGTCCATCCCGGAGGCGGCCAGTGTCCCTTTCTCCGCAACGTAACAACCAGCAAGCCTTCAATGGGGTCCGTACGGTGTCTAATGGCCAACCGATCTGCCGGAACTTCAACGCTGGGCGTTGCAGTCTCAGCAGGTGCAAGTACGCCCATGTCTGCACCCGCTGCGGGTCCAAGGACCACAACGAATCTAAGTGCGGTAGGCGCCAGTAACTGTGCTGCTTTGGCTGCAGCTCCCGCGATTGTACATATTTCTCCCTGCACTTCACGTTCTACTGATTTCACAAGCGCATGTCCTGCTGTCCACACGCCCTCTCTGTTTCTCGCTTCGAATCACTGCTTCGTAACCACCCTGACAGTTCATTGGCTTCGTATGTTATTAACGGCCTCCGCTGCGGCTTTGACATTGGCTTTACCGGCAACCGCATAACTAACCAACACTAGTCCAACCTCTCATCAGCATTCCAGCACTCTGCATTTGTGTCTGCACAGCTCACCGCTTCCTGCAACGCCGGCTACACGGCTGGCCCATTTGACTCGCCCCCATTCTCATTTATGTACTGCTCTGGCATTGGCGCCGTTCCGAAAAAGAATGGCAAGCTACGCTTGATACACCACCTGTCCAGCCCTGCCGGCTCCAGCGTTGACGACGGGATCCCTGCCGAACCTTTCTCTTTGCAGTACATCAGCATTGATGAAGCCATTAGCATCATTATGTCCTCCCCGTCTCCTGTCTATCTCTCTAAACTCGATGTGAAGAGCGCTTTTCGTCAAATACCTGTCCGCCCACAGGATTGGCAACTCCTCGGCATCCTGTGGCAGGGTAAGTACTACTACGACCGTGTCTTGCCATTTGGGCTTCGCTCTAGCCCAGCGGTATTTGATGCAGTGGCAGCCACCATCGAATGGATAATGCACCACGAATTCTCCATCCCTAAATTGCTGCATTTCCTGGACGACTACTTGTGCGTGAGCGTGGGCCAGGCAGTGGCGAATCGGCAGCTGGCCATTCTTCTCCGTGCATTCTCATACCTCGGAGTCCCGCTCGCGCCTGCGAAGGTGGAAGGCCCGTCTCGTACCCTGACATTCCTGGGCATTATCCTGGATTGTGAGAAGATGGAAGCCCGGCTCCCTGACGACAAATTGGCTGACATCAAGCGCCTGTTGACTGCAGCGAGCATCAACCCTACCATGTCTCCCTCGAACTCGAATCTCTTCTGGGGAAACTCTCCTTCGCTGCAAGAGTCATCGTACCCGGTCGGACATTTATGCGGCGCCTGTGGTCTATTTGCAGTCGCTACCAGCAGCCTCACTACCGCATCAGTCTGACTACCGAGTGCCAGGAAGATATCCAATGGTGGCTACGGCTCCTGGAAGAATGGAACGGAAAATCATTCTTCCTGTTCCCAGATTGGACACCATCTCCAGACTTGGAGCTGTTCACTGATGCCAGTGGCACCCTGGGCTGGGGCGCATTCAACAGCGGCCGCTGGCTTCAAGGGACCTGGTCGTCTGAGCAACTCGCTCACAGCATTGAGTGGAAGGAGCTCTACGCGTTGGTCACAGCGTGCTGCACGTGGGGCAAGGAATGGCGCCAGCTTCGTATCACAATGCACTGTGACAACAAGGCTGTGGTAGATTGCATCCGCTCCGGCACATCCAAGTCACCGCCAGTGATGACCCTGATCAGGGAGCTGTTCTTTGTGTGCGCCCGCTTCAATTCCACCGTCGCTGCTGCTCACATTGCTGGCCAGTCTAACTGCATTGCCGATTCGCTGTCTCGTTTCCGCATGGAGGAATTTCGGCGTCTCGCCCCAGCTGCTCAAGCACAACCAGACCAAGCAGTGCTGCCATTCCAGTCGATGCAATATAGCCTTGACATACAGGTACCGATTGTCATTGCTAAATTGTCGTATTGAGAACCTGCGTTGGATTTCATCCATCTGCATGCCTACCTTTATCCATCTCGTGCCTTAATTCACTTGTTCTGAGCTCTCGTGCATTGGTGGTGAACGCTTGCTGGGGTGCCGTGTGCTGGTTTTCTGGGAACAGCTTCCTTCAACTGGTTGCTTTGCTGCTACTATCTCTGCTTAAAATTGCATACTATTGGTCGGCTGTTTGCGACGCCAATCAGTAGTCATTGCACCCGGTCGTGGGTACTATTGCCGCTCAAGCATGAGCGATTGCTTTGGCCGTTTGCAACGCCAACTGCTTCACCCTGGTTGGCTGTTTGCAACGTCGATCAGGGAACTTTGCACCCGGTCGCGGGTACTGCTGCGGCTCAGTCGTGAGCGATCACTTTGGCTGTTTGCAACGCCAATCGCTTCACCAGTTGATCGAAACCAGCACACTGGTGTACCCCAATCATCCTTGTGCGGTGTTGTGAGAATACGTGGGTATGCATGCAGCTTTGCTCTGTGACTTTCCATTGCATGTAGTCACTTGGCTCTCCCATTTCCTATACACTGTTCTGATGCATTCGGGTGCAAGCGCTAAGGGGTGTTGGCCACGCTCATTTCCGGACACTCAGGGCTATGGGTCATCGTCCTGCTGACATTTCTAGACTCTCTTGGCTCCGCCAAGATCCTGCTCCGGCGGTCGACAAGTGTCAGACTCTCTTGGCTTTGCCAAGATCCTGCTCCGGCAGTTGACAAGTCTCTCGTGGATTCTTCTCCGGCAGTGTCCACCCTGCCGACCCTGAATCTCTCTCTATGTAGCCTCTCACTCCGCTGGCCAGCACTCCCTCGTAGCTCAAGTCGCATTTTGTTGTAGTTTATATGTGTGTGTGTGTGTGTGTGTGTGTGTGTGTGTGTGCGCGTGCGTGTGCGCGTACATGTTTGTGTGCATGCAGTCATGCGTTGTGTGTGTGTGTGTGTGTGTGTGTGTGTGTGTGTGTGTGTGTGTTTGTGTGTGTCCCATATGGTGCAGTGGTATGTGCAGCGATTTCCAATCGATAGGTTGCGGGTTCAATTCCCGACAATTATGGTCACACACGTCATTCTTCTGTTTCTTAGACTACTCCTGACTTTTCTTTCATTCTCCTGGGTGGTTACCAACAGCCAGTGCATGCCGGAGTATGTGGTGTGATGTGTGTGTGTGAAAAAAAAGCAAAAAAGATAAAGATCCGAAAGTAGGGATTCACTGGCCAGAAAAAGCCACTTCATAACTGTGCGGTGTAGACCAGGCTGAATAGTGGCGGTCAATTCTTCAGCCTTGCAAGCAGTTGAATGGTGCAATCCCAGCACAAGCTGCTATGGCTTCTGCTGTAGCATTCGCTATCATCGCCTCCGGCGATGGGCGTCAAATGGTCAAATGGTGTGTGTGTGTGTGTGTGTGTGTGTGTGTGTGTTATGTGTATGTGTATGTGTGTTTGTGTGTGTGTTTGTGTGTGTGTGTGTGCCATATGGTGCAGTGGTTTGTGCAGCGATTTCCAATCGATAGATTGCGGGTTCGTGTGTATGTGTGTGTGTTTCTGTGTTATACATCTGCTGCTTTTCTTTAGACTTGGTGTACGGTTGGCTCATCTCATAGTCTAACTGACATACTTCGATCAGTGCTTTCAAAGAGAACATCTCCTCTCGCAGATAGAGTCCTTCTAGACCAGAGGTAAGCCACAATGCAAATTTGGGTCTGCAGGTGCGTGGGCGCGCGAGCGCGCGGGTGTGTGTGTATGTGTGTCAGCTAGTTCGGTAATCAATGGTGCTAGTGAAGCTTATATCAGATCCACTCTGATTTAGTCACCCACACTAGTAGCAAGTATTACCTTCACTGGGGTCAGAGGTAACTGCAGTTGGATCCCAGGACGTATACTCTGATGCCGTCAATCCTTTTTCTGCACCTTGTCCTTACCCACTTACTGAGGTGTGGTGAGCCCATAAGTGGGATCATTTTCAAGTCCACCCAGAGTTTTGGGGATTTGAGGGGGTGTCGGCTGTTGGGCGGTTCAATAGCCAATTGAGTCATCTTTCCAAGATTCCTTTTGAGTCTCTCTTCCCTCTCCCGGGGAGACCCACATGACCAGTTTTGGCAGTGAGCAACAAGCACAAGTACAAGTGTGTGTGTGTGTGTGTGTGTCCCATATGGTGCAGTGGTATGTGCAGCGATTTCCAATCGATAGGTTGCGGGTTCGATTCCGGACGATTATGGTCACACACGTCTTTCTTCTCTTTCTCAGACTCCTCCTGACTTTTCTTTCATTCTCCTGGGTGGTTACCAACAGCCAGTGCATGCCGGAGTATATGGTGTGATATGTGTGCGTGAAAAAAAAGTAGTGATTCACTGGCCAGAAAAGCCACTTCATACCTGTGTGGAGTAGACCAGGCTGAATAGTGGTGGTCAATTCTTCAGCCTTGCAAGCTGTTGAATGGTGCAATCCCAGCACAAGCTGCTATGGCTTCTGCTGTAGCATCGCTATCATCGCCTCTGGCGATGGGCGTCCAATGGTCCAATGGTGTGTGTATCATTATGGTGATAATTAGGCAGATTAATGGGTGCACGCAGCTTCGTGCTACCGCTCAAACTATGCTGCTATGTTTGCTGTTGCTGTATACTCATGCTTTCCTACTGTCTACGGTCGTGTGCACTGCACTTCACAGTGACGAAGTCGGCCAAACAGCATTGTGCATGCACGCGTGGTACTCTAGGTGACGTGACACTCTCCGTGCCATTGAACGTGACATTCACCGTGTCGGCAACGTGCGACGTGGCATTTGCCATGGCATATACCGTAAAGTCCGCTGCAAACGCCCACCCCATTTTTGCAAGATCTGCTGGCCTATATGCACTGACCCCATGCACTTTCACCCCTACTGTACGAAAGTGCATCTCGCACCGTAGCGCGAGGAATGCTTTGCTACGGTAAACTATGTCCATTTTCTGGGTTTCAAAATGTTTTTGGGCACTAGTTACGAGCTAGCTCCTAGTGATTTTATGATGTTGGTTGTTAAATTTCGAAAATCCAAACGGGAGTTGCTTCGGAATAAACAGGTGAGGTAGCGAAGAACAGACTATTGCAGGAACCAAATACACTTCTGACGGTGTTTCAAGCCATCATTTCCAAATCACGCAAAGCGCAATGGCAAGGGTTTTTCTCGAGCACTTCAGAGTTTTCAACAAGTTAGCAGCGACTTTGTAGGTGTAGCTTCTGTGATATCCCCCCCCCCCCCCCCCTGTTCGACTTGCAACTGCAATACTGCGACCGGTCAAGTCGTTGAATGACGCTTCGTCAGAACAATCACCGTTCCATTCTGAAAGCGCGACATCGTGGCAATGCAGAAATTTTATGATTTGAAAACCAGATGGATTCTACGGCATTACTTCATGAAGAACGAACTAATAACAAAGACAACTCATTCATCGTGTTGAGTTCGAAACAGGACGACTGACGACACATTATCCAGACATTACAACGGGAACAGGTAGGTTGGGGGAACGACATTTATTATAGACGACGAGACAAGAGACCAAGACGAACGAAACGACTACATTGAAGAGTGAGAAAAGAGAGAATGAAAGCAAGTCTGAACGGCAAGATGAAGGGCCTGGGTAGCTATGGCAAATATGGGCGCGCAAGTAGCTACCCAGGCCAACGGAACAAAAGGAGACAAAAGGTGAGTACGCAGGTGCATGCAGGCCAGCTAGAAAAGGTACGGGAGGAGGTACCTAACATACCACCCCTCCATGAAAAAAATCCCGCGTCCTCGCGGAGAGAAAAAAAGAGAGAAAAAGATTTAAAAAAATGACTGAAGGAGAAAAAACACACACACACAACGCACGGGCCTCACAAAAGTGTGTACTAAAAAATGCACTACAGATCATTACAAGCGTCAACGTTCCTGTACTACTTATACTATAGTGTGTACATGTACATTGCCAATAACAACGGGCCCAAACGCCCCTTCAAAACATGGCACCAAAAATAACTATTGGAGTTCGACGAGGGACTTGAATTGTATTCTGATGACTAGTATTGTGCACGGCTAATAGAGCCTAGTTACTCTTCAATATACGACATAAATAAGAGAGCGTGGCTCACCATGATCGGACCCCTAATATTAATGAAGGACACCCGCGCGCACACACACTACAAAAAATTCACGAAAATAAATTTGACGAAGAAGGAACGCATACAAAAAAAGAAAGAGAGAAAGGTAGCTGACCTGCATGGCTTGAAACGAGACGAGGTTGACATAGACGAGACGAGGTTGGCGTAGGAGAGACGAGGTTGATAGACGAGACGCGGTTGGAGACGAGACGAGATGGACCTGGACGAGACGAGGTTGACATAGACGAGACGAATGGCGGTTGAGGACGACTGGGCATGGGATGATCTCAGGGTCGTGGGTTGATCAATAATCGGGCGCCAATGTTGAGTTCGAAACAGGACAACTGACGACACATTATCCAGACATTACAACGGGAACAGGTAGGTTGGGGGAACGACATTTATTATAGACGACGAGACAAGAGACCAAGACGAACTAAACGACTACATTGAAGAGTGAGAAAAGAGAGAATGAGAGCAAGTCTGAACGGCAAGATGAAGGGCCTGGGTAGCTATGGCAAATATGGGCGCGCAAGTAGCTACCCAGGCCAACGGAACAAAAGGAGACAAAAGGTGAGTACGCAAGTGCATGCAGGCCAGCTAGAAAAGGTACGGGAGGAGGTACCTAACAATCGTATGAAAGGAAATCTCGACTGAAGTTTTTTTCTTTGCAGCAAGATAATGACAATCGCTTTTGTAGAGCCTCTTGGTAAGACATATCCAGTTTGTAGGCATTATAGTCGTTCTCGTACACATTCAACCTTAATGCCAGTTTTCTACAACTATATTGACCTGAAAAGGACGAAAATAGTATGGACCCGCTGGGGTGGGGGTCTGCAGCGAAGTGGGCGTTTGCAGCGAAGTGGGCGTTTGCAGCGAAGTGGGCGTTTGCAGCGAAGTGGGCGTTTGCAGCGAAGTGGGCGTTTGCAGCGAAGTGGGCGTTTGCAGCGAAGTGGGCGTTTGCAACGAAGTGGGCGTTTGCAGCGAAGTAGGCGTTTGCAGCGAAGTGGGCGTTTGCAGCGAAGTGGGCGTCGACCCGCTGGGGTGGGCGTTTGCAGAGAAGTGGGCGTTACCCGCTGGGGTGGGCGTTACCCGCTGGGGTGGGCGTTACTCGCTGGGGTGGGCGTTACCCGCTGGGGTGGGCGTTACCCGCTGGGGTGGGCGTTACCCGCTGGGGTGGGCGTTTGCAGAGAAGTGGGCGTTACCCGCTGGGGTGGGCGTTACCCGCTGGGGTGGGCGTTACCCGCTGGGGTGGGCGTTACCCGCTGGGGTGGGCGTTACCCGCTGGGGTGGGCGTTACCCGCTGGGGTGGGCGTTTGCAGCGGACTTTACGGTATATGTGATGCGCTCAACGTGGGCGTCATGCGACGTTCGCTCGACGTTTGCTCGACATGATTTGCTAGAGCTCGCGTCGCTATAAATTTCGATCCGTACTGTGTGTGGTTCATTCTTGTCTGCTCGTTGTGTTTCACCTTCCGACCTCCCATTTCTCATCACTCATTTACTTTGATAAAGTGAATAAAAAGGGTGTTGGCCATGCTCATTTCCGGCTACTCAGGGCCCTCAGTCGCCGTCCCTCGGACATATCTAGACTCTCTTGGCTCTGCCAAGATCCTGCTCCGGTAGTCGACTGGTCTCTTGTATATACTTGGCTCCGCCAAGATTCTGCTCCGGCAGTGTCTACCCGGCCGACTCTGAATCTCTCTGTGTCTAGCCTCTCACTCTGCTGGCCAGCACTGCCCCGTACCGCAAGTTTCTGTGTGTTGTATTTAATGTCTGCACATGTGTGTATGTGTGTCCATATTCGTGTGTGTGTGTGTGTGTGTGTGAGTGTGCGCGTGTGTGTGTCTGTATGTGTGTGTGTGCGTGTGCGCGTGTGTGTGTGTGTGTGTGCAGGTGCGCATACAGGTGTGTGTGTGTGTGTGCATGCATGCGTGCGTTTGTGTGTGTGTGAGTGCGTTTGTGTGTGTATGTGTGTATGTGTGTTTGTTTGTGTACATGTGTTTGCGTGTGTGTGTATGTGTGTGTGTTTGTATGGGTGTGTATGTTTGTGTGTGTGTGTGTGTGTGTGTGTGCGTTTGCGAGTGCGAGCACATGTGTGTGTGTGTGAATGTGTGTGTTTGTGTGTGTGTATGTGTGTTTGTGTGTTTGTGTGTGAGTGTGTTTGTGTGTGTGTGTGTGTGTGTGTGTGTGTATGTATGTATGTGTGTCTTGTGTGTGTGGGTGGGTGTCCCATATGGTGCAGTGGTATGTGCAGCGATTTCCAATCGATAAGTTGCGGGTTCGATTCCCGACGATTATGGTCACACACGTCTTTCTTCTCTTTCTCAGACTCTTCCTGACTTTTCTTTCATTCTCCTGCAGAGGTCTAGCCAGGATTTTATGCCAGCCGGCCAACGTTCTAGTTAAAATGCATCGTTCTGGGGGCTGCGCCCACAGACCCCCGCCATCAGTCACGTATCCACACAGACACACACACACACACACACACCACTACAAATCTTTCATTGCAGCTTGCATGTCCTTTCGCTTCGTCCAATTATGGGCATTCATCAGGCAGTTGTGACAATGTGATTATAGGTAAATTAACAAAATATGAAAAGGAAGCAAACAGCTACATGAGCATGGATCATGTGTTCACCAAGGTCATGTCTGCATGCAGTGTACATTGGTCATCTGACAAGTCCCAGCCTAGCCACAGCCGTGTACACCACCAGAAGCAGTGAACCATGACCCAACCTGTTACATTTTACTGACGTACTCAAGTGCATACTCAAGTGCATTTGAGCTTGTGTGAAGAGCTAGCACTGAGCCTGATTAGCCAGTGCTATGTACTGTACTGTACATACCTACGCCTAGGATATGGGTTGTACTCCACCATCTAGACTCAAGTGCTAGTGCAGTGCACTACAGTCTACATGGGGGTGACTGCAGCCGGCCAAAATTACCCTTGGAGCTGTCTCAGCCGGCAGGTCGCCCTCCCAGCCGGCAGCCGGCTGAGCCGGCTTTGGCTAGATCACTGCTCCTGGGTGGTTACCAACAGCCAGTGCATGCCGGAGTATGTGGTGTGATGTGTGTGCGTGGAAAAAAATAAAAAAGACCAAAAAGTAGAGATTCACTGGCCAGAAAAAGCCACTTCATAGCTGTATGGTGTAGACCAGGCTGAATAGTGGCGGTCAATTCTTCAGGCTTGCAAGCTGTTGAATGGTGCAATCCCAGCACAAGCTGCTATGGCTTCTGCTGTAGCATCCTTATCATCGCCTCCGGCGATGGGCGTCCGATGGCCCAATGGTATGTCTGTCTGTGTCTGCGTCTGTGTGTTTGTGGGTGACCCCTCTGCTGCTGTTTTTTAGACTTGACGTTCGGTTGGCTCATCTCATAGTCTAGCTGACATAATCAGTGCTTTGAGAGAGAACATCTCCTCTCGCAGATAGAGTCCTCCTAAACCTGAGGTAAACCACAATGCAAAATTTGGGTCTGCAGGTGTGTGTGTGTGTGTGTGTGTGTGTGTGTGTGTGTGTGTGTGTGTGTGTGGTGATAATGCAGATTAATGGGTGCACGTAGCTTCGTGCTACCGCTCAAGCTATGCTGCTATGTTTGATAGTGCTGTTGCTGTATACTCATGCTTTGCTACTGTCTACGGTCGCGTGCACTGCACGTCACAGTGACCATGTCGGCCAAACAACATTGTGCATGCACGCGTGGTACCAGGCGCGTGCCCCATATGGGTTCCTGGGTGCCCGGAACCCCCCTTTTTCGCTCAAATGCAGGATTTTGCTTCATTTTTTGAAACTTTTCTGGGGGGAGGCCCCCGAACCCCCCCCCCCCTTGAACGGCACCGGCGCACGCGCCTGGGTACTCTAGGTGACGTGACACTCTACGTGTCATTAAATGTGACATTCAATGTGTTGGCGAAGTGCGACGTGGCATTCACCATGGCATTTGTATGTTGCGCTCAACATGGGCGTCATGTGACGTTCGCTCGACGCTTGTGGTGGCATAAACACAGTTTGAATTTCCCCGCCTGATTGCCACTCACAAAATACTGTTTGACTGAAGTTATTCTATTCGCTGAGTCGAGAGAGCTCTACAATTGTAGCTCTATCGTTACTGAATTAATTGTTACTGACATTGGACACAGAACAAGAAGGATTGGACTTCATCGTCATCAGACGCACCATTACAACAAAAACGTGAGACTCCTCGAGTGCAGTCAGCCCGCCAATAACATCATCGCCAAAGGATCAAGCATGCGCATCAAAACTGCCAGCACTGCACATCGCCATGGTAAATATGGCGATAGACAAAAAAGGAGAAAATTGACGTGAAACATTCAAACTGAGGTATTTTAGCATTCGCGAACGTTACGTAAGATCGAGTTCGCGTCGACAAAGTGAATAAAAGGGGTGTTAGTAACGCTCATTTCCGGGTAGTCACGGCACTCTGTCGTCGTCCCTCAGACCTTTCTAGACTCTCTTGGCTCCGCCAAGATCCTGCTCTGGCAGTCGACAAGGCTCACACTCCGCTGGCCAGCACTCCCCCGTACCGCAAGTTGCTGTGTGTTGTAGTTAATGTGTGTGTGCATGCGTGCATGCATGCGTGTGTGCATAGGTACGTGCATGCATGCGTACATGCACGCGTGCGTGTGTGCGTGATGGTAGTTCTGAGATATATTTGGCCACTTCCTGCAGCTTCAGTTGAATAGATAATTAAGTATAGGCAGAAGACACCCACCACATTCCCACTTGTGCTGTGGTTTATTCGCTGTTGAAATTCAAGTAGGTAAATCAGAACGTCAAAAAAGAACTGGGAAGCTGGCGTGTGTCTGCAGGTGCATGTGTGTGTGTGTGTGTGTGTGTGTGTGTGTGTGTGTGTGTGTGTGTGTGTGTGTGTATGCGCCGCACGCCCTTCTTTGCAAGGGCGTGCGTGCGACAGGTAGTCGAGAAGGCATTCGAGCACCGCTGTAAGGCCTTTCTCGTTTTCATCGATCTCCGCAAGGCGTACGACTCGGTACCACGCGCTGCGCTGTTGCTGGCCCTTGAGGTGTATGGTGTGCCTGGGTCACTCATCCAGCTGATTGACGGCTTCCATTCAGGCATGCAGGCTGCTGTTCGGGTTGATGGTGATGTGTCTGGGAGCATCTCGGTTGAGAATGGTTTGCGGCAAGGGTGCGTTATGGCCCCACTGTTGTTTAACCTGTACTTTGGTCTTGTGTTGGAAGCATGGCGTTCAGCTATAGCAGCAGCTGATGTTAACGGTATGTCCCTGATATCTTCAATCCATGGAAGTGGTAATCTATTTCCCAAGCGAACCCGTCAAACTGGCACGACATCGGTCAACGACCTGGAGTTTGCAGATGATGCAGCACTACTTGCACCATCCCGTGAGTCAGCTCAACTGGCTTTGGAGCTGTTAGCAACGTTGCTTCTTCCTTCGGCTTGACTCTGAGTACAGCGAAGACCAAGTTCATGGCCGTTGGTGCAAATTTATCATGTGCTGACCGCCTTCCGCTCTTTGTTGGTCCGGAGGAGATCGAAAGTGTCAATTCCTTTGTGTATCTTGGCTCTGTGATAACTGCTGACACCCGCTCATCTGCATATGTGGCCAGAAGACTCGGTAAGGCAGCGGCAGCTTTCGACCTTATGCGCCGTGTCTTTCTTGACCGAAACCTTTCCATCGCCATCTTTACGATGTTTGCGTTCTGTCCACATTGCTCTATGCCTGTGAGTGCTGGACTCCGCTGAAG
This sequence comes from Sycon ciliatum, assembly GCF_964019385.1. Taxonomy (NCBI): domain Eukaryota; kingdom Metazoa; phylum Porifera; class Calcarea; order Leucosolenida; family Sycettidae; genus Sycon; species Sycon ciliatum. Next base: position 33,811,337 of record NC_088643.1, read on the forward strand.
AGAAACATGGTTGCCATCAACAACTTCCACCACCGCTCTCTCAGGTTCATTCTGGGTGTGTCCCGGCTCGATCAACAGCTGCAGCATGTCAACAACCAGGAGCTGCGAAGACGTTGGGGTGATATGGCACTGCCATCTGATACCGTCAGACACCGCCGTCTGCAGTGGCTTGGGCATGTCGCCAGAATGCCAGATAACCGGCTTCTGAAGCTGATACTGTTTAGCTTCTTCTCAGATCCACGCCCAGCCTGTGGGCCACGACTGCGATGGAAAGACCTCGTCGCACGTGATCTTCGTTTCGGTGGCATAGTGAATTGGCTCACTTTGGCCCAGGATCGCCCAGCATGGCGCGAGGCAATTGCAAAGACTCCGGATGATCTCGTGGAGTGCATCAACAACAAAGTCACCTGCAAGGTTTGCAACCGATCATTCACTGCTCGTGGGATTCACCGTCACAAGTGCTCAGCTGTACGGTCCTTACCTGTTGCCCAGCAGCCTGGGGCCCGTCCAGCAGCCTGGGGCCCGTCACTGTGGAGTTTGTGACCGCTGGTTTCAAAGCGCTGGCTGTTTTGCAGTTCATCGTTGTGTGGAGCGTCAGACATTGGACGAAATACCAGCTGTTTCAACGAGATGCAGCCTGAATTTGGACTGCTGCCAGCACCATTGCTCGACCTGTGATCGCTGCATGAAGAGTCAGGCTGGTTTTAACCGCCATAATTGTACTCGAGGCAAACGACTGCGAAAGGACCAGAGGACTAATCTGCCCATTCAATGCATCCTATGTAGCAAACGATTCTCCCGCCCGCAGGACCTCACCCGCCACCGAAGACAGAAACACTAGCGGTGTGTAGAACGGTCCCCTTTCACCCCAATTACTCTCCTTGTTTCTTTTCCTTTCTCGCTGTTGTCTCCCGCTTCTGGGAGCGACGTGGCCATTTTGTGGCAGTTGTACATAGTAGTAGTAGTAGTAGTAGTAGTAGTAGTAGTAGTAGTAGTAGTAGTAGTAGTAGTAGCAGTAGCAGTAGCAGTAGCAGTAGCAGCAGCAGCAGCAGTAGGAGCAGGAGCAGCAGGAGCAGCAGCAGGAGCAGCAGCAGGAGCAGCAGCAGGAGCAGCAGCAGGAGCAGCAGCAGGAGCAGCAGCAGGAGCAGCAGCAGGAGCAGCAGCAGGAGCAGCAGCAGGAGCAGCAGCAGCAGCAGCAGCGTGTATGCGTGTATGCGTGCGTGCGTGTGTGGACGTGCGTGCGTGCATGTGCATGTATGCATATACACAGTTGAGCTCGGTGAAATCCTACCCAGAGTGCGCACTTGGCGCTCTGTGTGTGTGCACGCGCGTGCATGTGTGTGTGTGTGTGTGTGTGTGTGTGTGTGCATGCGCGTGTGCGTGCACGGACTGCTTCTGGCTAGATTAACTCTCGTGTAATCAATGGTGCTAATGAAGCTTTTACCAGAACCACTCTAATTTAGCCACCCATGCACACTAGTAGCAAGTATTACCTTCACTGGGGGCAGGGGTAACTGCAGCTGAATCCCGGGACGGATACTCTGATGCCGTCAATCCTTTTTTTGCACCTTGCCCTCGCCCACTTACTGAGGTGTGGTGAGCCAATAAGTGGGATGATTTCTAATTTCAGCAAATACCGATAGGCCTCCTTTAATTGTGTGTGTAATGTCACATGGTTGCTGTGTGTGTGTGCGCGTGTGTGTGTGTGTGTGTGTGTGTGTGAGGGATTCACTGGCCAGAAAAAGTCACTTCAAATAGCTGTATGGTGTAGACCAGGCTGAATAGTGACGGTCAATTCTTCAGCCTTGCAAGCTGTTGAATGGTGCAATCCCAGCACAAGTTGCTATGGCTTCTGCCATAGCATTGCTATCATCGCCTCCGGCGATGGGCGTCAAAGGTCAAGGTGTGTGTGTGTGTGTGTGTGTGTGTGTGTGTGTGCGCGTGTGTACGTGTGTATGTGTGTGTGTGTGTGTGTATGTGTGTGTGTGTATGTGTGTGTGTGTATGTGTGTGTGTGTGTGTATGTGTGTGTGTGTGTATGTGTGTATGTGTGTGTGTGTGTGTGTGTGTGTGTGTGTGTGTGTGTAATCATGGTGCTAGTGAAGCTAATATCAGATCCACTCTGATTTAACCACCCACACTAGTAGCAAATATTACCTTCACTGGGGGGCAGGGGTAACTGCAGTTGGATCCCGGGACGGATACCTTGATGCCGTCAATCCTTTATCTGCACCTTGTCCTCACCCACTTACTGAGGTGTGGTGAGCCCATAAGTGGAATCACTTTCAAGTCCACCCAGGGTTTTGGGGATTTCAGGGGTTGTCGGCCGTTGGGCGGTTCAATGGCCAATTGAGTCATCTTTCCAAGATTCCTTTCGAATCTCTCTCCCCTCTTCGGGGGAGACTCGCGTGACCAGTCATGGCAGTGAGCAAGTACAGTGTGTGTGTGTGTGTGTGTGTGTGTGTGTGTGTGTGTGTGTGTGCATGTGTGTGTGTGTGTGTGTTTGTGTGTGTGTGTGTATGTGTGTGTGTACATGCGTGGATGTGTGTGTATATGTGTGTGTGTGTTTCTTGTACATGTGTGTGCGTGCCTAATTCTGCTTGTTCCTGTACAGCTTGCCTGTGCAAATCGTCTCGTCTACCATTCCAAGTGATGAACATGGCTTCATTGCGTATTTTGCACCGTCTTTGCAAGTCACAATTACACTTACCGTGGTGTGACAGAATACTACGGTTGTACACATCCAGTTGCAGCTCAAGCCAGAAAGCAGCCAGCATTCTGCTGGCGTACGTGAGCAGCGGTTGCTGTTGGAATTGTCCATTGCAGAGAACAGCTTTACTGACCTGCCATATATCACGTGATCCAGTCCATGCAGCCGGTAGACCTGTATTGATGGATGCAGCAGCTGTCCTGCATTGTGACTATAGACCTTTGAGGGTTTCAGGGATATGGATTCTGCTCGTGCAATATTGCCTGTGATCATGGTGATGGCCGCCTAGTAGCTAGCCCAGCACATTTATCAGAACCAGCAGATACAGCAGCTGAGCCAGCCATAGCTATCACTGCAACAGACTCGGCAGGAAGAGCAGTTGCCATTGCAGCTAACACTGCAGCAGACACAGCGGCAAGAGCAGATGCCATGGCAGCAACCACTGCAACAGATGCCATGGCAGCAACAACAGTGGCCATGGTAGCAGCAAACACCGCATCTGCTGCACCAGGCAGTGACTGTATTCGTTTGAAAACTAGTGGGCAGACTGCTCACAGCAGCAATGCCAAAGATGAGTCAGAGCGGCTCAGTCTTCAGCAGCAGTAAGCAGCAGTAAGCAGCAGTAAACAGGATGCAGTGCACTTCGCAAAGTGAGCACCTTAGCAAGAAAGATGTTGTTTTTCTTCCTTTTTTCCACACACCGAGCAGCAGTGGGAGTGTTGCATCACTGTTTGCACATGCCAATGGACAGGTTCGAAGTATGTGAGCCTATGGTATCCATCAAATCACTGAAAACGTTTTGACATCTCTGCCTTTCTGTCATACTTTGGCGAAAGCTTAATTTTAGTTTCGACTCTCAGACCCAGATTCCGTCTGTTGGAGTGCGCATCCAAGACGGGCTATAGCTGATAGCCAGTTATTTGTACTTCAAAGTAGAACGTCAGTACCGTCGTTCAATGTTATCGCATGAGCTGAGTGTCAGGTAACTGATGGTAGTGCACATTATAACGTAACTCGTAGTTCCTTGGTCCTTTTCTTACTTTAATTTATTTCCATATTATTGGACTCAAAAGTGCTATGTTGCAGCTAGCCCATCATGACAGCGCTGACTTTTTGGGTCCAGTTTTCATATAGATTCATACACATTTGGGTGTTTTTTCCTTCACAGCATTTTGACACTTCGTTCGACCTGTGGACTACGGCGAATTATGATTGCGAAATTGTGGAATTATGCTTCCATGGATGCTCGCACAATGCTCGCAAACTCTTTATAATATAAACGATTTTGCGAGCGTTATTTTTTATGCTTTGTAACTGATCCTTTAGAAAGCTTTGGGATGCGGGGATATTTTATTCAGTGTGTTGTAATTGTACGTATGGAGCCCATGGAAGTTTGGAGAATTGCGTTTGTAATAATAACGTCGTGCTTTAGGAAAGCAGCCGCCAGGTGATGCGCTGCAGGCAGTCACTACAGCCAGTCCCTTGTATGAGCACTGGTTTGCACGAAACCCGGGCAAACATTACTAGTACAGGCAGTAGTGCAATACCAGGGTACAGGTCTGCTCAAGACGGCCAGTCACGTCAAAACTACATAATTCATTGTACTGTCTGTCTGCGTGTGGCTGAGGTTGTTGGTATGTCCGTTGGCTCTTGGTTCCCAGTACTCAGGCATAGGTAACTGTCTTGGCTGTTGTGTGCCAATGTACTCCATGTGGTGTAGACCAGGTGTGCATTGGTGGTCGATTCACATGGCTTTGCAGGTTGTGTGGATTGGTCAGTTATCTGGCGCTAGTCTTGATCTGTCTCATTCAGATATTGTCCGCTATCGTTGCTATAAGAGAAAACCTGTGGGTGCACATCTGGTGCATTTGCAGATTTGCGTGCTTCTCTTGCTACGTGCGTATACACGGTACATGGTAGACTACATGGTGTGTATACATTATAATCATAATAATATTAATCATTGAAAACCCAGAATCGATTTTCTTGTTCCTATCATCAGTGGGAAAAATACGGAACTAAAACTAAGGATACAACCAAAGAAACTGAAGTTAAGTACTGTAAATAATAATCATAATAATCATAATAATCATCGCCGAAGTCGCACCCACTACTTCGTAATGATAGTAATCATAATAATAATATAAATCTTTATTTTACATGTACTTCAATACTACAATTCTACAGTCATTTCTACAATATCCCGGCGGCATATGATAATAAAGCATTATCTCTACGGAAACTATAATTACAATAATAAGGCCACCCAGAATTAATTCGTTGTTTTGGGTCACTTCACTTATCAGTACCAAGGTCGGTCGGCGTTTTTCTTTTTTCTTTTTTTGGTTTCTGCCATGCAGACTATGGGCGCATTTGATTACACACATTTCGGTCAATTCTAGAATTAGTTATGGTGGATGCACGGTTCGATTACCCAAATTCCATCGTCAGAATTGACGGAATCCAATTCCATCACACCCCTCAATTCTGAAGAGAGGGTGGAATTGCTAATTCTCCAGCCAGAATCGATGGACTTGGCATACACGCCATGCTAGGTCCAAGTACGCACGAGGTGTACGGGATCCCACGTGATCCCCTTTTACGATTTTTAAGTGTAGTCGTTCGGTTACATGGCCGCAATCACGGTTTATTCTGTTCATTCGAGATTTATATAACCTGTGTCCAAAATACAACCAGAATGTTGGCTACTGTCATAGCCTAATGTATGTCTACAGCATTGGGTTCATTTTATGTACATGTATGTAGAATCCGTAACCATTCTGGCCATAGGGGCTCCACCTGTGTCATAAGGCGGCAGCACCAAAAGAATAAAAAGAAGAAAAAAGAGAATCTAAATGCACTCATAAACTAGCTGCCTATACCTATCACGATCAGCAGCAACGAGAGAGAGAGAGAGAGAGAGAGAGAGAGAGAGAGGCAGAATTGTACGATTAATTGATCAGTCTTTGATGCTGGTGAACCGAATTGATTGTGACCACGGGGTCTTTCTTGATCCCGGCACCATTCCATCCAAGAAATAGCTATCATGATGCCTAGCCGCATGTCCAAACCACTTCAACTTGATATGCTTTTAAAGTTGAATCAAGGCGTGTGAATGGGCCAATATCATTTTTTGACTTCCTGCAGTACTGACTGATTTGTGCGATGATGATAGTATTTGATGCCAAGCAACTTACGCAGATACCTGAGCTCAAAGCTCTAATTTTATGATAGCTTGTGAGATGGCTAGGGGTAAGCGGATTATTCCGGCAAAACTTTTGGCAAAATCAGGTCCTTTTTGAGAATGAGCATAAAATGACATCCGAAAAACAAGGGCAGATGCTCAATGAGGCTGTTATACACACCTGCTAGTGAAGGCATACTTTTTGGCATAATCAGGTCCTTTTGAGAAGGGGCATAAAATGGCATCCGAAAAACAAGGGCAGATGCTCAATGAGGCTGTTATATATACACACCTGCTATTCAAGGACCATACATGTACGTTGCGCTTCTTGTCGATTATTATTATTATTATTATTACACCATAGCTCAGTGGTTAGAGCATCGCTAGCTACAAGCGAGGGTCCCTGGTTCGAGTCCTGGTGGTGACAGTCAATTTTTTCTTCAGACTTTTCCCGTTTGTCTCTTTCCCTCAAACTAGTGAAGATTATTATTATTATTATTATTATTATTATGGGGGTGGCTTTATTGGTTTTGTGTTTGTATTATGCAGCATCCTGGGTCATTTAAGACCATGGGGAGTACTGCTGTTGTATGTGAAGAAAATATAATAAGGGAGACTGAGAAAAAAAGAAAGAAAAAAGAGAGAAATACTGTGAACAGCAAATCTACAATGATGCATGTACAATCTATTATACAACTAATCTGCGAGAATGAGACTTAACACAAGCAGGTACAGTAATAGCAAGAGAGTTAAATCAGAAAACAAAATCCGTTGAAAAGTAACCGTCATCAAATCTGAAATCGAGCCCTTCAGCGACACAATAGCACTGAAGGCAGCAGTATAATTCTTCTCATTCAACATCAGTGAAGCACCGTCAAAACCGGTGAATGGCGGCTGATGGTATTATTGTTGTCTTTGTTATTGGCAAGTGATTATTATTATTATTAGAGAGGTTCCGGGGTACGATTTTCCGTGCTAAAATCCGTATGGGCGCTACGGATTTTTTCCAGGCGTGCTCCATACGATTTTTCGGCACGGAGAATCCGTGTGGACTGGTTTTCATACGAACCATATTTCGTATGGAGATTTTGCGCCATCGCCCATCGGGTGCAGAAAGATTTTTCGCGTACAAATTTGGTACGAGAAACATCGATTTTTATTTATTCAACATCTCCTGGCCCGTCCGAAGACTGCCAATAAACATGAGAGGTCAGGTGATAGCCAACCACGGCAAGCTAAAAGGGAAAAAAAAGAAAAAAAAAAAGATGCTGTCAGAGAGGGAAAGGAGATAGGGAGAGAAAAAGAAAGGGAGGCACATTAATGATACATGGGATCACTTCGGATGAGACAGATTTTTCGCGGGAAGTTTTGATTTCGGTACAAATTTTCAAAATAAAAAGGCATAGCGCGGGAATGTGACGTGTTTGCGATCGTAACCTAGGCAATGACGGCAAACACATAAGTTCCGTACCCCGGAACTTTTCACTGCTCGAAAACGACGTATAAAAAATCCGTAGAGCCTCCACGGATTTTGGCACGAAAAATCGTACTCCGGAACCTCCCTAATATTATTATTATTCTGTCCCTCCTGGAAATCACGATTCCATGGACGCAACAAATTTCGCGATTTTGGCTTAAACCCGCGATTTTCTGAAAAATCCGCGATTTCCCGCGTTTTTGTTGTTTTCTGCACTTCTTTTAACATTTTTCTGCACTTTTCACGCAGTATACAGTGCTTTCCATGATCCTGCTTGTAGGTTATTTCCACAGTACGCAAATAGCGATTCTAAGGATACAACAAATTTCGTGACTTGGCCCAAATCCGCAATTTTCTGCCAATAGTTCCTAACTTTTCGCCGCATTTTTTGTTGTTTTCCACCGCAATTTCTTGCACAAGTTTCCGAGGATTTTTTCCGCAAATTCCCGCAGGGACAGATTATTATTATTATTACTTCAAGTACCGGTATATGCATTTCCGCGGCAATGTCAACCGCACAATGGCAACCCACATATTCGCATATGCCGGAAATAGAATGTTCTGCCAAAAACATAAATCAAATGGCATCATATAATAATATCCGTTCTGTGTAATCCAGTCAAGAGGAACATACGACTATGTTGATTTGGAATGATAAAAAAAGGTCAGTGTTTGGTTGTGAATTTGGTATTCCTCTTGCATAATTATTATTGTCCTGTACTTCCACAAAGCTCCCAGTCCACATCATGAGAATGGTCTGAGTCCTTTATTCATGACGATTATAATTATGTTCTTTTGGTCTTTCTAGTGAAGCGTATAAAAGCATAATTGGCTGTTTTCTCGAGCATTCTGCAAACATCCGTTAGAGCATAATCTGCTCATTTCCAGAGCATATACCGCTTACCCCTAGAGATGGTCCAGGTCTGGCAGCCATAGAGCACAGTAGCAAGAACAGATACCGAGCGTATTTTTTACTTTTTAATGCTAATAACTGGGCTATTATTGTGCATGCACCTGTCTAAGTGTAGATCTACAGGCAAGAGTACATAACCCCTGGGGTTATCATGGATGCTCTTCGTAGATATCTACAGGCTTACGCGCATGCTATGCAGTACGATAAATTCATGCCAGGGAGTCGTTAAAAACCGGTATTTTTTTACGACTCCCTCATTCGTGTAGTCATAAAATTTATGGCAAATTCTGGCACCATATTGGTTACCATGGCAGCAAAGCGAATTTTCCTTGCATTTTGGGTGAAATTTTGAATTTATGACAACAATTCGGCGATATCCTTTGACTTTTGCATGCGAAGTTTAATAGGGCTTGAAAGTGCTACGTCACAGCATAGCAACAATTTCAAAAATTCAAAAATTGGATCCACTTGGATCCAGTTTTTGTATGGATGGTATGGTATTTTTGGTATTGATTTATTTGAATTCGGTATCTCAACAGTACATTGTACAACTTGGGAAGATCCGAATGACATAGATACATAAACATAAAAGTGGAGTAGCTGCTACAGCGGATCATTTTATCGCAGATTGTGGGACTAAACTAATACCAGTATGCAAGTACACAAGAAATAAAAGCTGAATAAATACGACTGCATGACATTGGATCCAAGCACATTTCAAGCCGTCTTACTCACAGCAAGGTGATGTAACCAGTGAAACTGACTGATTTGGCTACTGGGGGCGGGGTTACAACTGGGGCGAAGTAAAAGTCACCCCTGCATACGACATGAGTGGGTTGCTATGCACCCACATACTGAGGCAATAGCAAAGTCACACCTTAGTGGATCCAAAATAGAAATCTGATGTCAACTTAGTACTCCCTGGCCGTTTTTGACGTCATCACTTTCAAGAGAACAAGTATAGTTGCAGTACTAGTACATGTAGTACAGTGCTGGCAACTGAAATCCGACCCCTGAGCGCCCGCTCAGGGGGTCGAATTTCAGTTGCCAGCACTGTTGTAGACCTACAACTACAAGGTCAATGATTATGATTGTACTGAGTCCGTACTGCATCATGAATGCATGCACCCCGGCCCGATCGATCCGAGACTGGCGGGAAGCTGTGCAACGCACATGCGTTGATGTTCGCATTGATTGGCATGTGCTGCATCATGCATGCATGCACCCCGATCCGAGAAAGGCGGGAAGCTATGCAACGCACATGCGTCGATGTTGGCATTTGCATAGGCTCTGTATGTATGTATCGTCACACGTACACATACATACATGTACATACATACATACATACATACAGTCATCATTGTACTACAGTGCTGGCAACTGAAATCCGACCCCCTAGCGTCTCGTACGAATCGCTAAGGCGGCTAGCGCACCGCTAGGGGGTCGGATTTCAGTTGCCAGCACTGTCGTACTTGTACAGTAACTCCTACAGTTGTCGGCAAAAAGATCGTCCACGAGCTGTTGATCTGATGCAGTCATAATGTCTGAATCGATGATGGTAATCTTCATGGAGCTAGCACGGGAGAGCGAATCACATTTGCTGCATTCACTAAAACATTCCCTTTAGAAGCCGAGTAAAAACATTGAAAGCAGCTTAGAGTTTTGTGACAGCCTCGGTTGTGAACCACAATGCTGCCGACATCGCCAAGTCCAAGACGGGTGTTGAAATGTCACGCTAGCTAGCCCCTAGCGCGCGACGCAGGGACATGCAGGCTCATCGAGCAGCTAGGACGATGGATATACTTGCAAGAGGAAATTATGGTTCTACGAACTGTAACTTTGTAAGTGAATCAGATTCAATCTGGTAGTTTGCACTTACCACACCCATACCGATAACGCCAATGAAGAGTGACGAACCGTATTCTGAAGGGCATGATGTCAGACGTTGTATTGTGACTATGCTGGACGTTAGTGATTTGTAACTCACACAGTACTATAGTACATGTGAGCAGTGCTCTGCAAAACCAACCTTAGGTGCTATTTTGGCGAAATTGAGATTTTGCTGGAGTGTTGAACCATGACCCTTTCTTCAACTTCTGGTGAAGTTTCAGGTGGATTGCATTCATATTCAGGTAGATACAATGACAATTTCTTTGTAATTGTCCTGTAAATTGTGCAGGAAACGTAGCAAAAATCCTGGATTTTATGCTACAGTTTGGAACAAATGCTGTGAGAATTGCAGCAGCATGATTGCAACCAAAGTTTGAAGAATAAACCTGGTTGTCGTATTCTTCAAAAGGAAAAGTTAAAGGGGAAGCTAAGCCTACAGTCCGTTTCAAAAAGATTTACAATCCTGGCGATCGCCCGCGGAGTTTGGTGTCTTACCGTATGAGCACTCGAGCGCTGCCTGGAAAAACTCACTGTGAACTCGAAGAAATATTCCGCGCGAAAGCAGGAAAAATGACAACACACGTCGTTGACACAGTCATGTACGTCTGGTTTACAACAAACGAGTTCTTCCTCGTATCGATAATGGAGTTAGAGAGAGGACATGTCGAAACGAAAGTGTTGTAAATGTTGACGAGCTGCGCTGCATGGGTCCGTTTTGTGACCAAAATAGTTTCTTTGAGCTGCGATGCAATTTACTCACCGTGTGACGAAAACGACATCGACACGGACTCATTCCCAAGGCCATGACTTGGCAAAGCTATCCGTGTGACTTCGACGACATTTTGAGAAAAGCAGACGCTTGTGAACGCTGATAGAAGACGGCGTTGACTGCTAAAATTCAAATAAATTGGCGATCTTGAAATACTAAAATAAATCTCAAAAAGCTACAGCGTGATGACTTCCATTATAATTCATTCACACCATTGCAGTGTTGTGGGTGTGTTCACATGGCGTGAGCCAGTCAAGTGTCAGTTAGTTCGGCAGGAAGCGCGAGCTCCAACAACAAGTCGTTTGGTGCAGCCATCTTCATTGTCTTGTACCAGCTTGATCACCAAAACAATGAAAAAAAGTTTGACTTGAGGATAGGTTGGGATTTGAACTCACAGCTTCATGGTCAGCAGACAGCATTCATAACCACAAGGCCAAAAAGGAAAGGATAAATCGTGGGTTTTGATAAAAAATCGATACTGGCTTCCTGGGCAAATTGTAAACCATGGGAAAAGGCCGGAAACCTGGCCGAAATTCTAACTCCTTAACGGTGGGTCCAATTGTTCCGAAACCTTCACAGAACAATTTGCCGAGTCCTAACAAGCCATTCTATGTACTTTGTTGTCCAATTTTCCCTTATCTTCATACTTTTTAAGACCCAAACCTGATTGTAAATCTTTTTGAAACAGACTATAAAATCAAATTTTCACCAGTTGTAGTCTTCAGGGTGCTGAGTCGAATGGTCTTGGTCCGAGGAAGCTGAGACGCTCCCTTCCTCCTTTATTCCCAATCGAACTCGCGCACTTCCACCGAGACTGGGTGACTGCGCCCTACTATATGGGGATTTGTATGCAAAATGTCACTAAAAGCGCCATTTCGTTCTTATAAAAGCACGGATGACCACGATTGGCCCATATATTGTAGTCTTTTGGACGCTGAGTCGACTGGTTATGGTCCGAGAAAGCTGCGATGCAGCGTTCCTCCTTTATTCCCAATCGAACATGGTGGAACAAGCCATAGCCAGCAATCGCATGTCATCTCGTACATTGAAAATCAACATAATTTTGCGAATCGACCTTTTTTTCAGGATCACTTTTCAACGAGGACGAAGCAAAGTCGGCCGAACGAAGCCTAGAGGAAGAAAATCACCCTCTCCACTTCACCATCACGATACTGACATACATACGAGATGAAACAACTAAAAAATTCACAAGAAAACTGTACGACCATCATCGCGCTGACTTTGGTCTGACTTTGGTCTGAGAATTTCTATCACGATCAAAAATGTACGAGGAGCACTCAAAAATCAGCCACAGACGTACCTTTATCGCTCTCTACTCCTTTTTCAAGGCACAAAAGTCGACTCTCCACTTTCAAACCAGGAACCAGACATACCAGTGGTCCTTTTCAGCTGCTCCACGAGCGCAGGAAATGTTCACCAAGGGGCGCAGAGCAGCATCCATTCCAGAAAAATAGCTAAAATACGAGTGAGACTGCATGCCTGAGTACATGAGTACATGTATGAGTACATGCAGAAAATAGTCAATTTCAGCGTTTCTGCTCCAAACAGCAACTAGCTTCGACTAGAAACAAAGATTACACCAAAGGATCAAACAACAACCATTTTCTGCAGTTTTTTTGCAGATGGCTTCCTTGTGCTTGGCCCAGCACGCCAAAAATCACACCTGGGAGGAGTACAAAAATTACAACTCTCAGATGTCCTTGATTGCTGGCCATGGATCACGTGCTCCTGCGTGCCAAGTCATCTGGTCACCGCGCCAGCAGGCAAAAACTTTCACACCAAGGTTCAACTCGAGTTCAACTCGAGTGACAGGACTGCATCTAAAAAAGGTCAAACAAGTGGTAAGTTGTACCCTGCAGGCACGGTGACCAGGTGACTGGTGTACGCAGGAGCACGTGACCGCTTGTTCAACCATGTTCGATTGGGAATAAAGGAGGAACGCTGCATCGCAGCCTTTTCGGACCAGAATCAGTTCTTTAAACTTTTCACAGCAGTGCCAAATTATTGGGGTCACTGAATGTGGGTGCCAGCAGCCTACAAGCACAAAGCCTGGTGGCAAAGCTGCATATACCGTATTTCCACAAATAGTAGGCCGGTCTACTATTTTTTCAACCTCGTCCTAACCCGGCCTTATAATCGAGGACGGTCTTGTATTCGAGGACGGTCTCTTATTCTTTCAACCCAGTTTGACCCCGGTCTTCTATTTTTCGCCACACAGTTTTAACCCCATTCTTCCATTTTCTTCTACACAGTTTGAGCACGGTCTTCTAATTTTACCCACAGTTTGAACACGGTCTTCTATTTTTAACACAAGTTTGAGACTCATTTAGTGGGCCCGGTCTTCTAATCGGAGACGGTCTTTTATTTTTTCAATCGCCCTCTGCCCCGGCCTTGTATACGAGGAAGGCGTTGTATACGAGGACGGCCTTTTAGTTGCGGAAATGCGGTAGTACGTTAGGCAAGATTTGGAAAAGAGACTGCCAAAATATCATTGTTATGAAACCTTAGAAGGATTTGTGCGGCCGATGCATACATCACTAGGCGTTCTAACTCCCAGATAAAACTATCAACATCTAACTCGGCATTGATCTTAGCTTCCTCTCTGGAAGATCGTTAAAGAGGAAGTTAAGCCTAAAATCAAATTTTCACAAGTTGTAGTCTTCGGGGTGCTGAGTCGAATGGTCTTGGTCAGAGGAAGCTGAGATGCTCCCTTCCTCCTATATTCCCAATCGACCTGGCGTACTTCCACCGAAACTGGATGACTGCGCCCTACTAGATGGGAATTTGTATGGAAAATGTCACTAAAAGCGCCATTTCGTTCTTCGTGCACTTCCCTGTGTCCAGCAATACAACAAGATCAGAGTAGTCATGGTCAGTTCTTGAGCTTCGAACGGGCAGAAAGGTGAGACATTGTCGCCTTTTGACCATTTGTGCCCACGTGTCACTTTCAACGTACCTCTGTATAACATAACCCGGCTGTAATATGAATGTAAGAAAGGTTTGCTCCCCACACCGGAGCTCGCGCTATTCCGCCGACTTTACTTGACACTTGACTGACTCACGACTGCCATCCAGAGCACACGAGAAGTCCATCGAACCTTCGACTCGGCAAACCTGCAAGAAAGCACCACTCCCTGCTCAATACACAGTGTTTCGGGGAATTCACCCCTCATCAGTTGAGCTTGAGTAGGCTGAGGAAGATTGTGCCTGAAGAGCACCACTTATATAGTGCTCTCCAGGCACAAACATCACCAGGGATACAAACTTACAGAGACGCTCCGCTTCCAGCGCGATAAACACCTCGTGAACACCAGATAGCAGCGTGAGTCAGTGTCGCTCCTGGACGGTGAGACAGACGTCGAGGACCCTCGGTCATTCGCAACGCTGTCACCTCCAAACCAACTAGTCGCAAGCCCGCGCTGGGCACAACTGTTGTGCCCAGCGCGGGCTTGCGACTAGTTGGTTTGGAGGTGACAGCGTTGCGAATGACCGAGGGTCCTCGACGTCTGTCTCACCGTCCAGGAGCGACACTGACTCACGCTGCTATCTGGTGTTCACGAGGTGTTTATCGCGCTGGAAGCGGAGCGTCTCTGTAAGTTTGTATCCCTGGTGATGTTTGTGCCTGGAGAGCACTATATAAGTGGTGCTCTTCAGGCACAATCTTCCTCAGCCTACTCAAGCTCAACTGATGAGGGGTGAATTCCCCGAAACACTGTGTATTGAGCAGGGAGTGGTGCTTTCTTGCAGGTTTGCCGAGTCGAAGGTTCGATGGACTTCTCGTGTGCTCTGGATGGCAGTCGTGAGTCAGTCAAGTGTCAAGTAAAGTCGGCGGAATAGCGCGAGCTCCGGTGTGGGGAGCAAACCTTTCTTACAAATCATCGCCGAAGTCGCAACCACTACTTCGTACTGTAATATGAATGGTCGCATTAATTTGATTTTGGGTTTGCTTGTAGGCCGCTAGCATCCGCATTCAGTGAATCTAAAATTTTGACACTCCTGTGAAAGGTTTAGTCGCGAAGTGAAGAATCACGGGCAAAAAGGCCCAAAACTTCGAGATTGTTTGATTTCAGCTTTGAGCAACCCTGGGCGAAGTGTTTATTGAAATGTGGAATTTTTTCTTGGTTCACTTCCCTATGTCCAGCTAAACAACAAGATCAGGGTGGCTATGGTCAGTTCTTGAGCTTCGAACGGGCAGAAAGGTGAGAAAGGTGAATAGTTTAGTCGAAAAGTGAAGAATCACGGGCAAAAAGGCCCAAAACTTCGAGATAGTTTCATATCAGCTTTGAGCAGCCCTGGGCGAGTTGTTTATTGAAATGTGGAATTTTTTCTTGGTTCACTTCCCTGTGTCCAGCTAAACAACAAGATCAGGGTGACTATGGTCAGTTCATGAGCTTCGAACGGGCAGAAAGGTGAGAATTTGTCGTTTTTTGCCCATTTGTGCCCACATGTCACTTTCAACGTACCTCTCTATAACATGACCCAGCTGTGATGTGAGTGGTCGCATTGATTTGATTTTTGGTTTGCTTGTAGGCCGCTGGCACCCGCATTCAGTGACGCTTATAATTTGGCACTGCTATGAATAGATTAGTCGCAAAGTGAAGAATCACGGGCAAAAAGGCCCAAAACTTCGAGATAGTTTGATATCAGCTTTGAGCAGCCCTGGGCGAGTTGTTTATTGAAATGTGGAATTTTTTCTTGGTTCACTTCCCTATGTCCAGCCAAACAACAAGATCAGGGTGGTGATTGTCAGTTCTTGAGCTTCGAACGGGCAGAAAGGTGAGAAATTGTCGCTTTTTTGCCATTTGTGCCCACGTGTCACTTTCAACGTACCTCTCTATAACATGACCCACTTGTGATGTGAGTGGTCGCATTGATTTGATTTTTGGTTTGCTTGTAGGCCGCTGGCACTCACATTCAGTGACGCCTAAAATTTGGCACTGCTGTGAATAGATTAGTCGCAAAGTGAAGAATCACGGGCAAAAAGGCCCAAAACTTCGAGATAGTTTGAAATCAGCATTGAGCAGCCCTGGGCGAGTTGTTTATTGAAATGTGGAATTTTTTCTTGGTTCACTTCCCTATGTCCAGCCAAACCGCAAGATCAGGGTGGCTATGGTCAGTTCTTGAGCTTCGAACGGGCAGAAAGGTGAGAAATTGTCATTTTTTGCCCATTTGTGCCCACGTGTGACTTTCAAGTACCTCTCTATAACATGATCCAGCTGTGATATGAGTGGTCGCATTGATTTGATTTTTGGTTTGCTTGTAGTCCGCTGGCACCTGCATTCAGTGACGCTTAAAATTTGGCACTGCTGTGAATAGTTTAGTCGCAAAGTGAAGAATCACGGGCAAAAAGGCCCAAAACTTCGAGATAGTTTGATATCAGCTTTGAGCAGCCCTGGGCGAGTTGTTTATTGAAATGTGGAATTTTTTCTTGGTTCACTTCCCTATGTCCAGCTAAACAACAAGATCAGGGTGGCTATGGTCAGTTCATGAGCTTCGAATGGGCAGAAAGGTGAGAAATTGTCGCTTTTTGCCCATTTGTGCCCACGTGTCACTTTCAACGTACCTCTCTATAAGATGGACCAGCTGTGATGTGAGTGGTCGCATTGATTTGATTTTTGGTTTGCTTGTAGGCCGCTGGCATCCGCATTCAGTGACGCTTAAAATTTGGCACTGCTGTGAATAGTTTAGTCGCAAAGTGAAGAATCACGGGCAAAAAGGCCCAAAACTTCGAGATGAATTGATATCAGCTTTGAGCAGCCCTGGACGAGTTGTTTATTGAAATGTGGAATTTTTTCTTGGTTCACTTCCCTATATCCAGCTAAACAACAAGATCAGGGTGGCTATGGTCAGTTCATGAGCTTCGAATGTGCAGAAAGGTGAGAAATTGTCGCTTTTTGCCCATTTTTGCCCACATGTCACTTTCAACGTACCTCTCTATAACATGACCCAGCTGTGATGTGAGTGGTCGCATTGATTTGATTTTTGGCTTGCTTGTAGGCCGCTGGCACCCGCATTCAGTGACGCCTAAAATTTGGCACTGCTGTGAACAGTTTAGTCGCAAAGTGAAAAATCACGGGCAAAAAGGCCCAAAACTTCGAAATAGTTTGATATCAGCTTTGAGCAGCCCTGGGCGAGTTCTTTATTGAAATGTAGAATTTTTTCTTGGTCCACTTCCCTATGTCCAGCTAAACAACAAGATCAGGGTGGCTATGGTCAGTTCTTGAGCTTCGAACGGGCAGAAAGGTGAGAACTTTTCACTTTTTTGCCCATTTGTGCCCAAGTGTCACTTTCAACGTACCTCTCTATAACATGACCCAGCTGTGATGTGAGTGGTCGCATTGATTTGATTTTTGGTTTGCTTGTAGGCCGCTGGCACCCGCATTCAGTGACGCCTAAAATTTGGCACTGCTGTGAATAGTTTAGTCGCAAAGTGAAGAATCACGGGCATAAAGGCCCAAAACTTCGAGATAGTTTTATATCAGCTTTGAGCAGCCCTGGGCGAGTTGTTTATTGAAATGTGGAATTTTTTCTTGGTTCAATTCCCTATGTCCAGCTAAACAACAAGATCAGGGTGGCTATGGTCAGTTCTTGAGCTTCGAACGGGCAGAAAGGTGAGAAATTGTCGCTTTTTGCCCATTTATGCCCACGTGTCACTTTCAACGTACCTCTCTATAACATGACCCAGCTGTGATGTGAGTGGTCGCATTGATTTGATTTTTGGTTTGCTTGTAGGCCGCTGGCACCCTCATTCAGTGACGACAAAAATTTGGCACTGCTGTGAATAGTTTAGTCGCAAAGTGAAGAATCACGGGCAAAAAGGCCCAAAACTTCGAGATAGATTGATATCAGCTTTGAGCAGCCCTGGTCGAGTTGTTTATTGAAATATGGAATTTTTTCTAGGTTCACTTCCCTATGTCGAGCTAAACAACAAGATCGGGGTGGTGATTGTCAGTTCTTGAGCTTCGAACGGGAAGAAAGGTGAGAAATTGTCGCTTTTTGCCCATTTGTGCCCACGTGTTCATTTCAACGTACCTCTGTATAACATGACCCAGCTGTGATGTGAGTGGTCGCATTGATTTGATTTTTGGTTTGCTTGTAGGCCGCTGGCAGCCGCATCAGTGACGCCTAAAATTTGGCACTGCTGTGAATAGTTTAGTCGCAAAGTGAAGAATCACGGGCAAAAAGGCCCAAAACTTCGAGATAGTTTGATATCAGCTTTGAGCAGCCCTGGGCGAGTTGTTTATTGAAATGTGGAATTTTTTCTTGGTTCTTTTCCCTATGTCCAGCTAAACAACAAGATCAGGGTGGCTATGGTCAGTTCATGAGCTTCGAACGGGCAGAAAGGTGAGAAATTGTCGCTTTTTGCCCATTTGTGCCCACGTGTCACTTTCAACGTACCTCTCTATAACATGATCCAGCTGTGATGTGAGTGGTCGCATTGATTTGATTTTTGGTTTGCTTGTTGGCCGCTGGCACTCGCATTCAGTGACGCTTAAAATTTGTAACTGCTGTGAATAGTTTAGTCACAAAGTGAAGAATCACGGGCAAAAAGGCCCAAAACTTCGAGATAGTTTGATATCAGCTTTGAGCAGCCCTGGGCGAGTTGTTTATCGAAATGTGGAATTTTTTCTTGGTTCAGTTCCCTATGTCCAGCTAAACAACAAGATCAGGGTGGCTATGGTCAGTTCTTGAGCTTCGAACGGGCAGAAAGGTGAGCACTTTTCGCTTTTTGCCCATTTGTGCCCACGTGTCACTTTCAACGTACCTCTCTATAACATGACCCAGTTGTGATGTGAGTGGTCGCATTGATTTGATTTTTGGTTTGCTTGTAGGCCGCTGGCACCCGCATTCAGTGACTCTTATAATTTGGCACTGCTGTGAATAGATTAGTCGCAAAGTGAAGAATCACGGGCAAAAAGGCCCAAAACTTCGAGATAGTTTGATATCAGCTTTGACCAGCCCTGGGCGAGTTGTTTATTGAAATGTGGAATTTTTTCTTGGTTCACTTCCCTATGTCCAGCCAAACAACAAGATCAGGGTGGTGATTGTCAGTTCTTGAGCTTCGAACGGGCAGAAAGTTGAGAAATTGTCGCTTTTTTCCCATTTGTGCCCACGTGTCACTTTCAACGTACCTCTCTATAACATGACCCAGCTGTGATGTGAGTGGTCGCATTGATTTGATTTTTGGTTTGCTTGTAGGCCGCTGGCACCTGCATTCAGTGACTCTTATAATTTGGCACTGCTGTGAATGGATTAGTCGCAAAGTGAAGAATCACGGGCAAAAAGTCCCAAAACTTCGAGATAGTTTGATATCAGCTTTGAGCAGCCCTGGGCGAGTTGTTTATTGAAATGTGGAATTTTTTCTTGGTTCACTTCCCTATGTCCAGCTAAACAACAAGATCAGGGTGGCTATGGTCAGTTCTCGAGCTTCGAACGGGCAGAAAGGTGAGAAATTGTCGCTTTTTGCCCATTTGTGCCCACGTGTCACTTTCAAGTACCTCTCTATAACATGATTCAGCTGTGATGTGAGTGGTCGCATTGATTTGATTTTTGGTTGCTTGTAGGCCGCTGGCACCCGCATTCAGTGACGCTTAAAATTTGGCACTGCTGTGAATAGTTTAGTCGCAAAGTGAAGAATCACGGGCAAAAAGGCCCAAAACTTCGAGATAGTTTCATATCAGCTTTGACCAGCCCTGGGCGAGTTGTTTATTGAAATGTGGAATTTTTTCTTGGTTCACTTCCCTATGTCCAGCCAAACAACAAGATCAGGGTGGTGATTGTCAGTTCTTGAGCTTCGAACGGGCAGAAAGGTGAGAAATTGTCGCTTTTTTCTAGGGGTGAAAGTGTGCATGCAAAACTCGAGTACGAGTACTCTATTTTTTTCCGATCGAGTATTCGAGTATACGACTATTGCCTGCACTGTCACTTTCCCCATTTCCAGCATCACGGCACATGCCACAGTTCACTTGTCCGCATGCACACACATTACGTACATACATGGATCACGTGTTCACGCATTCACGCCCGACCTCAATAACAATAGCCTTGAATAGGGCACAAATGTGCAGTATTATCAGATGTGATATCAATCATATCAATCATAATATTATTATCATCGATATGTGACGGTGAAATTCTCACAACAGCCAACCCTAGAAGGCAACCAAGAGCCACTAGTCAAATAAATTGAAACTAAAAGAAGTACACACAATCAGTGATTCTGAGCTCCACTGAGGAGACTAAACGCGTTCAAACAGCCACCTGCTCAGAAGTTAGTTAAATAAATGAATAAAGAAAGAAAGAACTGATGGAACATCATGATACGCACTGGCTGCAACTATCTGTCTACAGGTCAGGCAAAGGAGGCAAGTCATCGGCTTCTTCCTCTGCAAACCTCTCAAGCCGTGGCATCAACTGCTGGACCGCCACAGGGGCAGCAGTTCTTGCTGCCTGAAGACCACTGTTTGCATGAAGGAAGACGAGTGCATCAACGTTCTCGTGCGTTAGACTTGCTCGTAGTTTGCTGACAATGATGCCAGCCGCTGAAAATACTCGCTCCGACGGCACAGAGGTGGCAGGTATGCACAGCACGCGCTTTGCCAACCTTGCCATGGTGGGAAACCTGTCCGCATTCGTCCTCCACCAATCGAGTGGGTCCACAGATGAGCCTACTTGTTTCTCCGTGAAGAATTGGGTTACCTCCACCTCACAATCCGATGCTGCCGATGAAGTTGTGGATGGCTCGACGCTAGGGCACGCGAAGAACAACGACATGTCCTCTTCCATAGGTCGCTTGGCAGGTGGCTCCAGAATACATTCGTCATCAGAGCTGCTCCCATTGCTGTCGGCAGTGATTTGAGCACACACCCGGCGAACAATCTCTGACTTCAACTCGTCCTTGTCTTCGTCACTGTCCAAGAATCCGAGGCTCCGTGACCTGGGATCCAGTGCTGCAGATACAGATGGCAGCGAGATTGGGTCAAATGGATCGAGGACAACTTCACCTCGATTTCCATTGCCAGTGATTTCCGGAAATCCGCAGCCGATGCCGAGAGTTCCTCATTCGCAGTACGAAGACCACGTAGCAAAGACTTGGCCACCGGCACCACCAACGTCTGTGTACAGTAGGTTTCCCCACCAAGAACAGTGGTAGCCTTTGCTGGTGCCTCCAGTGCTGCCACTATCTCCTTGGCGAGATTCCACTGGTGGTCCTTCAACTGCAGGTGCCGATGGGAGCTCTTGGTCAGCTTGGGGTCTTCCAAAACCGCCATGATTGGCAGCCTCAGGTGAATCAGGCGCTGGAGCATCAGAAAGGAGCTGTTCCATCGCGTTGGAACATCCTGGATGACTCGTAGAGGAGTGCCAGACTTGCTAGCTGACGCCATAGCTACTTGCTTGTTGTTTAGCGCCTCTGTGCTCTTGGCACTGTGGCTGAAGTGACCAACAAGTTGCCTGGAAGAAGCCAGCAGTTTCGTGACAGGCCTTGATGCTGTTATAGCATGCCTGATGCAGGTTTGCAACCGATGGGCAGCGCAAGCTTGGTAATCCCAGTGATGTTGGCTGCGAAGAAGTCTGCTCGCTGCCATCTGGTTTGGTGCTTCATCATGGACTAAGCACTGCACAGTGTCATGCGCAATGTTGAATCTGCTAAGAACTGCTTCTGTGCTGGCAGCAAGGGTTTCCGCTGTGTGACTCCCGTTGAAGCGCTTGGTCTCAAGAACGTGCGACACCAGTTTCCAGTCGTCCGTGACATAGTGGCTCGTGTACGTTACAAAGGAGACCACAGCCTTCGATGTCCACGCACCCGTTGTGATAGCAATTGATGTAGCACCTGCTAATTTTGTCACAAGCTCCTTTCGTGCAGCATCGTGCCGCCGACGCACCATGGATGCGATGGTCGTCCGTGAGGGAACGGTGAATGAAGGTTCCACGAAGGACAGCAATTGCCTGAACCCAGGATCGTTGACTATCCCAAGAGGACGCATATCAGCAGTGACCCAGTCGGCGATGAGCCCCCGAATCTGAGTTGACCTGGCCGAATTACAAGTTCTCTTCGAGTGCGATACTGCAAACGATTCCATTGGCTTTGTCCCAACCGTGGTACGTGTTGCTGCCGCTGCGCTGCGCTCGCTCGGCTCGCTGCCTTTCTCACTTTCTCACTTTCCCTCTTCTCCTTGTAACTTTGGCATGTTAGCAGATGATTGGACAAGTTCGTTATACCACCCGTATATTTGTATGTGCCCTGGCAATGTTTGCACAAGACTTGCTTTGACACTGGTTGGGAGAAGTGGTCCCAGACCTTCGATCTCTGACCAGTCTTTCGTGGTAAGCCAGCCCCGCTTGATGACGATGCTTGTTGCAACTCCATTTTTCGTCAGGCAACACTACACTTCACTCAAGCCAACTACTGCAAACGAAAATCACTCAACTACGAAAGGAACTCTTGGATGTGACTGCGAGACCCACGAAGAAAACTGAAGGAGCAGCGACAGCTAGCACGTCTTCTCCGAGTTTCGCTACACGACTGTATTCACGGAGCCCTTCACATCTTTCGTTATGTAAACGGCTCCGTAGTACACGATTGACTCCCGCTCGATCCCACGCGCAGGGATTCCTGCTGAGCTCAACCACGCAAACCGGTACGGTAGCTATCCATAGTCGCATGTACAGGAACTGCTCTCCTCACAACCAAAACCGTTTTCCAGAACCTTTCCAGAACCAAAAGAAGTGCATGCCGCACTGCCCCTGACACTGGAAGCGAAAAGGTGAGAACTCAAACTGCATGCAGCATAGCACAACTTTGAACTAGGTACGCGGAGCGCCGCACTGACACTTGGCTACATGTACCACAAGACCATTTGGCAGCAGTATGCGGCATTGCGTGTTACTTTTAGAGAGAGTACGCTAGTAGGTCTACTAGTACTAGTACTCTGCACGCCTTCTGGGCTGTGCACGTAGGTCTACGAGTATGTGACTTGTGACCATGGTTGTTGACTGCATGCACAACACTCTACATGCTCAGGTATAATAAGGTGATCATGTGTGTACAAAACTTGTATTGGCAATAACTTTGGCATACAATAATATTTTTCAACCAAATTTTCTGTGTTGATACATTGGGTTAGTTGTCATCGATTTCCAATATCAAATTTAAATTATGAGCTGAATGACGTCATCAGTGCTACTTTTTATGTTCAGATTTCAACCCAAAACGCGGAGAAAACGAAAAATAGTAAGGCCACAAATCCTGGTGAACTGGATAGCCTTTGAGCGCTAGATAAAGGATATTGGTGGATATTGTACATAGATAACAACATTTCGCTGGAAACCAGTATCGACTTGTTTCACCATACGCACTGTACACATTTAGTATACGAAGCTGTCATACCTCGGGGTCTGTTCAGACTCACCACCGCGATGAACGGGTGTTTAGTATCGATATCCAGCACATTCCCGCTTGCTGGGATGTACAGCTAGCCAATACAACAGCTCTCATTCGCCAAAGACATTCCCCACGCTCCGCGTTTATGGATGAAGCTGTCATTGCCGTTTCAAAATAGCCGACATTGTCTCTTACACATAAATGACTGCGCTGTACATGTAGTGCATCACACCAGCAATCTGCTGTAGATCTACAGACAGTGCATGCAGCGAGCCGAGCATGCGCACTTGAGTAGGGTACTTTACTCCCACGCGCGCGCGATCGCTGGTCACAACTGAGTCTGTACACGCGACTGTGCTCGTGTCGTTGTGACTTGCAAGTGCACTCTGTACTGCACTGATGTACTGTATGACTGGACAGGAACAATGCAAGTGCAGTTTTCAGTGCGTGGACTCGGCTACTAAAACATTTTGTGGAAGGAAACAAGCCTTCTTTATGATCTTGGTCATTTTTCTCAATCGACTCTGCGCTTCGAGCTAGATGTGTCCGTGGGGTATTGCCCAACTAGAACTAGAGTCCTCACATGCCCCAGGTCGCGAGGAGCTAATCACTTTTGTCAGCAGAACTCCTGCTGGGGACTCGACACATTTATTCCGTCCGATGTCATCCCCGCTGCGAGTGGGGAGCTTCATGCCCACGATAAAAGAGAACGTCATGATATTTGAATCCTTCATCAGAGAAAGCTATTCGAGCTCAAAACGACACAAGACAATGGCCATGATAAAGATACTCGTACAGATCGCGATGTGACTGGCCTCCAAAAGTGCTGCAAAAGACTTGAAGTATTTTTCAAAACAAGATTGGGAAAAAAAGCTGAGCGCTCGAGTGCGGCGAACACGGCCAAACGCCATATTTTCCTTGGTAACATGACGTCAGCCACATTATCACCATGGCGAATTGCAGCGCTGATCTTGAAGTACAGCGGCACCAGAAAAGTGTCCTTATTCTACCTGAGTGCATGCATGCATGATAGAGTACTCGAATTTTTTCCGAGTACTCGATCGTTCAAAAAAAGCGATCGAGTACTCGAGTATTCGGTATAATCGTTTCACCCCTACTTTTTTCCCATTTGTGCCCACATGTCACTTTCAACGTACCTCTCTATACCATGACCCAGTTGTGATGTGAGTGGTCGCATTGATTTGATTTTTGGTTTGCTTGTAGGCCGCTAGCACCCGCATTCAGTGACGCTTATAATTTGGCACTGCTGTGAATAGATTAGTCGCAAAGTGAAGAATCACGGGCAAAAAGGCCCAAAACTTCGAGATAGTTTGATATCAGCTTTGACCAACCCTGGGCGAGTTGGTTATTGAAATGTGGAATTTTTTCTTGGTTCACTTCCCTATGTCCAGCCAAACAACAAGATCAGGGTGGTGATTGTCAGTTCTTGAGCTTCGAACGGGCAGAAAGGTGAGAAATTGTCGCTTTTTTCCCATTTGTGCCCACGTGTCACTTTCAACGTACCTCTCTATACCATGACCCAGTTGTGATGTGAGTGGTTGCATTGATTTGATTTTTGGTTTGCTTGTAGGCCGCTGGCACCCGCATTCAGTGACGCTTATAATTTGGCACTGCTGTGAATAGATTAGTCGCAAAGTGAAGAATCACGGGCAAAAAGGCCCAAAACTTCGAGATAGTTTGATATCAGCTTTGACCAACCCTGGGCGAGTTGTTTATTGAAATGTGGAATTTTTTCTTGGTTCACTTCCCTATGTCCAGCCAAACAACAAGATCAGGGTGGTGATTGTCAGTTCTTGAGCTTCGAACGGGCAGAAAGGTGAGAAATTGTCGCTTTTTTCCCATTTGTGCCCACGTGTCACTTTCAACGTACCTCTTTATAACATGACCCAGTTGTGATGTGAGTGGTCGCATTGATTTGATTTTTAGTTTGCTTGTAGGCCGCTGGCAGCCGCATTCAGTGACGCCTAAAATTTGGCACTGCTGTGAATAGTTTAGTCGCAAAGTGAAGAGTCACGGGCAAAAAGGCCCAAAACTTCGAGATAGTTTGATATCAGCTTTGAGCAGCCCTGGGCGAGTTGTTTATTGAAATGTCGAATTTTTTCTTGGTTCACTTCCCCATGTCCAGCCAAACAACAAGATCAGGGTGGCGATTGTCAGTTCTTGAGCTTCGAACGGGCAGAAAGGTGAGAAATTGTCGCTTTTTGCCCATTTTTGCCCACGTGTCACTTTCAACGTACCTCTCTATAACATGATCCAGCTGTGATCTGAGTGGCCACATTGATTTGATTTTTGGTTTGCTTTTAGGCCGCTGGCACCCGCATTCAGTGACGCTTAAAATTTGGCACTGCTGTGAATAGTTTACTCGCAAAGTGAAGAATCACGGGCAAAAAGGCCCAAAACTTCGAGATAGTTTGATATCAGCTTTGAGCAGCCCTGGGCGAGTTGTTTATTGAAATGTGGAATTTTTTCTTGGTTCACTTCCCTATGTCCAGCTAAACAACAAGATCAGGGTGGCTATGGTCAGTTGTTGAGCTTCGAACGCGCAGAAAGGTGAGAACTTTTCGCTTTTTGCCCATTTGTGCCCACGTGTCACTTTCAACGTACCTCTCTATACCATGACCCAGCTGTGATGTGAGTGGTCGCATTGATTTGATTTTTGGTTTGCTTGTAGGCCGCTGGCACCCGCATTCAGTGACGCTTATAATTTGGCACTGCTGTGAATAGATTAGTCGCAAAGTGAAGAATCACGGGCAAAAAGGCCCAAAACTTCGAGATAGTTTGATATCAGCTTTGACCAACCCTGGGCGAGTTGTTTATTAAAATGTGGAATTTTTTCTTGGTTCACTTCCCTATGTCCAGCCAAACAACAAGATCAGGGTGGTGATTGTCAGTTCTTGAGCTTCGAACGGGCAGAAAGTTGAGAAATTGTCGCTTTTTTCCCATTTGTGCCCACGTGTCACTTTCAACGTACCTCTCTATAACATGACCCAGTTGTGATGTGAGTGGTCGCATTGATTTGATTTTTGGTTTGCTTGTAGGCCGCTGGCAGCCGCATTCAGTGACGCTTAAAATTTGGCACTGCTGTGAATAGTTTAGTCGCAAAGTGAAGAATCACGGGCAAAAAGGCCCAAAACTTCGAGATAGTTTGATATCAGCTTTGAGCAGCCCTGGGCGAGTTGTTTATTGAAATGTCGAATTTTTTCTTGGTTCACTTCCCCATGTCCAGCCAAACAACAAGATCAGGGTGGCGATTGTCAGTTCTTGAGCTTCGAACGGGCAGAAAGGTGAGAAATTGTCGCTTTTTGCCCATTTTTGCCCACGTGTCACTTTCAACGTACCTCTCTATAACATGATCCAGCTGTGATGTGAGTGGTCGCATTGATTTGATTTTTGGTTTGCTTGTAGGCCGCTGGCACCCGCATTCAGTGACGCTTAAAATTTGGCACTGCTGTGAATAGTTTACTCGCAAAGTGAAGAATCACGGGCAAAAAGGCCCAAAACTTCGAGATAGTTTGATATCAGCTTTGAGCAGCCCTGGGCGAGTTGTTTATTGAAATGTGGAATTTTTTCTTGGTTCACTTCCCTATGTCCAGCTAAACAACAAGATCAGGGTGGCTATGGTCAGTTCTTGAGCTTCGAACGGGCAGAAAGGTGAGAACTTTTCGCTTTTTGCCCATTTGTGCCCACGTGTCACTTTCAACGTACCTCTCTATACCATGACCCAGCTGTGATGTGAGTGGTCGCATTGATTTGATTTTTGGTTTGCTTGTAGGCCGCTGGCACCCAAATTCAGTGACGCTTATAATTTGGCACTGCTGTGAATAGATTAGTCGCAAAGTGAAGAATCACGGGCAAAAAGGCCCAAAACTTCGAGATAGTTTGATATCAGCTTTGACCAACCCTGGGCGAGTTGTTTATTGAAATGTGGAATTTTTTCTTGGTTCACTTCCCTTAGTCCAGCCAAACAACAAGATCGGGGTGGTGATTGTCAGTTCTTGAGCTTCGAACTGGCAGAAAGTTGAGAAATTGTCGCTTTTTTCCCATTTGTGCCCACGTGTCACTTTCAACGTACCTCTCTATAACATGACCCAGTTGTGATGTGAGTGGTTGCATTGATTTGATATTTGGTTTGCTTGTAGGCCGCTGGCAGCCACATTCAGTGACGCTTAAAATTTGGCACTGCTGTGAATAGATTAGTCGCAAAGTGAAGAATCGAGGTAAAAAGGCCCAAAACTTCGAGATAGTTTGATATCAGCTTTGAGCAGCCCTGGGCGAGTTGTTTATTGAAATGTGGAATTTTTTCTTGGTTCACTTCCCTATTTCCAGCTAACCAACAAGATCAGGGTGGCTATGGTCAGTTCTTGAGCTTCGAACGGGCAGAAAGGTGAGAATTTTTCGCTTTTTGCCCATTTGTGCCCACGTGTCACTTTCAACGTACCTCTCTATAACATGACCCAGCTGTGATGTGAGTGGTCGCATTGATTTGATTTTTGGTTTGCTTGAAGGGCGCTGGCACCCGCATTTAGTGACGCTTATAATTTGGCACTGCTGTGAATAGATTAGTCGCAAAGTGAAGAATCACAAGCAAAAAGGCCCAAAACTTCGAGATAGTTTGATATCAGCTTAGAGCAGCCCTGGGCGAGTTGTTTATTGAAATGTGGAATTTTTTCTTGGTTCACTTCCCTATGTCCAGCCAAACAACAAGATCAGGGTGGCGATTGTCAGTTCTTGAGCTTCGAACGGGCGGAAAGGTGAGAAATTGTCGCTTTTTGCCCATTTGTGCCCACGTGTCACTTTCAACGTACCTCTCTATAACATGACCCAGCTGTGATGTGAGTGGTCGTATTGATTTGATTTTTGGTTTGCTTGTAGGCCGCTGGCACCCGCATTCAGTGACCCAGGAAATTTGGCACTGCTGTGAATAGTTTAGTCGCAAAGTGAAGAATCACGGGCAAAAAGGCCCAAAACTTCGAGATAGTTTGATATCAGCTTTGAGCAGCCCTGGGCGAGTTGTTTATTGAAATGTGGAATTTTTTCTTGGTTCACTTCCCTATGTCCAGCTAAACAACAAGATCAGGGTGGCTATGGTCAGTTCTTGAGCTTCGAACGGGCAGAAAGGTGAGAACTTTTCGCTTTTTGCCCATTTGTGCCCACGTGTCACTTTCAACGTACCTCTCTATAACATGACCCAGCTGTGATGTGAGTGGTCGCATTGATTTGATTTTTGGTTTGCTTGTAGGCCGCTGGCACCCGCATTAAGTGACGCTTATAATTTGGCACTGCTGTGAATAGATTATTCGCAAAGTGAAGATTCACGGGCAAAAAGGCCCAAAACTTCGAGATAGTTTTATATCAGCTTTGAGCAGCCCTGGGCGAGTTGTTTATCGAAATGTCGAATTTTTTCTTGGTTCACTTCCCTATGTCCAGCCAAACAACAAGATCAGGGTGGTGATTGTTAGTTCTTGAGCTTCGAACTGGCAGAAATGTGAGAAATTTTCGCTTTTTGCCCATTTGTGCCCACGTGTCACTTTCAACGCACCTCTCTATAACATGACCCAGTTGTGATGTGAGTGGTCGCATTGATTTGATTTTTGGTTTGCTTGTAGGCCGCTGGCAGTCGGATGCAGTGACGCTTAAAATTTGGCACTGCTGTGAATAGTTTAGTCGCAAAGTGAAGAATCACGGGCAAAAAGGCCCAAAACTTCGAGATAGTTTGATATCAGCTTTGAGCAGCCCTGGGCGAGTTCTTTAGAGAAATGTGGCTCTTTTTCATGGTGCTATTTTCTATGTCCAGCTACACAACAAGATGAGGATGGTCATTGCCATTTTCAGAGCTGCGAACGGGCAGAAAGGTGAGAAAATGTCGGATTTTGACCATTTGTGCTGACCTTTCAATTTCAACGTACCTCTTTATAACATGACCCAGCTGTAATTTCAGTGGTCGGATTGGTTTCATTTTTGGTTTGCTTGTAGCGCGCTGGCACCCGCATTCAGTGACCCAGAAAATTTGGCACTGCTGTGAATATTTTATTCGCAAAGTGAAGATTCACGGGTAAAAAGCCCCAAACTTCTAGATAGGTTCTTTTTCAGCTTTCAGCAGCCCTGGGTGAGTTCTTTAGAGAAATGTGACTCTTTTTCATGGTGCTCTTGTCTATGTCCAGCTAACCAACGAGATGAGGATGGTCATTGTCATTTTCTAAGCTGCGAACGGGCAGAAAGGTGAGAAAATGTCTGACTTTGACCATTTGTGCTGACCTTCCAATTTTAACGTACCTCTCTATAACATGACCCAGCTGTAATTTCAGTGGTCGCATTGGTTTAATTTTTGGTTTGCTTGTAGGGCGCTGGCACCCGCATTCAGTGACCCAGAAAATTTGGCACTGCTGTAAATATTTTAGTCGCAAAGTGAAGATTCACGGGTAAAAAGCCCCAAACTTCTAGATAGGTTCTTTTTCAGCTTTCAGCAGCCCTGGGTGAGTTCTTTAGAGAAATGTGGCTCTTTTTCATGGTGCTATTTTCTATGTCCAGCTACACAACGAGATGAGGATGGTCATTGTCATTTTCTGAGCTGCGAACGGGCAGAAAGGTGAGAAAATGTCGGATTTTGACCATTTGTGCAGACCTTTCAATTTCAACGTACCTCTCTATAACATGACCCAGCTGTAATTTCAGTGGTCGCATTGGTTTGATTTTTGGTTTGCTTGTAGGGCGCTGGCACCCGCATTCAGTGACTCAGAAAATGTGGCACTGCTGTGAATAGTTTAGTCGCAAAGTGAAGATTCACGGGTAAAAAGCCCCAAACTTCTAGATAGGTTCTTTTTCAGCTTTCAGTAGCCCTGGGCGAGTTCTTTAGAAAAATGTGGGTCTTCGCAAAGTGAAGATTCACGGGTAAAAAGCCCCAAACTTCTAGATAGGTTCTTTTTCAGCTTTCAGCAGCCCTGGGCGAGTTCTTTAGAGAAATGTGGGTCTTTTTCATGGTGCTATTTTCTATGTCCAGCTACACAACAAGATGAGGATGGTCATTGTCATTTTCTGAGCTGCGAACAGGCAGAAAGGTGAGAAAATGTCGGATTTTGACCATTTGTGCTGACCTTTCAATTTCAACGTACCTCTCTATAACATGACCCAGGTGTATTTTCAGTGGTCGCATTGGTTTCATTTTTGGTTTGCTTGTAGGGCGCTGGCACCCGCATTCAGTGACCAAGAAAATTTGGCACTGCTGTGAATAGTATAGTCGCAAAGTGAAGATTCACGGGTAAAAAGGCCCAAAATTCTAGATAGGTTCTTTTTCAGCTTTCAGCAGCCCTGGGTGAGTTCTTTGGAGAAATGTGACTCTTTTTCATGGTGCTCTTGTCTATGTCCAGCTACACAACGAGATGAGGATGGTCGTAGTCATTTTCTAAGCTGCGAACGGGCAGGAAGGTGAGAAAATGTCGGATTTTGACCATTTGTGCTGACCTTTCAATTTCAACGTACCTCTCTATAACATGACCCAGCTGTAATGTCAGCGGTTGCATTGGTTCCATTTTTGGTTTGCTTGTAGGGCGCTGGCACCCACAATCAGTGACCCTAAAAATTTGGCACTGCTCTGAATAGTTTAGTCGCAGAGATAAGATTCACGGGTAAAAAGCCCCAAACTTCTAGATAGGTTCTTTTTCAGCTTTCAGCAGCCCTGGGCGAGTTCTTTAGAGAAGTGTGGGTCTTTTTCTCGGTGCTCTTGTCTATGTCCAGCAACAGAACGGGATGAGGATGGTCATTGTCATTTTCTGAGCTGCGAACGGGCAGAAGGTGAGAAAATGTCGGATTTTGACCATTTGTGCTGACCTTTTAATTTCAACGTACCTCTCTATAACATGACCCAGCTGTAATGTTAGCGGTCGCATTGGTTTCATATTTGGTTTGCTTGTAGGGCGCTGGCACCCACAATCAGTGACCCTAAAAATTTGGCACTGCTGTGAATAGTTTAGTCGCAAAGTGAAGATTCACGGGTAAAAAGCCCCAAACTTCTAGATAGGTTCTTTTTCAGCTTTCAGCAGCCCTGGGCGAGTTCTTTAGAGAAATGTGGGTCTTTTTCTTGGTGCTCTTGTCTATGTCCCGCTATACAACGAGATGAGGATGGTCATTGTCATTTTCTGAGCTGCGAACGGGCAGAAAGGTGAGAAAATGTCGGATTTTGACCATTTGTGCTGACCTTTCAATTTCAACGTACCTCTCTATAACATGACCCAGCTGTAATTTCAGTGGTCGCATTGGTTTCATTTTTGGTTTGCTTGTAGGGCGCTGGCACCCGCATTGAGTGACCCTAAAAATTTGGCACTGCTGTGAATAGTTTAGTCGCAAAGTGAAGATTCACGGGTAAAAAGCCCCAAACTTCTAGATAGGTTATTTTCCAGCTTTCAGCAGCCCTGGGCGAGTTCTTTAGAGAAATGTGGGTCTTTTTCTTGGTGCTCTTGTCTATGTCCCGCTATACAACGAGATGAGGATGGTCATTGTCATTTTCTGAGCTGCGAACGGGCAGAAAGGTGAGAAAATGTCGGATTTTGACCATTTGTGCTGACCTTTCAATTTCAACGTACCTCTCTAAAACATGACCCAGCTGTAATGTCAGTGGTCGCATTGGTTTGATTTTTGGTTTGCTTGTAGGGCGCTGGCACCCGCATTCAGTGACCCAGAAAATTTGGCACTGCTGTGAATAGTTTAGTCGCAAAGTGAAGATTCACGGGTAAAAAGCCCCAAACTTCTAGATAGGTTCTTTTTCAGCTTTCAGCAGCCCTGGGCGAGTTCTTTAGAGAAATGTGGGTCTTTTTCTTGGTGCTCTTGTCTATGTCCAGCTATACAACGAGATGAGCATGGTCATTGTCATTTTCTGAGCTGCAAACGGGCAGAAAGGTGAGAAAATGTCGGATTTTGACCATTTGTGCTGACCTTTCAATTTCAACGTACCTCTCTATAACATGACCCAGGTGTATTTTCAGTGGTCGCATTGGTTTCATTTTTGGTTTGCTTGTAGGGCGCTGGCACCCGCATTCAGTGACCTAGAAAATTTGGCACTGCTGTGAATAGTTTAGTCGCAAAGTGAAGATTCACGAGTAAAAAGCCCCAAACTTCTAGATAGGTTCTTTTTCAGCTTTCAGCAGCCCTGGGTGAGTTCTTTAGAGAAATGTGGCTCTTTTTCATGGTGCTATTTTCTATGTCCAGCTAGACAACGAGATGAGGATGGTCATTGTCATTTTTTGAGCTGCGAACGGGCAGAAAGGTGAGAAAATGTCGGATTTTGACCATTTGTGCTGACCTTTCAATTTCAACGTACCTCTCTAAAACATGACCCAGCTGTAATTTTAGTGGTCGCATTGGTTTGATTTTTGGTTTGCTTGTAGGGCGCTGGCACCCGCATTCAGTGACCCAGAAAATTTGGCACTGCTGTGAATAGTTTAGTCGCAAAGTGAAGATTCACGGGTAAAAAGCCCCAAACTTCTAGATAGGTTCTTTTTCAGCTTTCAGCAGCCCTGGGCGAGTTCTTTAGAGAAATGTGGGTCTTTTTCTTGGTGCTCTTGTCTATGTCCGGCTATACAACGAGATGAGCATGGTCATTGTCATTTTCTGAGCTGCAAACGGGCAGAAAGGTGAGAAAATGTCGTATTTTGACCATTTGTGCTGACCTTTCAATTTCAACGTACCTCTCTATAACATGACCCAGCTGTAATTTCAGTGGTCGCATTGGTTTGATTTTTGGTTTGCTTGTAGGGCGCTGGCACCCGCATTCCGTGACCCAGAAAATTTGGCACTGCTGTGAATAGTTTAGTCGCAAAGTGAAGATTCACGGGTAAAAAGCCCCAAACTTCTAGATAGGTTCTTTTTCAGCTTTCAGCAGCCCTGGGCGAGTTCTTTAGAGAAATGTGGGTCTTTTTCATGGTGCTATTTTCTATGTCCAGCTATGACGAAGTGTAGTTCGTGGCTGGAACACGGAGTCACGCGGCACTCGCTGCACTGAAACTGGCCAGGCTCGTAGATCTACGTCGTACTTGCGGTGCGGTGCGCGGCCCCATAGATCTGCGCAGCGTGAGAACATAGATTTGTTTTCGCTCGCACGGCAAGATGAAACATTTCAGTCGTCGTGCAACCAGCGCAGACTCAGGATCAGAATGTCGATGGCCTGGCTTTCTTTGCCTCTCTCCAGTCAGACGTCTCCTTTGTCGCCAAGGGGAATCGCAGGGACCTCCTCGAAGCCATTGTAGAATGCTTGGGAGGATTATCCTGGCGAGAAAATGCGAAGCGTGTGGATGTGCTTGTACGACTCGTTTCACGGCATAATGGAGGTCGCGGGTTGGAACGACTGAATATAGTCGACAACGATTCGTACACAGCTCTAGAGATGAAGAGGACGTAGCCAAAGTCCAGCGTCGGACCATCACTGCAGGTGACAAGAATCTGAACGAAATGCGAGCGGAAGCAGCGACTGTTGGCGATGCGGAGTCATTGTCGTCAGGTGACAATGACATGAGCGACGAAGACTCTGAAAATACTCAATCTCATTCGTCTGAGTTGCTTTTTTTCTTTGTATATAGCTTGTAAACAGGTTAGACAATGCCACGAGTGTTATTCCGAGTCAAACGGAACCATTCCAGAGCTGTGCGCAGCTTTCAAAAAAAAAGTCACGAAGTTTTTGTATACGGAGGAAGTAGTTTAGTCGCAAAGTGAAGATTCACGGGTAAAAAGCCCCAAACTTCTAGATAGGTTCTTTTTCAGCTTTCAGCAGCCCTGGGTGAGTTCTTTAGAGAAATGTGGCTCTTTTTCATGGTGCTATTTTCTATGTCCAGCTACACAACGAGATGAGGATGGTCATTGTCATTTTCTGAGCTGCGAACGGGCAGAAAGTTGAGAAAATGTCGGATTTTGACCATTTGTGCTGACCTTTCAATTTCAACGTACCTCTCTATAACATAACCCAACTGTAATTTCAGTGGTCGCATTGGTTTCATTTTTGGTTTGCTTGTAGGGCGCTGGCACCCGCATTCAGTGACCCAGAAAATTTGGCACTGCTGTGAATAGTATAGTCGCAAAGTGAAGATTCACGGGTAAAAAGCCCCAAACTTCTAGATAGGTTCTTTTTCAGCTTTCAGCAGCATTGGGCAAGTTCTTTAGAGAAATGTGTGCCTTTTTCTTGGTGCTCTTGTCTATGTCCAGCTATACAACGAGATGAGCATGGTCATTGTCATTTTCTGAGCTGCGAACGGGCAGAAAGGTGAGAAAATGTCGGATTTTGACCATTTGTGCTGACCTTTCAATTTCAACGTACCTCTCTATAACATGACCCAGCTGTAATTTCAGTGGTCGCATTGGTTTGATTTTTGGTTTGCTTGTAGGGCGCTGGCACCCGCATTCAGTGACCCAGAAAATTTGGCACTGCTGTGAATAGTTTAGTCGCAAAGTGAAGATTCACGGGTAAAAAGCCCCAAACTTCTAGATAGGTTCTTTTTCAGCTTTCAGCAGCCCTGGGCGAGTTCTTTAGAGAAATGTGGGTCTTTTTCTTGGTGCTCTTGTCTATGTCCGGCTATACAACGAGATGAGCATGGTCATTGTCATTTTCTGAGCTGCAAACGGGCAGAAAGGTGAGAAAATGTCGTATTTTGACCATTTGTGCTGACCTTTCAATTTCAACGTACCTCTCTATAACATGACCCAGCTGTAATTTCAGTGGTCGCATTGGTTTGATTTTTGGTTTGCTTGTAGGGCGCTGGCACCCGCATTCCGTGACCCAGAAAATTTGGCACTGCTGTGAATAGTTTAGTCGCAAAGTGAAGATTCACGGGTAAAAAGCCCCAAACTTCTAGATAGGTTCTTTTTCAGCTTTCAGCAGCCCTGGGCGAGTTCTTTAGAGAAATGTGGGTCTTTTTCATGGTGCTATTTTCTATGTCCAGCTATGACGAAGTGTAGTTCGTGGCTGGAACACGGAGTCACGCGGCACTCGCTGCACTGAAACTGGCCAGGCTCGTAGATCTACGTCGTACTTGCGGTGCGGTGCGCGGCCCCATAGATCTGCGCAGCGTGAGAACATAGATTTGTTTTCGCTCGCACGGCAAGATGAAACATTTCAGTCGTCGTGCAACCAGCGCAGACTCAGGATCAGAATGTCGATGGCCTGGCTTTCTTTGCCTCTCTCCAGTCAGACGTCTCCTTTGTCGCCAAGGGGAATCGCAGGGACCTCCTCGAAGCCATTGTAGAATGCTTGGGAGGATTATCCTGGCGAGAAAATGCGAAGCGTGTGGATGTGCTTGTACGACTCGTTTCACGGCATAATGGAGGTCGCGGGTTGGAACGACTGAATATAGTCGACAACGATTCGTACACAGCTCTAGAGATGAAGAGGACGTAGCCAAAGTCCAGCGTCGGACCATCACTGCAGGTGACAAGAATCTGAACGAAATGCGAGCGGAAGCAGCGACTGTTGGCGATGCGGAGTCATCGTCGTCAGGTGACAATGACATGAGCGACGAAGACTCTGAAAATACTCAATCTCATTCGTCTGAGTTGCTTTTTTTCTTTGTATATAGCTTGTAAACAGGTTAGACAATGCCACGAGTGTTATTCCGAGTCAAACGGAACCATTCCAGAGCTGTGCGCAGCTTTCAAAAAAAAAGTCACGAAGTTTTTGTATACGGAGGAAGTAGTTTAGTCGCAAAGTGAAGATTCACGGGTAAAAAGCCCCAAACTTCTAGATAGGTTCTTTTTCAGCTTTCAGCAGCCCTGGGTGAGTTCTTTAGAGAAATGTGGCTCTTTTTCATGGTGCTATTTTCTATGTCCAGCTACACAACGAGATGAGGATGGTCATTGTCATTTTCTGAGCTGCGAACGGGCAGAAAGTTGAGAAAATGTCGGATTTTGACCATTTGTGCTGACCTTTCAATTTCAACGTACCTCTCTATAACATGACCCAGCTGTATTTTCAGTAGTCACATTGGTTTCATTTTTGGTTTTCTTGTAGGGCGCTGCCACCCGCATTCAGTGACCCAGAATATTTGGCACTGCTGTGAATAGTTTAGTCGCAAAGTGAAGATTCACGGTTAAAAAGCCCCAAACTTCTAGATAGGTTCTTTTTCAGCTTTCAGCAGCCCTAGGCGAGTTCTTTGGAGAAATGTGACTCTTTTTCATGGTGCTCTTGTCTATGTCCAGCTAACCAACGAGATGAGGATGGTCATTGTCATTTTCTAAGCTGCGAACGGGCAGGAAGGTGAGAAAATGTCGGATTTTGACCATTTGTGCTGACCTTTCAATTTCAACGTACCTCTCTATAACATGACCCAGCTGTAATGTCAGCGGTCGCATTGGTTTCATTTTTGGTTTGCTTGTAGGGCGCTGGCAGCCACAATCAGTGACCCAGAAAATTTGGCACTGCTGTGAATAGTTTAGTTGCGAAGTGAAGATTCACGGGTAAAAAGCCCCAAACTTCTAGATAGGTTCTTTTTCAGCTTTCAGCAGCCCTGGGCGAGTTCTTTAGAGAAATGTGGGTCTTTTTCTTGGTGCTCATGTCTATGTCCAGCTACACAACGAGAGGAGGATGGTCATTGTCCTTTTCTGAGCTGCAAACGGGCGAAAAGGTGAGAAAATGTCGGATTTTGACCATTTGTGCTGACCTTTCAATTTCAACGTACCTCTCTATAACATGACCCAGCTGTAATTTCAGCGGTCGCATTGGTTTCATTTTTGGTTTGCTTGTAGGGCGCTGGCACCCGCATTCCGTGACCCAGAAAATTTGGCACTGCCGTGAATAGTTTAGTCGCAAAGTGAAGATTCACGGGTAAAAAGCCCCAAACTTCTAGATAGGTTCTTTTTCAGCTTTCAGCAGCCCTGGGCGAGTTCTTTAGAGAAATGTGACTCTTTTTCATGGTGCTTTTGTCTATGTCCAGCTAACCAACGAGATGAGGATGGTCATTGTCATTTTCTAAGCTGCGACCGGGCAGAAAGGTGAGAAAATGTCGGATTTTGACCATTTGTGCTGACCTTTCAATTTCAACGTACCTCTCTATAACATGACCCAGCTGTAATGTCAGCGGTCGCATTGGTTTCATATTTGGTTTGCTTGTAGGGCGCTGGCACCAACAATCAGTGACCCTAAAAATTTGGCACTCCTGTGAATAGTTTAGTCGCAAAGTGAAGATTCACGGGTAAAAAGCCCCAAACTTCTAGATATGTTCTTTTTCAGCTTTCAGCAGCCCTGGGCGAGTTCTTTAGAGAAATGTGGGTCTTTTTCTTGGTGCTCTTGTCTATGTCCAGGTACACAACGAGATGAGGATGGTCATTGCCATTTTCTGAGCTGCGAACGGGCAGAAAGGTGAGAAAATGTCGGATTTTGACCATTTGTACTGACCTTTCAATTTCAACGTACCTCTTTATGACATGACCCAGCTGTAATTTCAGTGGTCGCATTGGTTTCATTTTTGGTTTGCTTGTAGGGCGCTGGCACCCGCATTTAGTGACCCAGAAAATTTGGCACTGCTGTGAATATTTTAGTCGCAAAGTGAAGATTCACGGGTAAAAAGCCCCAAACTTCTAGATAGGTTCTTTTTCAGCTTTCAGCAGCCCTGGGTGAGTTCTTTAGAGAAATGTGACTCTTTTTCATGGTGCTCTTGTCTATGTCCAGCTAACCAACGAGATGAGGATGGTCATTGTCATTTTCTAAGCTGCGAACGGGCAGAAAGGTGAGAAAATGTCTGACTTTGACCATTTGTGCTGACCTTCCAATTTTAACGTACCTCTCTATAACATGACCCAGCTGTAATATCAGCGGTCGCATTGGTTTCATATTTGGTTTGCTTGTAGGGCGCTGGCACCCACAATCAGTGACCCTAAAAATTTGGCACTGCTGCTGTTGCTGCTGCTGCTGCTGCTGCAGGCCAGGCTAAAATTAGTGGCGGTCAATTCATCAGCCTTGCAAGCTGTTGAATTGTGTAACCCCGACACAAGTTGCTATGACTAACATAGCGTGTTCGCTATCATCGCGTCAGCAATGGGCATATGGAAGGAAGGTGCTGCTGCTGTGCCCGGTAGAGAGTCGCAAAGTGAAGATTCACGGGTAAAAAGCCCCAAACTTCTAGATAGATTCTTTTTCAGTTTTCAGCAGCCCTGGGCGAGTTCTTTAGAGAAATGTGGGTCTTTTTCTTGGTGCTCTTGTCTATGTCCCGCTATACAACGAGATGAGGATGGTCATTGTCATTTTCTGAGCTGCGAACGGGCAGAAAGGTGAGAAAATGTCGGATTTTGACCATTTGTGCTGACCTTTCAATTTCAACGTACCTCTCTATAACATGACCCAGCTGTAATTTCAGTGGGTGCATTGGTTTGATTTTTGGTTTGCTTGTAGGGCGCTGGCACCCGGATTCAGTGACCCAGAAAATTTGGCACTGCTGTGAATAATTTAGTCGCAAAGTGAAGATTCACGGGTAAAAAGCCCCAAACTTCTAAATATGTTCTTTTTCAGCTTTCAGCAGCCCTGGGTGAGTTCTTTAGAGAAATGTGGCTCTTTTTCATGGTGCTATTTTCTATGTCCAGCTACACAACGAGATGAGGATGGTCATTGTCATTTTCTGAGCTGCGAACGGGCAGAAAGGTGAGAAAATGTCGGATTTTGACCATTTGTGCTGACCTTTCAATTTCAACGTACCTCTCTATAACATGACCCAGCTGTAATTTCAGAGGTCGCATTGGTTTGATTTTTGGTTTGCTTGTAGGGCGCTGGCACCCGCATTCAGTGACCCAGAAAATTTGGCACTGCTGTGAATATTTTAGTCGCAAAGTGAAGATTCACGGGTAAAAAGCCCCAAACTTTTAGATAGGTTCTTTTTCAGCTTTCAGCAGCCCTGGGCGAGTTCTTTAGAGAAATGTGACTCTTTTTCATGGTGCTCTTGTCTATGTCCAGCTAACCAACGAGATGAGGATGGTCATTGTCATTTTCTAAGCTGCGAACGGGCAGAAAGGTGAGAAAATGTCGGACTTTGACCATTTGTGCTGACCTTCCAATTTTAACGTACCTCTCTATAACATGACCCAGCTGTAATGTCAGCGGTCGCATTGGTTTCATATTTGGTTTGCTTGTAGGGCGCTGGCACCCACAATCAGTGACCCTAAAAATTTGGCACTGCTGTGAATAGTTTAGTCGCAAAGTGAAGATTCACGGGTAAAAAGCCCCAAACTTCTAGATAGGTTATTTTCCAGCTTTCTGCAGCCCTGGGCGAGTTCTTTAGAGAAATGTGGGTCTTTTTCTTGGTGCTCTTGTCTATGTCCCGCTATACAACGAGATGAGGATGGTCATTGTCATTTTCTGAGCTGCGAACGGGCAGAAAGGTGAGAAAAAGTCGGATTTTGACCATTTGTGCTGACCTTTCAATTTCAACGTACCTCTCTAAAACATGACCCAGCTGTAATTTCAGTGGTCGCATTGGTTTCATATTTGGTTTGCTTGTAGGGCGCTGGCACCCGCATTCAGTGACCCAGAAAATTTGGCACTGCTGTGAATAGTTTAGTCGCAAAGTGAAGATTCACGGGTAAAAAGCCCCAAACTTCTAGATAGGTTCTTTTTCAGCTTTCAGCAGCCCTGGGCGAGTTCTTTAGAGAAATGTGGCTCTTTTTCTTGGTGCTCTTGTCTATGTCCAGCTATACAACGAGATGAGCATGGTCATTGTCATTTTCTGAGCTGCAAACGGGCAGAAAGGTGAGAAAATGTCGGATTTTGACATTTTGTGCTGACCTTTCAATTTCAACGTACCTCTCTATAACATGACCCAGCTGTAATTTCAGTGGTCGCATTGGTTTGATTTTTGGTTTGCTTGTAGGGCGCTGGCACCCGCATTCAGTGACCCAGAAAATTTGGCACTGCTGTGAATATTTTAGTCGCAAAGTGAAGATTCACGGGTAAAAAGCCCCAAACTTTTAGATAGGTTCTTTTTCAGCTTTCAGCAGCCCTGGGCGAGTTCTTTAGAGAAATGTGACTCTTTTTCATGGTGCTTTTGTCTATGTCCAGCTAACCAACGAGATGAGGATGGTCATTGTCATTTTCTAAGCTGCGAACGGGCAGAAAGGTGAGAAAATGTCGGACTTTGACCATTTGTGCTGACCTTCCAATTTTAACGTACCTCTCTATAACATGACCCAGCTGTAATGTCAGCGGTCGCATTGGTTTCATATTTGGTTTGCTTGTAGGGCGCTGGCACCCACAATCAGTGACCCTAAAAATTTGGCACTGCTGTGAATAGTTTAGTCGCAAAGTGAAGATTCACGGGTAAAAAGCCCCAAACTTCTAGATAGGTTATTTTCCAGCTTTCAGCAGCCCTCGGCGAGTTCTTTAGAGAAATGTGGGTCTTTTTCTTGGTGCTCTTGTCTATGTCCCGCTATACAACGAGATGAGGATGGTCATTGTCATTTTCTGAGCTGCGAACGGGCAGAAAGGTGAGAAAATGTCGGATTTTGACCATTTGTGCTGACCTTTCAATTTCAACGTACCTCTCTATAACATGACCCAGCTGTAATTTCAGTGGTCGCATTGGTTTGATTTTTGGTTTGCTTGTAGGGCGCTGGCACCCGCATTCAGTGACCCAGAAAATTTGGCACTGCTGTGAATAGTTTAGTCGCAAAGTGAAGATTCACGGGTAAAAAGCCCCAAACTTCTAGATAGGTTCTTTTTCAGCTTTCAGCAGCCCTGGGCGAGTTCTTTAGAGAAATGTGGGTCTTTTTCATGGTGCTATTTTCTATGTCCAGCTACACAACAAGATGAGGATGGTCATTGTCATTTTCTGAGCTGCGAACGGGCAGAAAGGTGAGAAAATGTCGGATTTTGACCATTTGTGCTGACCTTTCAATTTCAACGTACCTCTCTATAACATGACCCAGGTGTATTTTCAGTGGTCGCATTGGTTTCATTTTTGGTTTGCTTGTAGGGCGCTGGCACCCGCATTCAGTGTCCCACAAAATTTGGCACTGCTGTGAATAGTTTAGTCGCAAAGTGAAGATTCACGAGTAAAAAGCCCCAAACTTCTAGATAGGTTCTTTTTCAGCTTTCAGCAGCCCTGGGTGAGTTCTTTAGAGAAATGTGGCTCTTTTTCATGGTGCTATTTTCTATGTCCAGCTACACAACGAGATGAGGATGGTCATTGTCATTTTCTGAGCTGCGAACGGGCAGAACGGTGAGAAAATGTCGGATTTTGACCATTTGTGCTGACCTTTCAATTTCAACGTACCTCTCTATAACATGACCCAGCTGTAATTTCAGTGGTCGCATTGGTTTGATTTTTGGTTTGCTTGTAGGGCGCTGGCACCCGCATTCAGTGACCCAGAAAATTTGGCACTGCTGTGAATATTTTAGTCGCAAAGTGAAGATTCACGGGTAAAAAGCCCCAAACTTCTAGATAGGTTCTTTTTCAGCTTTCAGCAGCCCTGGGCGAGTTCTTTAGAGAAATGTGACTCTTTTTCATGGTGCTCTTGTCTATGTCCAGCTAACCAACGAGATGAGGATGGTCATTGTCATTTTCTAAGCTGCGAACGGGCAGAAAGGTGAGAAAATGTCGGACTTTGACCATTTGTGCTGACCTTCCAATTTTAACGTACCTCTCTATAACATGACCCAGCTGTAATGTCAGCGGTCGCATTGGTTTCATATTTGGTTTGCTTGTAGGGCGCTGGCACCCACAATCAGTGACCCTAAAAATTTGGCACTGCTGTGAATAGTTTAGTCGCAAAGTGAAGATTCACGGGTAAAAAGCCCCAAACTTCTAGATAGGTAATTTTCCAGCTTTCAGCAGCCCTGGGCGAGTTCTTTAGAGAAATGTTGCTCTTTTTCATGGTGCTCTTGTCTATGTCCCGCTATACAACGAGATGAGGATGGTCATTGGCATTTTCTGAGCTGCGAACGGGCAGAAAGGTGAGAAAATGTCGGATTTTGACCATTTGTGCTGACCTTTCAATTTCAACGTACCTCTCTATAACATGACCCAGCTGTAATTTCAGTGGTCGCATTGGTTTGATTTTTGGTTTGCTTGTAGGGCGCTGGCACCCGCATTCAGTGACCCAGAAAATTTGGCACTGCTGTGAATAGTTTAGTCGCAAAGTGAAGATTCACGGGTAAAAAGCCCCAAACTTCTAGATAGGTTCTTTTTCAGCTTTCAGCAGCCCTGGGCGAGTTCTTTAGAGAAATGTGGGTCTTTTTCTTGGTGCTTTTGTCTATGTCCAGCTATACAACGAGATGAGCATGGTCATTGTCATTTTCTGAGCTGCGAACGGGCAGAAAGGTGAGAAAATGTCAGATTTTGACCATTTGTGCTGACCTTTCAATTTCAACGTACCTCTCTATAACATGACCCAGGTGTATTTCAGTGGTCGCATTGGTTTCATTTTTGGTTTGCTTGTAGGG
Source organism: Sycon ciliatum (assembly GCF_964019385.1). Lineage (NCBI taxonomy): Eukaryota > Metazoa > Porifera > Calcarea > Leucosolenida > Sycettidae > Sycon > Sycon ciliatum. The sequence continues at coordinate 33,854,099 of NC_088643.1, forward strand.
CGCTGGCACCCGCATTCAGTGACCCAGAAAATTTGGCACTGCTGTGAATAGTTTAGTCGCAAAGTGAAGATTCACGAGTAAAAAGCCCCAAACTTCTAGATAGGTTCTTTTTCAGCTTTCAGCAGCCCTGGGTGAGTTCTTTAGAGAAATGTGGCTCTTTTTCATGGTGCTCTTTTCTATGTCCAGCTACACAACGAGATGAGGATGGTCATTGTCATTTTCTGAGCTGCGAACGGGCAGAAAGGTGAGAAAATGTCGGATTTTGACCATTTGTGCTGACCTTTCAATTTCAACGTACCTCTCTATAACATGACCCAGCTGTAATTTCAGTGGTCGCATTGGTTTGATTTTTGGTTTGCTTGTAGGGCGCTGGCACCCGCATTCAGTGACCCAGAAAAGTTGGCACTGCTGTGAATATTTTAGTCGCAAAGTGAAGATTCACGGGTAAAAAGCCCCAAACTTCTAGATAGGTTCTTTTTCAGCTTTCAGCAGCCCTGGGCGAGTTCTTTAGAGAAATGTGGGTCTTTTTCTTGGTGCTCTTGTCTATGTCCAGCTACACAACGAGATGAGGATGGTCATTGTCATTTTCTGAGCTGCGAACGGGCAGAAAGGTGAGAAAATGTCGGATTTTGACCATTTGTGCTGACCTTTCAATTTCAACGTACCTCTCTATAACATGACCCAGCTGTATTTTCAGTGGTCGCAATGGTTTCATTTTTGGTTTGCTTGTAGGGCGCTGGCACCCGCATTCAGTGACCCAGAAAATGTGGCACTGCTGTGAATAGTTTAGTCGCAAAGTGAAGATTCACGGGTAAAAAGCCCCAAACTTCTAGATAGGTTCTTTTTCAGCTTTCAGCAGCCCTGGGCGAGTTCTTTAGAGAAATGTGGGTCTTTTTCTTGGTGCTTTTGTCTATGTCCAGCTATACAACGAGATGAGCATGGTCATTGTCATTTTCTGAGCTGCAAACGGGCAGAAAGGTGAGAAAATGTCGGATTTTGACCATTTGTGCTGACCTTTCAATTTCAACGTACCTCTCTATAACATGACCCAGCTGTAATTTCAGTGGTCGCATTGGTTTGATTTTTGGTTTGCTTGTAGGGCGCTGGCACCCGCATTCAGTGACCCAGAAAATTTGGCACTGCTGTGAATAGTTTAGTCGCAAAGTGAAGATTCACGGGTAAAAAGCCCCAAACTTCTAGATAGGTTCTTTTTAAGCTTTCAGCAGCCCTGGGCGAGTTCTTTAGAGAAATGTGGCTCTTTTTCAAGGTGCTATTTTCTATGTCCAGCTACACAACAAGATGAGGATGGTCATTGTCATTTTCTGAGCTGCGAACGGGCAGAAAGGTGAGAAAATGTCGGATTTTGACCATTTGTGCTGACCTTTAAATTTCAACGTACCTCTCTATAACATGACCCAGCTGTAATTACAGGGGTCGCATTGGTTTCATTTTTGGTTTGCTTGTAGGGCGCTGGCACCCGCATTCAGTGACCCAGAAAATTTGGTACTGCTGTGAATAGTTTAGTCGCAAAGTGAAGATTCACGGGTAAAAAGCCCCAAACTTCTAGATAGGTTCTTTTTCAGCTTTCAGCAGCCCTGGGTGAGTTCTTTAGAGAAATGTGGCTCTTTTTCATGGTGCTATTTTCTATGTCCAGCTACACAACGAGATGAGGATGGTCATTGTCATTTTCTGAGCTGCGAACGGGCAGAACGGTGAGAAAATGTCGGATTTTGACCATTTGTGCTGACCTTTCAATTTCAACGTACCTCTCTATAACATGACCCAGCTGTAATTTCAGTGGTCGCATTGGTTTGATTTTTGGTTTGCTTGTAGGGCGCTGGCACCCGCATTCAGTGACCCAGAAAATTTGGCACTGCTGTGAATATTTTAGTCGCAAAGTGAAGATTCACGGGTAAAAAGCCCCAAACTTCTAGATAGGTTCTTTTTCAGCTTTCAGCAGCCCTGGGCGAGTTCTTTAGAGAAATGTGACTCTTTTTCATGGTGCTCTTGTCTATGTCCAGCTAACCAACGAGATGAGGATGGTCATTGTCATTTTCTAAGCTGCGAACGGGCAGAAAGGTGAGAAAATGTCGGACTTTGACCATTTGTGCTGACCTTCCAATTTTAACGTACCTCTCTATAACATGACCCAGCTGTAATGTCAGCGGTCGCATTGGTTTCATATTTGGTTTGCTTGTAGGGCGCTGGCACCCACAATCAGTGACCCTAAAAATTTGGCACTGCTGTGAATAGTTTAGTCGCAAAGTGAAGATTCACGGGTAAAAAGCCCCAAACTTCTAGATAGGTAATTCACGGGCGAGTTCTTTAGAGAAATGTGACTCTTTTTCATGGTGCTCTTGTCTATGTCCAGCTAACCAACGAGATGAGGATGGTCATTGTCATTTTCTAAGCTGCGAACGGGCAGAAAGGTGAGAAAATGTCGGACTTTGACCATTTGTGCTGACCTTCCAATTTTAACGTACCTCTCTATAACATGACCCAGCTGTAATGTCAGCGGTCGCATTGGTTTCATATTTGGTTTGCTTGTAGGGCGCTGGCACCCACAATCAGTGACCCTAAAAATTTGGCACTGCTGTGAATAGTTTAGTCGCAAAGTGAAGATTCACGGGTAAAAAGCCCCAAACTTCTAGATAGGTAATTTTCCAGCTTTCAGCAGCCCTGGGCGAGTTCTTTAGAGAAATGTTGCTCTTTTTCATGGTGCTCTTGTCTATGTCCCGCTATACAACGAGATGAGGATGGTCATTGGCATTTTCTGAGCTGCGAACGGGCAGAAAGGTGAGAAAATGTCGGATTTTGACCATTTGTGCTGACCTTTCAATTTCAACGTACCTCTCTATAACATGACCCAGCTGTAATTTCAGTGGTCGCATTGGTTTGATTTTTGGTTTGCTTGTAGGGCGCTGGCACCCGCATTCAGTGACCCAGAAAATTTGGCACTGCTGTGAATAGTTTAGTCGCAAAGTGAAGATTCACGGGTAAAAAGCCCCAAACTTCTAGATAGGTTCTTTTTCAGCTTTCAGCAGCCCTGGGCGAGTTCTTTAGAGAAATGTGGCTCTTTTTCTTGGTGCTTTTGTCTATGTCCAGCTATACAACGAGATGAGCATGGTCATTGTCATTTTCTGAGCTGCGAACGGGCAGAAAGGTGAGAAAATGTCAGATTTTGACCATTTGTGCTGACCTTTCAATTTCAACGTACCTCTCTATAACATGACCCAGGTGTATTTCAGTGGTCGCATTGGTTTCATTTTTGGTTTGCTTGTAGGGCGCTGGCACCCGCATTCAGTGACCCAGAAAATTTGGCACTGCTGTGAATAGTTTAGTCGCAAAGTGAAGATTCACGAGTAAAAAGCCCCAAACTTCTAGATAGGTTCTTTTTCAGCTTTCAGCAGCCCTGGGTGAGTTCTTTAGAGAAATGTGGCTCTTTTTCATGGTGCTCTTTTCTATGTCCAGCTACACAACGAGATGAGGATGGTCATTGTCATTTTCTGAGCTGCGAACGGGCAGAAAGGTGAGAAAATGTCGGATTTTGACCATTTGTGCTGACCTTTCAATTTCAACGTACCTCTCTATAACATGACCCAGCTGTAATTTCAGTGGTCGCATTGGTTTGATTTTTGGTTTGCTTGTAGGGCGCTGGCACCCGCATTCAGTGACCCAGAAAAGTTGGCACTGCTGTGAATATTTTAGTCGCAAAGTGAAGATTCACGGGTAAAAAGCCCCAAACTTCTAGATAGGTTCTTTTTCAGCTTTCAGCAGCCCTGGGCGAGTTCTTTAGAGAAATGTGGGTCTTTTTCTTGGTGCTCTTGTCTATGTCCAGCTACACAACGAGATGAGGATGGTCATTGTCATTTTCTGAGCTGCGAACGGGCAGAAAGGTGAGAAAATGTCGGATTTTGACCATTTGTGCTGACCTTTCAATTTCAACGTACCTCTCTATAACATGACCCAGCTGTATTTTCAGTGGTCGCAATGGTTTCATTTTTGGTTTGCTTGTAGGGCGCTGGCACCCGCATTCAGTGACCCAGAAAATGTGGCACTGCTGTGAATAGTTTAGTCGCAAAGTGAAGATTCACGGGTAAAAAGCCCCAAACTTCTAGATAGGTTCTTTTTCAGCTTTCAGCAGCCCTGGGCGAGTTCTTTAGAGAAATGTGGGTCTTTTTCTTGGTGCTTTTGTCTATGTCCAGCTATACAACGAGATGAGCATGGTCATTGTCATTTTCTGAGCTGCAAACGGGCAGAAAGGTGAGAAAATGTCGGATTTTGACCATTTGTGCTGACCTTTCAATTTCAACGTACCTCTCTATAACATGACCCAGCTGTAATTTCAGTGGTCGCATTGGTTTGATTTTTGGTTTGCTTGTAGGGCGCTGGCACCCGCATTCAGTGACCCAGAAAATTTGGCACTGCTGTGAATAGTTTAGTCGCAAAGTGAAGATTCACGGGTAAAAAGCCCCAAACTTCTAGATAGGTTCTTTTTAAGCTTTCAGCAGCCCTGGGCGAGTTCTTTAGAGAAATGTGGCTCTTTTTCAAGGTGCTATTTTCTATGTCCAGCTACACAACAAGATGAGGATGGTCATTGTCATTTTCTGAGCTGCGAACGGGCAGAAAGGTGAGAAAATGTCGGATTTTGACCATTTGTGCTGACCTTTAAATTTCAACGTACCTCTCTATAACATGACCCAGCTGTAATTTCAGGGGTCGCATTGGTTTCATTTTTGGTTTGCTTGTAGGGCGCTGGCACCCGCATTCAGTGACCCAGAAAATTTGGTACTGCTGTGAATAGTTTAGTCGCAAAGTGAAGATTCACGGGTAAAAAGCCCCAAACTTCTAGATAGGTTCTTTTTCAGCTTTCAGCAGCCCTGGGTGAGTTCTTTAGAGAAATGTGGCTCTTTTTCATGGTGCTATTTTCTATGTCCAGCTACACATAGAGATGAGGATGGTCATTGTCATTTTCTGAGCTGCGAACGGGCAGAAAGGTGAGAAAATGTCGGATTTTGACCATTTGTGCTGACCTTTCAATTTCAACGTACCTCTCTATAACATGACCCAGCTGTAATTTCAGTGGTCGCATTGGTTTGATTTTTGGTGTGCTTGTAGGGCGCTGGCACCCGCATTCAGTGACCCAGAAAAGTTGGCACTGCTGTCAATATTTTAGTCGCAAAGTGAAGATTCACGGGTAAAAAGCCCCAAACTTCTAGATAGGTTCTTTTTCAGCTTTCAGCAGCCCTGGGCGAGTTCTTTAGAGAAATGTGGGTCTTTTTCTTGGTGCTCTTGTCTATGTCCAGCTACACAACGAGATGAGGATGGTCATTGTCATTTTCTGAGCTGCGAACGGGCAGAAAGGTGAGAAAATGTCGGATTTTGACCATTTGTGCTGACCTTTCAATTTCAACGTACCTCTCTATAACATGACCCAGCTGTATTTTCAGTGGTCGCAATGGTTTCATTTTTGGTTTGCTTGTAGGGCGCTGGCACCCGCATTCAGTGACCCAGAAAATGTGGCACTGCTGTGAATAGTTTAGTCGCAAAGTGAAGATTCACGGGTAAAAAGCCCCAAACTTCTAGATAGGTTCTTTTTCAGCTTTCAGCAGCCCTGGGCGAGTTCTTTAGAGAAATGTGGGTCTTTTTCTTGGTGCTTTTGTCTATGTCCAGCTATACAACGAGATGAGCATGGTCATTGTCATTTTCTGAGCTGCAAACGGGCAGAAAGGTGAGAAAATGTCGGATTTTGACCATTTGTGCTGACCTTTCAATTTCAACGTACCTCTCTATAACATGACCCAGCTGTAATTTCAGTGGTCGCATTGGTTTGATTTTTGGTTTGCTTGTAGGGCGCTGGCACCCGCATTCAGTGACCCAGAAAATTTGGCACTGCTGTGAATAGTTTAGTCGCAAAGTGAAGATTCACGGGTAAAAAGCCCCAAACTTCTAGATAGGTTCTTTTTAAGCTTTCAGCAGCCCTGGGCGAGTTCTTTAGAGAAATGTGGCTCTTTTTCAAGGTGCTATTTTCTATGTCCAGCTACACAACAAGATGAGGATGGTCATTGTCATTTTCTGAGCTGCGAACGGGCAGAAAGGTGAGAAAATGTCGGATTTTGACCATTTGTGCTGACCTTTAAATTTCAACGTACCTCTCTATAACATGACCCAGCTGTAATTTCAGGGGTCGCATTGGTTTCTTTTTTGGTTTGCTAGTAGGGCGCTGGCACCCGCATTCAGTGACCCAGAAAATTTGGTACTGCTGTGAATAGTTTAGTCGCAAAGTGAAGATTCACGGGTAAAAAGCCCCAAACTTCTAGATAGGTTCTTTTTCAGCTTTCAGCAGCCCTGGGTGAGTTCTTTAGAGAAATGTGGCTCTTTTTCATGGTGCTATTTTCTATGTCCAGCTACACATAGAGATGAGGATGGTCATTGTCATTTTCTGAGCTGCGAACGGGCAGAAAGGTGAGAAAATGTCGGATTTTGACCATTTGTGCTGACCTTTCAATTTCAACGTACCTCTCTATAACATGACCCAGCTGTAATTTCAGTGGTCGCATTGGTTTGATTTTTGGTGTGCTTGTAGGGCGCTGGCACCCGCATTCAGTGACCCAGAAAAGTTGGCACTGCTGTCAATATTTTAGTCGCAAAGTGAAGATTCACGGGTAAAAAGCCCCAAACTTCTAGATAGGTTCTTTTTCAGCTTTCAGCAGCCCTGGGCGAGTTCTTTAGAGAAATGTGGGTCTTTTTCTTGGTGCTCTTATCTTTGTCCAGCTACACAACGAGATGAGGATGGTCATTGTCATTTTCTGAGCTGCGAACGGGCAGAAAGGTGAGAAAATGTCGGATTTTGACCATTTGTGCTGACCTTTCAATTTCAACGTACCTCTCTATAACATGACCCAGGTGTATTTTCAGTGGTCGCATTGCTTTCATTTTTGGTTTGCTTGTAGGGCGCTGGCACCCGCATTCAGTGACCTAGAAAATTTGGCACTGCTGTGAATAGTTTAGTCGCAAAGTGAAGATTCACGGGTAAAAAGCCCCAAACTTCTAGGTAGGTTCTTTTTCAGCTTTCAGCAGCCCTGGGTGAGTTCTTTAGAGAAATGTGGCTCTTTTTCACGGTGTTATTTTCTATGTCCAGCTACACAACAAGATGAGGATGGTCATTGTCATTTTCTGAGCGGCGAACGGGCAGAAAGGTGGGAAAATGTCGGATTTTGACCATTTGTGCTGACCTTTCAATTTCAACGTACCTCTCTATAACATGACCCAGCTGTAATTTCAGTGGTCGCATTGGTTTCATTTTTGGTTTGCTTGTAGGGCGCTGGCACCCGCATTCAGTGACCCAGAAGAGTTGGTACTGCTGTGAATATTTTAGTCGCAAATTGAAGATTCACGGGCAAAAAGCCCCAAACTTCTAGATAGGTTCTTTTTCAGCTTTCAGCAGCCCTGGGTGAGTTCTTTAGAGAAATGTGACTCTTTTTCATGGTGCTCTTGTCTATGTCCAGCTAACCAACGAGATGAGGATGGTCATTGTCATTTTCTAAGCTGCGAACGGGCAGTAAGGTGAGAAAATGTCGGACTTTGACCATTTGTGCTGACCTTCCAATTTTAACGTACCTCTATAACATGACCCAGCTGTAATGTCAGCGGTCGCATTGGTTTCATATTTGGTTTGCTTGTAGGGCGCTGGCACTCAAAATCAATGACCCTAAAAATTTGGCACTGCTGTGAATAGTTTAGTCGCAAAGTGAAGATTCACGGGTAAAAACCCCAAACTTCTAGATAGGTTCTTTTTCAGCTTTCAGCAGCCCTGGGTGAGTTCTTTAGAGAAATGTGGCTCTTTTTCACGGTGTTATTTTCTATGTCCAGCTACACAACAAGATGAGGATGGTCATTGTCATTTTCTGAGCGGCGAACGGGCAGAAAGGTGAGAAAATGTCGGATTTTGACCATTTGTGCTGACCTTTCAATTTCAACGTACCTCTCTATAACATGACCCAGCTGTATTTTCAGTGGTCGCATTGCTTTCATTTTTGGTTTGCTTGTAGGGCGCTGGCACCCGCATTCAGTGACCCAGAAAATTTGGCACTGCTGTGAATAGTTTAGTCGCAAAGTGAAGATTCACGGGTAAAAAGCCCCAAACTTCTAGATAGGTTATTTTCCAGCTTTCAGCAGCCCTGGGCGAGTTCTTTAGAGAAATGTGGGTGTTTTTCTTGGTGCTCTTGTCTATGTCCCGCTATACAACGAGAAATTGTCAAATTTTGACCATATTTGACCTCCTGTCAATTTTAATGCATCTCCCTATAACATAACCCAGCTGGAATGTGAGTGGTCGTATTGATTTCATTTTTTGTTTGCTGGTAGACCGCTGGCACCCACATTTAATGACCTGGAATTTTTGGCACTGCTGTGAATACTTTAGTCGCAATGTGAAGATTCACGGCGACAAGCCCCAAACTTTAAGTGAGGTTATTTTCAGCTTTCAGCAGCCCTGGGCGAGTTGTTTAGAGAAATGTGGCTTTTTTCTTGGTGCAACTCCCTATGTCCAGCTATAAAACAGGATCAGGATGGTCATTATTCAAGTTCTGAGCTTGAAACGGGAAGAAAGGTGAGAAATTGTCAAATTTTGACCATATTTGACCAACTGTCAATTTTAATGCATCTCTCTATAACATGACCCAGCTGTAATGTGAGTGGTCGTATTGATTTCATTTTTTGTTTGCTTGTAGATCGCTGGCACCCACATTCAATGACCTGGAAATTTTGGCACTGCTGTGAATACTTTAGTCGCAAAGTGAAGATTCACGGCGACAAGCCCCAAACTTGGAGATAGGTTATTTTCAGCTTTCAGCAGCCCTGGACGAGTTGTTTAGAGAAATGTGGCTTTTTCTTGGTGCACCTCCCTATATCCAGCTATAAAACAGGGTCTGGATGGTCATTATTTATGTTCTGAGCTTGAAACGGGAAGAAAGGTGAGAAATTGTCAAATTTTTACCATATTTGACCCCCTGTCAATTTTAATGTATCTCCCTATAACATAACCCAGCTGGAATGTGAGTGGTCGTATTGATTTCATTTTTTGTTTGCTGGTAGGCCGCTGGCACGCACATTTAATGACCTGGAAATTTTGGCACTGCTGTGAATACTTTAGTCGCAAAGTGAAGATTCACGGCGACAAGCCCCAAACTTGGAGATGGGTTATTTTCAGGTTTCAGCAGCCCTGGGCGAGTTGTTTAGAGAAATGTGGCTTTTTTCTTGGTGCACCTCCCTATGTCCAGCTATAAAACAGGATCAGGATGGTCATTATTCAAGTTCTGAGTTTGAAACGGGAAGAAAGGTGAGAAATTGTCAAATTTTGACCATATTTGACCACCTGTCAATTTTAATGCATCTCTCTATAACATGACCCAGCTGTAATGTGAGTGGTCGTATTGATTTCATTTTTTGTTTGCTTGTAGGCCGCTGGCACCCACATTCAATGTCCTAGACATTTTGGCACTGCTGTGAATACTTTAGTCGCAAAGTGAAGATTCACGGCGACAAGCCCCAATTTTCTCTGGATCTGGAGAAATGCATTGGCCGTCTATCCGGTGCCCAAGAAACAGAACGTCTGTCCGGCCGAATTCACATTTAGACGGTTTGCAATATAGCTCATTCCTCCTGAGGGCGTTTAAGATGGTTCTGATATGATCGAGGTGCTCCTCCCATGATTTGCTGAATATGAGGATATCGTCTAGAAACACCACAACGAATTTACGCAGGTATGGCTGGAGGACACTGTTCATCAAGGTTTGGAATGTTGCCGGGGCATTTGTTAGGCCGAAACCCATCACTGTGAACTGAAAGTGACCGAATGGGGTATTTATTGCTGTCTTCGGAATATCTGTTTCTTCTATTCGAATCTGATTGTAACCGGACCTCAGATCTAGCTTGGTGAAATACGCACTGCCTTGGACGGTATCAAAGAGGTCGTCAATATTCGGTAGGCATGCCTTGTTCTTAATGGTTATGCGGTTTAGCTCACGCCAGTCGCATACCATTCGAAGTGTTCCATCCGCCTTCTTTACGAAGAACACAGGGGCTCCGTATGGGGATTTGCTGGGCTGGATGAATCCTCTACGGAGCAGCTCGGTGAGCTGAGCTTGAAGCTCATCCATCTCTGGTTTTGGTAAACGATATGCTGCACGAGATGGCGGTTTAGCTCCTTCTTCCGTTTTTATCTCGTGATCTGCGCCTCTTCTGGGTGGCAGCTTGTTTGGAAGCTCATCGGGAAAGACGTCCCCGAACTCCTTCAGCAGGTCCTTGAAATCCTTCTGATCCTCCCTACCCGGACTATCCACCGTCTGTGGCTCGTCCGGATCTGCTGTCACATACGCTAGGATTCCTTCTGCGCCACCTCTCATTGCATGCCTAGCCTGCTTCCCTGAGATGAGGAACGTCTCGATCGGTGGGTTGGATTTGTCCGTGCCATCACTTTCACTCGGTTGACAGATGATGGATCCACCCTCCAGCTTGATTTCATTGGTACGAAAATTGATCTGTGGGTTCGTCCGGGTCAGCCATGGTTTGCCGAGGATCACGTCATACCGCGTCATAGGGAATACTAGGAACTGTTGGTGCTCGCTAAAGTCGCCGACTACGGTCTTCAAGCTGTCCGTTTTCGTAATAGGCTGTGAGCGGACCGATCCATCAGCAAGTGTGACGTTCAGGACGTCGCTACCGGTTGTTGTGGAGATGTTGTGCTTCTTGACAAGGTCAGTTGAAATGAAGTCGTGGGTTGACCCAGAATCCAGTAGCATGGTAACGCGACGTCCATTTATCTTGCCCTGGACGCGCATTAGGTCGTGTTCGTTGTCGGCGGAAATGCTCCCTGTGCTGGCGGTTACTTCATTAGGCCGGCCAACAGTATCAGGTGACGAATGCTTGACAGGCGAGGCTTGAATTTCGGTCTCCTCGAGGCGTGGTTCCTCATTTGCTAAGGGGCTGAATTTGTTCTGAACTTTGATTCGTGGCCTATTCCTGGGTGCTCTCGTGTTCGCCAGTAGTCGCACTCCCTTCCTTACTGGCGTCCATCGTTTAAAGAAGGCTTGCTTGTGGCGTTCCTCCCTCCTTCTGGACAGAATCTGGCAATATGGCCGGGTTTCCTGCAGGTGAAACACAGCCTTGAACGACCCTCTGGCTCCCTGGTTTCTCTCCCACCGGATGGTGTTGGTTGGCTTGACCAGGGTCCAGGCTGGCGCCTCTGATGCCCTGGTGCGCGCACTGCCTTGGCGTAGCTTGCTTGGGCTAGCCGCATCGACTGGTCTGCTGAGACCGCAGCTCGTATGGCTTGGGCCAAATGGTGCGGATGCTCCCTAAGTACCTCACCGCTTAGGCCCTGAGCCAGCCCACGCGTGAACAAGATAGCTCTGGAGTGGTCATCAAGCTCGGGAACTTGTAAGCTAAGCCGCGAAAATTTGTTGATGTATTCGTCAAGAGTCTCATCTTGGTGAAGAGCGAATAAGTCGATGCGCGCCTGTTCCCTGTCATAAACCGGGCCGTACACTTCTCCCAGCTTGCTCTTCAGGTCTGGCCAGTCGGAAAACAGCGTGTTTGCCTCCTGAGAGGCGATAAACCAAAGACGAGCATTGCCCTCCAGAAAACTCGCCGCGTAGCTCAAGCGCTCCTCCGCGTTGTCCAGCTGCAGGGACTTCATGGCGAGTTCGATGGCGAAGGCCCACTCCTTGAACTCTCTTGTATCTCCACGAAACACAGGCGGAGACTTAACATGGCGCATGCGTGGCCTCTCTCCGCTGGGAGCTTGAGCACTTCTTGGCGTTTGATCTGATCCATCGCACTGACCGAGTGCGATAAGGTGATTCAGACGCTTCTGAATCTCGAATATACCGTAGGCGACTAATGCGGCCACTGCGCATAGCCCGAACATGACGAAAAGAAAAACCATCCTCTTGCTACCAGTGTAACAGTCCAACTAATTTCAGTAGTCATTCTTGGAATAAGCAATGATCCTTGCCATAATGCATTCTTATATACATGAACAAGCAATGATGGACATAACACCTAACAGCAGCAGCGTGATAATAGCAGGTGATAAAAAAAAACCATCCTCTTGCTACCAGTGTAACAGTCCAACTAACTTCAGTAGTCATTCTTGGAATAAGCAATGATCCTTGCCATAATGCATTCTTATATACATGAACAAGCAATGATGGACATAACACCTAACAGCAGCAGCGTGATAATAGCAGGTGATAAGTGTATCCTATTCCTAGTGTTAGTAGTAACAGTGAATCTGTTACAGGGTGTATGTAGCAGGTTCCAGCGTATTTATAGCGGCGTGAATGATGCTCAAGAAGACGGAACGCTGCACCCGGCAAATGAGCTGATGTCAAAGGGCCGTGAAATACATGCCTCTGCTGTAATTTGTTTGAGTGTAAAATGCGGAAAAGCCCAAAAGTTGGATAAACTGTCATCAACTTTATGCAGCCTTGGGTAAGTTGATTATAGCAATGTTTCTCTTTCCTTTTGTGTGATATATTTACCCAGCAATTCTTGGAGAGTGGTCACTATCATTTTTGAAGGCGTGAATGGCCAGCAATGTGTGAAACCGTTGATTTTTGAGAAGGTGAGCAATGCTGTCATTTGGAAGCGACCTCTGTATATCCAGATCCAGCAGCAACGTGAGTGGTCGGATTGACTTGATCTTCAGTTTGCTGGTAGGGCGCCGGTGCCCGAATGTATTGACTTGTATAATTCGTCTAAGCTCAAATTGGTATGAGTTTAAAGTCCGGAATCATGGGACAAGGCCCCAGCTTTTTTTAGCTTAAGGCAGCCCAGAACAAGTTGTTTCTAGCAATATGTTTTTTTTCTTTTCTTTTGTTGAATACCTTTTGCCCTGCTATTCTTGGAATGAAGAATGGTTACTGTCATCCTGGGAGGCATAAACAGCCAGGAATGCATGAAGACCTCAATTTTCATAAACAGCCAGGAATGCATGAAGACCTCAATTTTCATAAACAGCCAGGAATGCATGAAGACCTCAATTTTTCATAAACAGCCAGGAATGCATGAAGACCTCAATTTTTCATAAACAGCCAGGAATGCATGAAGACCTCAATTTTTCATAAACAGCCAGGAATGCATGAAGACCTCAATTTTCATAAACAGCCAGGAATGCATGAAGACCTCAATTTTCATAAACAGCCAGGAATGCATGAAGACCTCAATTTTTCATAAACAGCCAGGAATGCATGAAGACCTCAATTTTTCATAAACAGCCAGGAATGCATGAATACCTCAATTTTCATAAACAACCAGGAATGCATGAAGACCTCAATGTTTCATAAACAGCCAGGAATGCATGAAGACCTCAATTTTTCATAAACAGCCAGGAATGCATGAAGACCTCAATTTTCATAAACAGCCAGGAATGCATGAAGACCTCAATTTTTCATAAACAGCCAGGAATGCATGAAGACCTCAATTTTTCATAAACAGCCAGGAATGCATGAAGACCTCAATTTTTCATAAACAGCCAGGAATGCATGAAGACCTCAATTTTTCATAAACAGCCAGGAATGCATGAAGACCTCAATGTTTCATAAACAGCCAGGAATGCATGAAGACCTCAATTTTTCATAAACAGCCAGGAATGCATGAAGACCTCAATTTTTCATAAACAGCCAGGAATGCATGAAGACCTCAATTTCATAAACAGCCAGGAATGCATGAAGACCTCAATTTTCATAAACAGCCAGGAATGCACGAAGACCTCAATTTTTGATGACTTGACCTCTGCTGTCATTTGACAACGCACCTCTGTATATCTGGACCCAGCTCCAAAGAGATTGGGTGGATTGATTTCATTTTGGTTTGCTTGTAGGACGCTGATGCCCGCCAGTATTGACCAAGACAAGTTGGTTCTACTCCTCTACCTGCCTATAGCCGCCTCTAAGATTAATCTGCCTCTAGCTGTCTCTAAGTTGTCTCTCTTGATGCGTCTAGCTGCCTCTAGTTGGCTTTAGCTGCCTTGAGCTGCCTTGAGCTGCCTGAAGCTTCCTCTAAGATGCCTGCAAATGATAATCTGCCAGTGTACACATGTAGCAGAGGTACATGTAATGAATTTTATTTCACATAAACACGACTTGTGGTGAGGACCTTGGGTAGACGGGTACAGAATAGTACCCGAAAACCCGACGTCCCAGATTACATAATAATGTACAGTGCACGTGTACAAATTCATGTAATACTCCGCATGTCTACCCAGTGTGAGTGTGTAACTAAGAGAAGGCGTGCATTGTGGTGTTACCATGGAAACATTGTACTAATACTATCAGTGACTCTAGCTACACACTTACAATCACATAGAACTACTTGAATGTGTTCTAAAATAATAGAAGTGTGCCCGTAAATAGTGCTAGGACGTTCAGAGAGCACTCTGTTGAGAGGGGAACAACTCCACAGCCAGTAGGCCAACACATATGTGTAGTGGTTTACGTATTCATATAGCTGAGAACGGGTTTATCCACAACGCTAATCACGCGAAACCATGAAGTAAGAACCAAGGCAAAAAAGACAACCCAAAATTCGGCAAATAATACAACTTTTGTAGTATCCCTGCCTGGCTAATACGGAAGTAATACGGAACTAATACGGAACTTTACCTGATGTATATACAGTGTATCTCCGTATGTAAGCGTACGGCGTCTGTTGCATAAAAGCTGCTGCGCATTGCTGATTTCATTAGATTTTATAGCAACGACAAAACCGAGAAGAAGAAGTATTCAACCTCCAGGTGTGCACCGGAGAGAAAATCCTATTTATTTGCTGCTTCTTCTTTTACTAATAATTATGTCCCAGGTGTGTACCTGAGAGAAGAAGAATAAAAGCTAACTCTTGTTGATTGCACTGCGCCTACCACTCGGCTACCTATTACATTGCTGGCAGCGGTGTATTTTTAAATAAAACAACGTGATTCGACCCCAGACCCCCATGGCTCAACCCGTTGCAGATCCGTGTGACGAATCAAGATGAGAATCATGTTTCTTGCCTTCCTGGGCCTGGCCCTGCTTATTAGCCTGCAGCACAGTCAGGGTGCTAGCGTGGATCACCTTACCATGTCAGTGAGCTCTACAGGCAGAAAGTATTGATCACCATCTGGCGCTGCATCCACGCCCGCACCAACCCTGTGCTCGCCCAGCTCCTGACCCCGGCACAAGGCACCCATACCCGCCATCTAGGCCCCGGTGTAATATGCCCGAAACTTTGCCGAAAATGCTTCTGGGAAATTCTCGTAAACCTTGCCGAAAATGCTCCCAAACCGTGCCGAAAATGCTCGGAAAATGCTCACTTTTTTTGTCATCCTCAGCACATGCCGTCAAAACCAGGGAGTCAGAAAATACTCAGAGACTTGCTCGACTCTGCCATGGTAAACAATTCATAAACTACTCAACAAGAAGCTAACCCACGGAATGCGGAAGTGACGTTCTTGTTTGGGAAGTTTTTCTTCTCTCAATTTTGATACACACACCACGGCCAAGTGTTCCGTTTCCCCCAAGATGCTGCATCACGAGCCCAAAGTGCTGGGTTCGCGGATTGTGCCGAAAATGCTCCAAAAACTGCCGCCATATTACACGGGGGCCTACCGCCATCAGCAGTCAAATGGCCTACTAAGCCAGGCAAACCGTAGCCGCCGCGGTCAGCGGAGATTTTCTGTTGCTGGTGCTCTGCTGTGGAACGCTCTTCCTGGTGAGGTCCGCACAATTACCCGGCTACCTGAGTTTAAGCATGCATGTGTACCATTCGCCTGTAGGGAGTAGTTCGAGTTGCTGCTGATCGCTCTGCTCTCCCTCCCCGTGCAGTTCAGTAATCCTCACGTAGTATCACAGATACATCGTATTCTCTCTCTCCCCCCGTTAACTCGCAGTTATTAGTATCCTATTCTCTTACTATGTGCTTCCATAGCTTTTACTATCTTCTTCCATAGTTGTAGCACTTCCAGATCCACGACCCAGCAGCGCGTATGGGCATCAGTGCTCAATAGCTCCAGTGACAACGGAGCACTTCGGCCCTCCTCCAAGCCATCGGTCACTGCGCAGCCACCTCTCCCACAGGAGCACCGCCAGCAAACTAACCAGCACCAACGACCCCAACAGCGACAACAACAACAACAACAACAACAACAACAACAACAACAACAACAACAACAACAACAACAACAACAACAACAACAACAACAGCGCCAGAAGCAGCAGCAGCAACAACAGCACCACCAACACCACCAACACCAGCAACACGACGAACAATGGACTACAGTTACCAGCCGCAAACTGAGAGGTTCTCTTGGCTCCCTGCGGAAAGTATACTTTGTTGGCAATATTGATGACAGTTGCGACGCAGACTCCATAACGTCCCACTGTGTCCAGAATGGCATCACACCCACAGCTTGCCGCACCTTTCCTTCTCGCAAGCATGTAGGCACAAAAGCTGCAAGGCTTACAGTCCGTGAAGACCAATGTGCAGCCATCGAGGCAGATGGGTTATGGCCAGCGCCCATTCAGGTTCGGCCATGGGACTTCAGCGAGGCAAATAGGCCCACAGCCACCAACTAATCGACCGTGTTCCCACTCAATCCCCATGCACCAGTCTTCTTACCTCGCATCTATCGTGCCCAACCCTGCTCAACAGCAGCCACGACCTTGTTCCCACTCAACCCCCATGCACCAGTCTTCATACCTTGCACCTATCGTGCCCAACCCCGCTCAACAGCAGCCACGACCGTGTTCCCACTCAATCCCCATGCACCAGTTTTCATGCCTCGCACCTATCGTGCCCAACCCCACTCAACGTTTGTAAGAGAACAACCTCCACCTGATACCACACCAGTAAACGCATCCCCCCACAACAATAACAATAATTCTTGCATTCGGATATGTACCCTGAACTGTCGTAGTATGAAACATAAACTGGCTGATATTACAGACCTCCTTGACCACCATAAAGTAGACATTTTGTGTATAACTGAAACGTGGCTAAATTCGTGTATCCCAGACGAGATCATTAAGATACCGGGTTACGACCTGTTCCGTCGTGACCGGTCCCAGTGCAGCACTACATGGAGCGACTTGGGTGGTGGTGGGGTAGCAGTCTTCTCTTCGTCCGCCCTTTGTGCTATGCGCCGCCGGGATCTAGAGTGCAACAATTCAGAGATGATAACTGTCGAAACAGGAGCTACAATCATTTCCTGTATGTACCGTCCTCCAAGACACGATAGTCTTGCATTCTGCAACTCATTCAGTCCTCTTCACCCCCTCGTTGACAACCGTCCAGTAATTGTCGTGGGAGACTTTAACTCCAAGAACAATGAGTGGAACAACGCAGACCCTACGAACACTGCAGGTAGACACATCCAGTCCGCCTTTGACGACTATGGCTTCACTATGGTCTCCAAGAACCATGGAACGAGGCCAACTAAAGATTCTAATCCGTCCCTAGACCTGATTTTAACTAATATGCCCCATCTTGTCACTTCATGTTACACATCCATGCCCATTGCAGACCACTGTCCTCTATTTTGCGCATATTCTCCACCAGAGAAACGCCACTCTAGAAGTACTGTCAACGCAGCTGCAGTCTCCAGAAAGGTTGACATGCACCTCCTCAGGCAGAAACTGAGCACACTACCATTGACCGAATGCATGCAGGGCACCAACGTGCACATCAGTTTCAGATGCATGGCCTACTCTGCACTGTTGGACCAGGCAATTCAGGCAGCAACGACCATCACACGCCGGAAAAACACCCAGTCGAACCAACCATGGTTCACAAAAAAACTTAAGACGCAACGTCAGCGAACTAACCGCCTCTATGTGCTCCACCGAAAGGAGCCACTCAACGATTCCTTACGAGCTGCATACAAACTCTCGCGCAACCTGTACCACCGGTCATTAAGAGCCGCCAAGGACACATACTTGTCAACGCTCGGATACACAATGCTTGGCAAGGAAAGAAAGGGTGGCTATGCGTGGTGGAAACGTGCCAAAGCAATATGCAATATTGACCAAACAAATAAAAAGGCAATTCCAGACCTGCAGAACGGCAATGAAATTCACAAAAACAGATCAAGCGAAGGCCGAAACGCTGTGTACCTTCTTTGCCCGCCAATGCACCACTCAGTCCACGCCGCCGAATACTGTAGCAACTAGTATAACAATCAATGAAGCCGACGTCGATGGAAACAAATTTGGATTCGGAAACATACGCCCTGTTGAAGTCTTCGATGCAGCAAAGAGGCTGCAACAACATAAACCATCATCAGACATCAACCTGACAAACCGTATACTAAAGCAATTCGCAGATATCCTTTCCCAATCACTATCAGTATTGTTCAACTACAGCCTTGATGATGGTGTGTTCCCGTCCTCCTGGAAATCATCCACTGTAATACCGGTGTACAAGAATAGAGGTTGCGCCAAAGAGCCTACCAATTACAGACCTATATCCCTTCTCCCATGCATAGCGAAACTAATGGAAAAGATTCTCTCGGAACGTCTACTTCGATACTTGATGACCCAGGGTGTAATTTGTAAAGGTCAATTCGCATATGTACGCAACAAGTCTGTAACGGACCAACTTATCTTGCTAACCCAATCAATGGCTGTAAATATTGATAATGGCACTAATTTTGACCTGATATCTCTAGATTTCAGGAAAGCTTTCGACCGGGTCGACCACTCTATACTCCTAAAGAAATTCGGTAAGATTGCTACAGCTTCGTCAGTAAAATGGCTGAAGAGCTTCTTAGGGGATCGACAAATTGAAGTGAAGGTACATAGCACTAAATCGAAGAAGCTGAGCATCAACTGCGGAGTGCCTCAAGGTTCCCACCTTTCACCACTCCTATTCCTACTCTATATAAATGACCTGCCCAACGCTATGCAACATTGCACGCAATATCTATTTGCAGATGATGTCACCCTCCTACAAATAAAATCATTCTTCCCTAATTTAAATCATTGTCTAAGTCTCTCTTCATGTTCCGAACTGCTATTCTATGGAACTGTTTACCCCCCCAGTCTAACATCGGAAGCCTCGCTCTATAAGTTCAAAGCTGCCCTCAGGAAATTTACAGCTGACTATGCTTATGCAATCAACGGAATTCCGCCACCTTGCAGTTGATTTTCCCCATTTCTCTCCTCATCAATCCCTACTTCTCTTTGTACATACATCTACATCTACTGTTCTTTCAATCAAATGAACCCCTCGATAGGCACGTTGCCTTTGGGTCATTTCATAATAATAATAATAATAATAATAGCCACTTCTAGGCTAAGCCTTCACCGTCATTTTATTGGGTCGTCATCCCGTTTGAATGTGCGAAGTGAAATAAAAACCAACCAACCAACCAAGTTACCACAACATGTTCCAGATGTTGGTCATTTGATGCTACATGAGGCAGGTTGTCTCCGGTCAAACATCTCTAGCTTAAGATTTGTGTGTAGCTCTCCACCCCTAGGCCTGAAAGTTATCCAACGGGCCTTTTGTTTCCATTAATTATTTTTCCGAGGTGGGAGGGGGGGGGGCAGACTCTTTTTCAAGAGCCTCTTCGTTGGTATTGTACGGTTAGGAGACCACACCGAGAGCGAAAACCCTGAATTACATGATATAATGGTGCAGGATGAGAAAGAATACTTCTTTTCTCACTCACATGCTTCTGCCACACACACACACACACACACACACACACACACACACACACACACACACACACACACGCACCTCAGACCTCAGATCTCAGACTTGCCCATCGCGGAAGCGATGATAGCGAACAGCTATGTTAGACATAGCAACTTGTGCTGGGATTACACCATTCAACAGCTTGCAAGGCTGATGAACACACACACACACACACACACACACACACACACACACACACACACACACACACACACACACACACACACCCCACCAGCTAACAAACAACTGCAGGGACAGCCACAGCAAGAAAACAAAGAATAGAACATGAAGTGATATTTGACCTGCTTGAGTGACTTGAGTGATATAAGTTGTGACACTCCTGCAGCACACATTTCATTAGTCTACTGTAACTCGATCAAGCTGAGGTGATGAGGGATGAGGGATGGTAGTAGTAGTAGTAGTAGAATTTATTATTTTACTAGGGAACTCCCAACAGGCGTTGCCTTTTTACTGGGAACCCTAGGAATGACTTGGTGCTTGTGACAAATGCAGAAAGGGGCTTAGCTTGACGACATCCAGGTGGAAGCATGTTCCATCTGTCTGCTGCCAAAAATGAAATAGCATTCAGGCCGTAACGAGACGTAGCTCTGGGTAGGTTCAGAGCGGCTGAAGCTTGACCGTGGGTAGCAGCATTTGTGCGGCATGATGCAGAGCGGGGGGTAAATATCGTGCTTAAAAGAGGACTGGTGCAACGAGATAGACACCTAAAAACAAACACAAACAGCTTCAAGTTTACACGGCGAGAGAAAGTATACAGGTTATATTTGGTGAGAATGAAATCGATAGAAGTATACTGATCATGGCCAAACACTCGCCTTAGGCACCTATTGCTGGTTGACTCAAGTTTGTCTCTGAGTTTAGCAGACAAGCAGTGAAGATGGATCCCAAAAACATTAGAAAGGTTAAGATGCACGTTATTTCTGACGTGACGCGAAA
Source organism: Sycon ciliatum (assembly GCF_964019385.1). NCBI lineage: Eukaryota > Metazoa > Porifera > Calcarea > Leucosolenida > Sycettidae > Sycon > Sycon ciliatum. The sequence continues at coordinate 33,874,793 of NC_088643.1, forward strand.
GTTCAGCTCGCGTTATTTGGCTCGCACGTCGAAAATCAACGCGAGTGACCTGCTGCTCACGTCGAAATTTGGAGTTTTACGCCAAATTTGACGTGAAATTGCGCGTCACGTCGGAAATAACGTGCATCTCTCTATTGTGTAGTGTGTCCCTCCAGGAAATCGCGATTCCACGGATGCAACAAATTTCGCGATTTTGGCCCAATCCCGCGATTTTCTGAAAAATCCGCGATTTCCCGCGTTTTTTGTTGTTTTCTGCACTTCTTTTTACATTTTGATGCACTTTTCACGCAGCATACACTGCTTTCCGGTACCCTGTACGTACATGTACATACCGCATGTAGGTTATTTGCACAGCACACAAATAGCGATTCTAAGGATGCAACAAATTTCGTGATTTGGCCCAAATCTGGAATTTTCTGCCAATAATTCCGCGAGCTCCTGGCAAGTTCCGCACTTTTCGCCGCATTTTTTTGTTGTTTTCTGCCGCAATTGATTGCGTCCGTTTTCGAGAATTTGTCCGCAAATTCCCACAGGGATAGTGTATTGAGCAGGAGTGGTGGTTTTTGCCGGTTTACCGATTGCAAGGTTCGACATGCTTCTCGTGTGCTTCGGACGGCAGTCCTCAGTAAGTCAAGTGTCGGCAGCGCGAGTTCCAACCTGAGGAGCAGCCATCTTTTTTTTCGGATATTACCGGTATACCGCCGACGTCGCAATATCCTAGTTTCGCAGGTATGGCCGAGCAGTTTAGGAAGCCTAGCGTATGAGCTGCAAAGCGCGTGGCATGGTTTTCTGTGATAGCCGCCTTCCATTAATGCATTGCGCTGCTGTATTCCGTCCAGAGATCGAGATGCATGGATGTATCGAAGCTGTGGCGAGTTTTAATGGACTCGTCGACGTATCCATACTTGAGTCTTCAATAAACATAATTATATGTACGACTCGTACCCGTATTGCATTAGTATAGTGTTCCTTCTTCGAGAGCAGGTCACGACTGATTTTCGTTCCTTCGTGTGCTAGCGGACCCCTGCGTGGTTTGCGTTTTGATGAGCCAGCGATTGCGGCTCGGTCGATCGGGTCGAGGTGTGAAGATCTACGGACGTCTGTTCGAGCCGAATCTGCCGGCGCACTGACTGCTGTTCGCGCAGTCTAGAATCTTCTGAGTAGATCTACGTCTAGTCCTACTAGTTTGAGTGTCCGTAGGCTAGGCTGCATCTAATGCTAGCAGACGAGCAATTACTTCCCAACCAGGTGATTGTCGTTGTCTGGTGGAATTCTCTAGCTCTGTACAGAAGTCACCGTGCCACGTGCTAACTACGTGTCAGTAGCTGATTGGCCCATTTCAAAGTTCACACCAGACCGCGATGTCCTTCGCCATGCATTAGCGAGTGCTTTACACGATGAAGCGGTTGTATTGTTACTGGTACAGTGGTAGACCACGCGGCTAGCACTGCTAGACTGCAACGGGCAAGGGCCGTTGGACGGCTTCCGAGAATCGTATGGTGTGAGGTCAAAGTTCACGCTCGAAGAATGCTAGCAGCTGCATCCGCTCGCCAGCGAGGCCGGGTTGAATCAACTAACTAATATTACTTTTTCCTTGTAGATCAAGAACATGCTTCATTCTTCGTTGTTGTTTGGAAGGAAGGACGTGATGTCCTTCTTCTCCGTTTGCTTTCTTTGAGGCAAATCCGAGACACTGTAAAGCCGGCCAGCATTTGATAGGTGTATACAGAGCAAAGATAAGATGTAGTCGAGAGACTTATTTCTGAAGGATTCCGACTATCGTGTGCAGGTTTCTCAACTGGAGCGCCACGGGAAGCGAAGAAGGTACATTTTGGCCTTCATCTCTTTCACCACGTGTTGTGTATTCCTCGCCAACCTTCTTTACGCTTTATAGGAACACTCCTGCCCGCATAACAACATGTGGCGTCTTCGTGTGGGTCCGCTGTAAAAATAAAACACTGTCCTGTGATGATTCAGCGTTGTCTTCTGTTGTCTTTCTCTTTTTCTTTGCAGCCAAGGAGTGTATCAAGAGGCTTGATGCGCATGCGCGGTGTGACGGCGGCAAACTTCTGGCTGCATCTTTTTACATTTCCCAAGAGGTAAGAATTTCCTTTGTTGACTATCCCTCTTATGTCGTAAGGGGATTCTGGTGTCCTAGTTGACCACCTTATTGAATCGTGAATAGGATGCATCTCCACTTTCTCCCTCACTCTTGCCAACTAGCAGTTCAACAAGCACACGATTATCTACTAACAAGCGTTATTTCTGTTGTTTTGTAGGAAAACATGTTGCTGTGTACCGCTAGCTATTGCGGACACTGGGATTGCCCTGCGGGTGCGCCACTCATATCACCTTGTCGGTCACAAACAACTGCTACGCTGTCGTACCGTCCGGATGTTTTGCGGCCAGAACCTTTGGAACTCAAGGTATCCATCGCTGGAAGGGGTGCTCTCCTTTCGTTCAGGTACAGTACCCATGTTGGATCAGTTTTACTACAATGCCTTTGTTCGTGTTTTCACTGCTCCTTCCTAGCTGCATTTTGCGTTTCTGGCATCGACGCCAAATAGGATCTGGGTCATGAAGCTGTAGCTTTATGAGTTTCCACTCAAGCCTATCTATTTCCATTTGGGAAGACAGCACAGGATGTGCGCTCTTACAACTCCTTTCGCACTGCTGGTATTGCCTCTCATAAAAAAGAGATTTGTTCGACTATATCGTGGCGCTGTTTCAGAAACCTAGCGACGGTTTGTTGCTCCACCTTGGGACCTATCTGTCCATACAGCTTATGCATGTGTTGTGTGTGTGTGTGAGGGGGGGGGGGTATGATTCCTTCTGCTATTGCTTGGTGTTTATGGTTCAGTATCTCCTGTCGTGGTCCTGGAAATCCGGTCGAATGACTAGGGCCGGCGCCCTCAGTGTGTACAGAACGTTGCATGCAGTGCATAATTATGTTGTTCGTATGCGTACTCACGGCTTCATGGCCAGCGCCCTGGGGCCGCTTGACCCACGACCGGATTTCCAGGTGCATGCCAGTAGTTAGGATAATGACATAGATCAACCGAAATCAGGAGCCTGTAAAATGTGCTAAATGTTTGCTTTTTTATCATTTTATTTCTTTTATCTGCTTTTCATGATTTTCCAATAATCACCACTAAACTGACTAATTTCTAAACCTAATATCGAGAGTACCTTTACTGTAATGTTGATGGATACTCCACTGAACAGTAATATCCTTATCTAAAAGCTAATTCTTTTATAAACCGAGCTAATAAGTTTAGAATGCTGCTGATCTTCGGCAGAAACATAACCTGAACCTAAAACTACAATATACGCCAAACAGTGAAGTAAATGCTGCTGATTTCCAGCAGATAGATTCGCTGGAGCTGACCTAATCCATATTAAATTTTGTTGCTAAAACTGCTATTCGAACTAACCATACAGTTAAATACTGCTGAAGTTAAAGGGGAAGTTAAGGCAAAAATTAAAATTTCACCAGTTGTAGTCTTCGGGGTGCTGAGTTGAATGGTCGTGGTCCGAGGAAGCTGAGACGCTCCCTTCCTACTTGAATACCAATCGAACTCGCGCACTTCCACCGAAACTGGGTGACTGCGCCCTACTAGATGGGGATTTGTATGCAAAATGTCACTAAAAGCGCCATTTCGTTCTTATAAAAGCACGGATGACCGCGATTGGCCCATATGTTGTAGTCTTTTGGACGCTGAGTCGACTGGTTTTGGTCGGAAAAGGCTGCGATGCAGCGTTCCTCCTTTATTCCCAATCGAACATGGTTGAAGAAGCGGTCACGTGGTCCTGGGTGCCCAAATCACCTGGTCACCACGCCAGCAGGTGGCAACTTTCACACGAAGGTTGAACTCGAGTTCAACTCGAGTGACAGGACTGCACCCAAAAAAGGTCAAACAGGCTAGTAAGTTGTACCCTGCAGGCACGGTGACCAGGTGACTGGTGTACGCAGGAGCACGTGACCGCTTCTTCAACCATGTTCGATTGGGAATAAATGAGGAACGCTGCATCGCAGCCTTTTCGGACCAAAACCAGTCGACTCAGCGTCCAAAAGACTACAACATATGGGCCAATCGCGGTCATCCGTGCTTTTATAAGAACGAAAAGGCGCTTTTAGTGACATTTTGCATACAAATCCCCATCTAGTAGGGCGCAGTCACCCAGTTTCGGTGGAAGTGCGCGAGTTCGATTGGGATTCAAGTAGGAAGGGAGCGTCTCAGCTTCCTCGGACCACGACCATTCGACTCAGCACCCCGAAGACTACAACTGGTGAAATTTTAATTTTTGCCTTAACTTCCCCTTTAATAAGAACTACCGTAGTTACGCGCATATAAGCCCATGGGCCTATATCCGCATATAAGCCCACCTCCGTTTATAGGCCCATGGGCTAATAAACAGACCCAGACACCGTAGTACAGCATGTCAGTGCAGACTACATTACCAGCACCGGTACCTACAGTAGGCGGACAACCGCGCATGGACTTGTACTTTTTGACGTGCCAGCTGCCTTCAAAATTCGAATATAGGCCCAGGGCTAAAAAACGAACCATTATTACTGATTTTTTCCCCCGGAAAATGCATTATTTCGTATATTAGCCCATGGGCTTATATGCGCGGAACTACGGTATGGCTAAAATTCCAATCAGAACTAATTGATTAACATAGGAATACTCATAAGAAGGAGGGAAACTTGGTAACTGCATGAGCTGTATGGGCGATAACTCCATGGCAATATAAGTTTTCACCATCTTCTGAGAAGGTTGTGAATCCTGGCTTCAAAGCAACAAATAGTGCAACGAAATTCTGCCAATTCAATGTTCGCCATGATCCATTGTGGTTGCGACATCCTGTGCTAGCTCTCTTATGTACTTTCCCTGTAGTTCACGTACTTTTGTGGATGATCTATTAGTTGCAGATGTCCTTTTCAGCTGGATGAGTGTAATGCTTGTTTGGTATCACAGAATCCTAATGTTCTGCATTTCTCTCTTTGTTCCCTTCCAATGACCACATGGGCATGGGAGAGTGTATTCCAGGATGCAGGACTGCAATGACACGCTCTCTCACTGGCGGCCGTGTTTGTGAGCCATCTGTCACTCAGTGTGCACAGGTAGGCAGCTTCGTGGTGTATATGTGTTGAGTTCGAAACAGGACGACTGACGACATATCCAGACATTACAACGGGAACAGGTAGGTTGGGGGAACGACATTTATTATAGACGACGAGACAAGAGACCAAGACGAACGAAACGACTACATTGTGATTATTGACGAGTGAGGAAAGAGAGAGAGAGATCAAGTCTGAACGGCAAGATAAAGGGCCTGGGTAGCTATGGCAAATATGGGCGCGCAAGTAGCTACCCAGGCCAACGGAGCAAAAGGAGACAAAAGGTGCGTACGCAAGTGCATGCAGGCCAGCTAGAAAAGGTACGGGAGGGGGTACCTAACATACCACCCCTCCATGAAAAAAACCCCCGCGTCCTCGCGGAGAGAAAAAAAGAGAGAAAAAGATTTAAAAAAAATGACTGACGGAGAAAAAACACACACACACACATACTGCACGCGCGCACGGATCTCACGAAAGTGTGTACTAAATGCACTACAGATTATTCCTGTACTTCTTATAGTGTGTAATAACTATTGGAGTTTGACGAGGAACATGAATTACTAGTATTTTGCACGGCTAATACAGCCTAGTTACACTTTTGCTAAACATCCAAAAATTAGAGCGTGGCTCACCATGATCGGACCCCTAACTTGGTAATGTTTTACGAACACACGCGCGCACACACACTACAAAAAAATTCACGAAAAAAAATTTGACGAAGAAGGAACGCATACAAAAAAAGAAAGAGAGAAAGGTAGCTGACCTGCATGGCTTGAACGAGACTAGACGAGGTTGGCGTAGGAGAGACGAGGTTGATAGAGACGAGAAGAGTTTGGCGTAGGAGAGACGAGACTGACATGGACGAGACGAGGTTAACATAGACGAGACGAATGGCGGTTGAGGACGGCTGGGCATGGGATGATCTCAGGGTCGTGGGTCGATCAATAATCGGGCGCCAATGTTGAGTTCGAAACAGGACGACTGACGACATATCCAGACATTACAACGGGAACAGGTAGGTTAGGGGAACGACATTTATTATAGACGACGAGACAAGAGACCAAGACGAACGAAACGACTACATTGTGATTATTGACGAGTGAGGAAAGAGAGAGAGAGATCAAGTCTGAACGGCAAGATAAAGGGCCTGGGTAGCTATGGCAAATATGGGCGCGCAAGTAGCTACCCAGGCCAACGGAGCAAAAGGAGACAAAAGGTGCGTACGCAAGTGCATGCAGGCCAGCTAGAAAAGGTACGGGAGGGGGTACCTAACATACCACCCCTCCATGAAAAAAAACCCCGCGTCCTCGCGGAGAGAAAAAAAGAGAGAAAAAGATTTAAAAAAAATGACTGACGGAGAAAAAACACACACACACACATACTGCACGCGCGCACGGATCTCACGAAAGTGTGTACTAAATGCACTACAGATTATTCCTGTACTTCTTATAGTGTGTAATAACTATTGGAGTTTGACGAGGAACATGAATTACTAGTATTTTGCACGGCTAATACAGCCTAGTTACACTTTTGCTAAACATCCAAAAATTAGAGCGTGGCTCACCATGATCGGACCCCTAACTTGGTAATGTTTTACGAACACACGCGCGCACACACACTACAAAAAAATTCACGAAAAAAAATTTGACGAAGAAGGAACGCATACAAAAAAAGAAAGAGAGAAAGGTAGCTGACCTGCATGGCTTGAACGAGACTAGACGAGGTTGGCGTAGGAGAGACGAGGTTGATAGAGACGAGAAGAGTTTGGCGTAGGAGAGACGAGACTGACATGGACGAGACGAGGTTAACATAGACGAGACGAATGGCGGTTGAGGACGGCTGGGCATGGGATGATCTCAGGGTCGTGGGTCGATCAATAATCGGGCGCCAATGTTGAGTTCGAAACAGGACGACTGACGACATATCCAGACATTACAACGGGAACAGGTAGGTTAGGGGAACGACATTTATTATAGACGACGAGACAAGAGACCAAGACGAACGAAACGACTACATTGTGATTATTGACGAGTGAGGAAAGAGAGAGAGAGATCAAGTCTGAACGGCAAGATAAAGGGCCTGGGTAGCTATGGCAAATATGGGCGCGCAAGTAGCTACCCAGGCCAACGGAGCAAAAGGAGACAAAAGGTGCGTACGCAAGTGCATGCAGGCCAGCTAGAAAAGGTACGGGAGGGGGTACCTAACATATGTGTTAGACTCGGTAGGCAGTCGGGAGTCAGGTATGCAGTCTAAATCCTGAAACAGTCGAACGGTATGCCCCTACAGCATCTATAGATAGTGTAGTTGTATTCCCGGTAGGCAGTCACTGTCCTACCCAATATTGTAGACAGCAAGCTGTTTCAGCCATAAAGGCCCCATCAGTATAGATAGTGTAGTTGGATCCCCAGTATGCAGTCACTGTCCTACCCAATGTTGTAGACAGCAAGCTGTTTCGGCCATATAAGCTATCTTCTTTTTTCATTGCTTTTGCTGCGTGTTTGTGGCCGTGACGCCGAGACCTCAGGTCGCCAGAGTCATCGATGCCCCACCATCACTGCTGCGTCTCGGTGCAGCGCCTGCTCATTAGTTGTCACGTTTATCCTAGTCTCTGTACCATTGTCTTTACTTATCCTTTTCGAGCTGGTTATGTGAACATAGTAAAAAAAGAATATAGAAAAAAGCCCCATCAGTACAGCTATGAGCTTTAAAATTATTATTATTATTATAAGCACTATCGCGATGTAAGCGGGGATGCCTACTTCACTTGTGCCATCCAGGATGATGATAAAGAGAAAGACAAACAGAAAGCTCAGAATCTTGAAGAACAATGCTGTAGAGCACAATAGCTGTGATCGATAGGATGTGCTACAGAATGGTGAAAATTACTAGTTCATTGATATAATAGCTGGCGAGCCAAGACAGAAAAGGCTGGTGCACCCTGAAGGCAACTTGCTAGAACCAAACTGTTCAAACCACTCCAGACCGATTATTCAGAAATGAGCTTTAAAAGCAAAGATTAAAATCAAATTTTCACCAGTTGTAGTCTTCGGGGTGCCGCCACTGCATTATGCTGGCGTGCTGGGCGGGAAGAGCCTCTGCCAGGTCAGTCGTCCATTTGCACGGTGCTTGTTGAGCCGGTCTTAAACCAGGTGTAGCGTTGGGCGTAGCGTTGCTGGTTGAATATATCCAGCTGAAGAAGAATTTGCAGGTGTTGAGCGAGTATACCCACTCACATACGTACCATTGGAACGCGTATAGCCACCGACACTTTAGTTCCATCAGACCGAGTATAGACATCCACATGTACAAAGTCTTCAACGCCTGTTGAACGTGATGGGTTAGGTGTTGATGTGGTAGCTGTGCTTGACGATTCGCGAGTGCCGCCTGCTGGAGAAGAGGACGAGGAACATAACGTTGCCGGTCTAATAATATTATATCCAGCTGAAGAAGAATCTGACGGCGCTGTACGAGTAGGCGCTGAACGAGTAGGCGCTGATTGAGTAGGCGCTGAACGAGTAGGCGCTGAACGAGTAGGCGCTGAACGAGTAGGCGCTGATTGAGTAGGCGCTGATTGAGTAGGCGCTGTACGAGTAGGCGCTGAACGAGTAGGCGCTGAACGAGTAGGCGCTGATTGAGTAGGCGCTGAACGAGTATGTCCACTGACATTTGTGGTCTTTGGAGGAGCCACACCACGAGCACTTCTTACTGTTGCTCGAGTCTCGTTGGGACTTGACCTGTGGTCGCTTTCCCGTCGATCCGTAACTTGCGTAAGCAGGGGACTTGCCGTGTTTCCGTTGCGGTGAGGTAGTTGGAGCAGCTTGGCTCACCCGGGGCGTTTGCTGGGCGACCTCGGCGTTTACGGACTCCGTTTTGCGTGCCAAGCTCACGGCAGTCTCGAGTGTCAGCTGAGTGTCATCCTCGAGCTGTAGCTTCTTCGAAACTTCTCGGTTCGTCATATGGGCCACTAACCTGTCGCGGATACGCTCATCAGACTTGTCAAACGCGCAGTATTTGGCTGCGGCACGGAGACGACGCACATACTCTTCCACGGATTCACCTGGGTTCTGGACACACCTTTCAAACAATGTCCGTTGGTGGATTACGTTTACACCCGGGCGAAAATACTTGTCAAAGGCCTCCAGTACCTTGTCGAGTTTCTTCTTATCATCCGCGGACAGAGATAGAGACTCAAAGATTGGATCGGCTTCGGCTCCCATGGAGTAAACTAATGTGTCTACTTGGCGTTGTCCGTCCGCCTCGTCCAATTTGGACAAAGAACTAAAGCGTTCAAAACGGGTCTTCCAGAGTGGCCATGCTTCTGGGGTGGAGAAATCGAACGGGGCAGGTACAGGAAATTTGGCAGACGACATGACTAACTGGTACTTCTGACACCATGTAATGTTCCTGAGTGAACATCAAGTTAGTTCCTGCACTCCATAGATCAACTTCACTCCACAAGTCCCAGACAACAACTAAAGTTTATTTACATAGAACAACAAAAGAAAAAGATGCACAACCAGGATCCATATATGTACAGAGTACGGGAATGCATATGGGTAACCGATCCTGGAACGGATCGGGTACAACAACGGGACCACAACAGTAGCCGCTGACATTCACAGAGCCTCCTCCTCCTTTGCTACGAGGCATGCCGCAATGGAACTGCAAGGTTTGACTCTGTGAGCCCTTCGACAAGGTTTGGAATATTGATGCTCACGGTGGCCGGTGTTTTTACTAGTGATTGATTGAATGTATTTACTTCGCTACTACTACTACTACTACTACTACTACTACTACTACTACTACTACTACTACTACTAGTGGCCACGGGTTGTCTTAGAACTACAGCATACTTGCACGTAACTTCGGCCCGGTCCCACATGCACTTGAGAGTTGCGGATCCGCTGCAGCGGTGTCGCAACAGCGTGTATCACCATGGAAACTGCGAGTAGCGGAACTTCCGCCGTGGCAGAAAGTTCAAATCCGCTACTCCAAAAATTTTTGGAGCGTATACTCTCCTGCGGAAGTTCCGCTCCTGCGACACTCTGACATAGTGAGCGATTTGTGTTGTTCGATTTTATTTTCGATCATGAAGTGGACAGTTTGACTTTAGTCAGAGCAGCTACGGCTACAGTTGTACATGTATGTTGAAGTCAAGACTCGTTTGGCCAAGGGATGAAGAGAGATACGGAGCGATAGGTGGATAGCCGAGAAGCTGAAACCGACGGCTGCGGCGTCGGCCAAAGACCAAATCCCGGACCTGTGAGCAGCCAAGCATGGCCATCATGTAAAACCACGCAGTCGGACCACTGTGATGTAGGTCTAGCAAGAGCGATACATGTACCACTATTACCAGTATCTGTAGCAGTTACCATTGCCATTGGTTATCGTCGACGTGCTGCTCAACAAGTTCGTACTAGTATTCAGCAACAAAATGTCGCTGCGGTCTCCATTGCCTGTCGACAACGTCTCGCCAATCGACCTCTACCCAACGGAAAATCCATTCTTTCAGATTACTAGTATAGTATACAGAACAAAGACTCAAAGTCAACAATACCGAACCCACGACATGTAGCTAATGCTTGATACTCAACAAAAACAACGACCTGTCCAACACCCAGTATCTACATCAACAGTACATCAGTGCTGCGTTGATGTGTCCACAAAGGACGAAACAGTTCTGTCCACAGACACAGTACTGACTGTACACCATCAGTACGTGCACGCGTACTTCGAAGTGAAAGCATGCTTGAGTTGCAGGAGAGCTGCACTGAATTTTTTGGAAGTCAGAGAGGCGCGCTCGCTTCGTTCGCCGTGCACGCGTGAGCATGTGAGACCACGCGAGCATTTTGTCGCAGGAGAGGTGCGACACCACTCCCGCAAGACCTTGTCGCACCAGCGGATCCGCCACTGCATGTGGGACCGGGCCCTTAGATGGGAATTTGTATGCATTTTCACTAACAATGCCATTTTGTTCTTATATAAAAGCAGATGACCGCGATAGACTCATATATTGTAGTCTTTTGGATGCTGAGTCGATTTGGTTTTGGTCCGAGAAGGCTGCAGTGCAGCGCTCGGCCCTTATTCCCAATCGAACATGATTGAATAATCCATGTGCTCATGCATACACCAGTCACCTGGTCGCTGTGCCTGCAGGGTACAACTTACAGCCTGTTTGGGCGCGTTCCTGTCACTCGAGCTCAACGTTGGTGTGAAAGTTTTAGTCTGCAGGCACGGTGACTAGGTTACTGGTGTACACATGAGCACATGTTCGATTTGGAATGAGGGCCGAACGCTGCATCGCGGACTTGAAGCAGAAGTTAAAATCGAGAAGTTGAAATCATAAACTCGGATGGAGAGCCAAGGGTTAAAATTTAAAAAAAGAGGACCAAAAGTTTACAAGTTATCCGTTTTGTCCAACACTAACGGTTATAAGTAGAATACTGTTGAGTCAAAAATGTGCAACAATTAGCACAAAACTGACCGATTAGATCATGACATTCAACCACCTGATGAGCTGCATCACGTCTAGAATGCGCAAACCAGCAGCCTTCCAACTTGGAAGGTTCTACACTGGTGCTACACCATTTTATAAACTTGTATTTGTACCAAAGGTCTAGCGCCACACGAATTTCTTTCCTTGCCCAGAGCTAGCTGGCCCCCAAACCCTGTCAAGTTCTACCAAAATGTCTACTGACTAGGTGGTGGTGGTGGTATCATTTTCATTAGCTTCAGTTCAGCGAGCGAAAGACTCCAACGCAGCAAACTGTTCTCCTTGTGTCCTTGTGGCTACTTCCTCTGTTAAAAAAAACTTTGTGATGGATTTTTGAGGGACTGGTTTTGCGCACAAACTGCCATAAATTGAGTCGAAATCACTTTCTCGGCCTTCCCTGGCATGCCATGAAAGAGATGCGATGCAAGGAAAGCGACCTTTCACAACAAGCCGAGCGGAATCGATGGTTGCGCTGTGGCAACAAAGGTGATGACAGCCATGGCGAGCCAAACTGATATTCCACTTCTCCGAGGGCATTATGCGCTGCTTGGCCTCTCTAGTACTGAGTTTGAGAGTGATAGAGAGCGATAGAACGGAGCAGCAAGCCCACATAGTGAGCAAGTTCTGAGCTGCTCAGATCCCACAAACACAATGAAATGATTCTGAATTCAAGCTCAACCGGCACAGAGCCCAGATTCGAATGCTGATGACCATGCATTCTTTAGAAGTCTGCAGTCCGACGTGAGTCTCGTGGCTAAGGAGAATTGAAGGGACTTGCAAGCCGGTGCCGTTCAGTGCTGGCAGGAGTATCCATCAGAGAAAATGGAATCAGTTTGGCTGTGCCTTTACTCATTTTGTGTAGTTCTGGAGAGTGGAGGTGAAACCAGGAAGTCGTAAAATATTTTGAGGACGCCCTGGTGGAAACGAGTTATTGCCACAGCGGCGAACCACGCAGCTTGAATGCCAGCTAACTAGAACGACGGCGACATCACCAAAGTTCAGCGAAGTGTGATCAAAGAAGCTGAAGCAAGGCTGAAAAGAGCTGAACAAGAACTGAGAGATGACGACTCGCGTGCAGCAGATGACGACGGCGACGCAGGGTCAAAAATGAGTCAAGCGAAAGCAACGCAAACTGAACTTTCTGCTTCGCCAACAATTTCTCTTGTACAGACGCTGTACATAGGCTGAACTACCTTCATCCAGTGATTTACAGTCGATACTAACTTTTCTTCACCTGTTCTAAGCGTTTTCATATCCATCAAAATCCATCACGAAGTTTTTGTTAACGGAGGAAGTAGTTGAATTCTGAGACACAGTTAAAGCTATCCAGCGCAGTCCATGATTGCTGGATCAAGCGAACAGTTAATCTTTCCAAAAATCCAACTGACAAAAACATGGACTGCATACAGGAAACGTTTCCACTTTCTACAGGGAAAGTTCCGTAACTTCGACAGTGTCATAAAAAAATACTGCTAGGTCATGAGTTAGAATCCCTGCTGGACTTCAGCTGTTTATAGGACATCGATTGCCTGCTGATTCCAACATATTTTTGAACAGAAATGTTGAGTCCAGCGTGGATGTTATTGCACGAGGGATTCTCCTGTTGTTGTCCATCAACTCCTCATTTCCTTCTCTGGGGTTTCTCGTGCATTTGCGTTTTCACTCCAGCTATGCTCATCACCAGGTGGGTGCAGTAGACAGACGTGCAAGGATTTCCCACGGTAGGTCATTGATGATCGTCACTTATGCGCAACTTCACTATACCTGGATACCACTGATTCCTGTCAGATCATGCTCCTGACGGTACGTAGATGTCTGCTGTGCAGTTTTCTGCTGGTGTGATGGTTTTAGTGCATGTGTTGGTGATTATGTCGAACAGCACTGGTAGGCCATTATTACCTTGTTCACAAATCTAACTTCCTGCCCCCACAGATTGTCTGCATTCTACAGCTGTAGTCTTTTCATGTTTTTGGTGACCAAAATTATCAATGGGAAAGGGGAAGCCTAAAATCAAATTTTCACCAGTTGTAGTCTTCGGGGTGCTGAGTCGAATGGTCTTGGTCCGAGGAAGCTGAGACGCTCCATTCCTCCTTTATTCCCGATCAAACTCACGCACTCTCACCGAAACTGGGTGACTGCACCCTACTAGATGGGGATTTGTATGCAAATGGTCACTAAAAGCGCTATGTCGTTCTTATAAAAGCACGGATGACCGCGATTGGCCCATATGTTGTAGTCTTTTGGACGCTGAGCCGACTGGTTTTCGTCCAAGAATGCTGCGTTCATTGCAGCAGCGTTCCTCCTTTATTCCCAATCGAACATGGTTGAACAAGCGGTCACGTGCTCCTGCGTACACCAGTCACCTGGTCACCGTGCCAGCCTACCGCCTGCAAGGTACAACTTACAGCCTGTTTGACCTTTTTGGGCGCACTCCTGTCACTGGAGTTGAACTCGAGTTTTAAAAAAAAGCCGAAGCCTAAATCAAGGGGGTCTCCGAGAACAAATATACGTGTACAATAGGGTGCAATTCTTAAAAGGAAGAAAAATATTAAGATAAAAAAGAGTTGAACCTTAGTGTGAAAGTTGTCGCTTGCTGGCCCGTTGACCAGGTGACTTGGGGCCTTGCCTCATGAGTTTGAATCCACTGGTTGTCATGCTAACTGTGCACCTGCTGCTGTCGCGATACTCTGTTGCGCGTGATCTTCACTGTGATGCACATAGCATCCAAGCTGCGACTGCAATACTCATTCTGAATATAGTTTTCACGTGCTCCTAGCTGCCATTGGGAGTTGCACTTGGGTGTGGGGCAAGTCTGCAAAAACCCCTCCCCCTCCCATGGCTCTCCTATTCAAAGACCTTGGAATGCAACCCTGCTGTGTTTGCCAATACGCTTTTGGTCTACGCTGGCTTTAGGTATAACATGTCTGATTCTTATGTGTCAACTTGTAGATTGTCTCTTGAGGCCCTCTGGAGTGCTCCACAGTCACCAGTGGTGTGTACTGTCCAATCGAGGAGTCGCTGGAATGGATTCTTGCTAAGTACTCCCACTCTTGTGTGCAGTACCCCATATACACCACCCCTGTCTACATCTCTTCTCCACTGTTCATGGCTCTACTTAGGACAGATCATGCAAGAAATATTTGCAGCAATTGTACCATCTTGGACTGCCAAAGGGGGAGAAGGTTGGACCTATCAATCAATAATTCAGCTTACAACGATACAAAGTTCAAGGTTATTATGGCCTAGATAACTAGTCGAGGTAGACCTACTTTGTGAACCCTGTAAGTCAAATCAATAGCAGCTATGGACTACATAATGGGAAATTTCAACCTTCCATGCCATTTTTGTTTACACCTTCTCCCTATAAATGTGTGAGTTTTTTTGACGGGTGGTTTCTCTTAGCTGCCAGCCACGTAATGGATGGTTCCTTGTACGGTGTGTGTGTGGGAGGGGGGGGGGGGGGTGAGCTATGGTGAGCTACGTTCTGTGTTATGTGTGTGTGATATTCCAGGTCAACATGTCAAGTTTCCCCATCCTTCACCGTCCTCCAAAAGGGAGCAGTACATTGTGGCAATCTACGGTTGCAGCAGTGTTTTGCCAAAATAATGACAGGTGTTCCGTTCCATCCTGGGCTTGGAGGGATACTAGGCAGGGCAGGGCAGGGGGGGGGGGGAAATGAGATCTGCTGGTGATTCCATGACAATTCCGGTTTCTGGTCTAAACAGGCTGGAAACAAAACAAATATTGCACAGATGTGTGCAAAATACTTGTGAAAACGTTGCTTGAGGTCCATGGCTATGATGTTTTCGTCACAGCAATGGGTTGTGAACAAAACAAATCTGATGTCTAAGGTGCAGACAGCGATTTTGAACAGTACAGTTGGTATTCAAAAGTTGCATACTAGAGCGATTTGTGAATGGCAGACAGGAATTGAACATAACCACCAAAGATTAAATGTTCCATCTCCATGTTGTATAATTATAAGGAATGCACCGTAAGTAAATAACATTTGTGCGCATGATATTGAGTTTGCTTGATACTCTGCTAATGGTTTCCCATCCTTGCATTGAACAGAACAATCCCTGATTAAAGTTGTACCTGCATGGCTGCTTTTCACTCCAAACAGATGCCATCACACTGCCGAACATTGCAGTGCTACTACATAGTTCCTGGCTTGGACTGAAGAAGCAGCCAGATGATGCGGAACAGTAACATCAACCCATTACACTCCCATAAATTTCCATCACCAATCACCACATTCTACTTGGTCTATCCTAGCATTTCATTTATTCACTTCTAAACTTTGATCTGATATATTTGATGCGTGTATTTGTTTTAAAACTTTTATCTCTATGCATGGGGAGTGTTGTCCCTGGTGCATGCTGGGTTGGCCATTAGTGCAGTGGGAGGATTTGGTCCTTGGTGTATGCAATAGGTTGGGCCCTGGGTTAGTTAGGTACAGATCAGGGACAGGTAAACCCTGTAGGTCATCTCTTCAACATCCAACACTACGCTACGACCAGATCAAGGCGCGGTGGGCCCACCTCCATTGTATTTGGTAACTATGTCGTTCTGTTTTGTACCCGGTGTATTGTACCACACCATGTTGTGTTTGTAACCTTGTTTCCTTTCTTTGCATGGGCTGGAACCTCTTGTGTGCAATGGGTTGGTCCCTGGTGCATGTGGGTGGGTTCACCTTGGGTACAAGGGAGATTTGGCCCTTGGTGCATGCAATTCTTGGGCCCTGGGTTAATTAGGTATAGATCAGGGTCAGGTAAACCCTGTAGGTCTTCCACCTTCAACATCCAGCACTACAACCAGCTCAAAGCACGGGCCCACCATCATTGTCTTTGGTAACTTTGTCGTTCTGTTTTGTACCCGGTGTATTGTACCACATCATGTTGTGTTTGTAACCTTGTTTCCCTTCTTGCATGGGCTGGAACCTCTTGTGTGCAATGGGTTGGTCCCTGGTGCATGTGGGTGGGTACACGTTGGGAGGTTTTGTCCTGGATGCATGCAATGGGTTGGCCCTGGGTTAGTTAAGTATAGATCGGGGTCAGGTAAACCCTGTAGGCCATCTCTTCAACATCCAGCGGTGCGCTACATCCTGCTCAAGGGTCTTCCGTTACTGCCGTCTTTGGGAAATAAATCCTGGTATGTATACTAATTATGCATGTCATCAAAGTGCAGGGTGCAAATCACCCATTTTTCTTCCCTATTTTTAAGGGGTTTGGTTAAATGCAAGCCAGTCCAAATTGATTAACGTGCAATACTTTTTCTTTCAACTAGGCTGAAGAGTTTTGGGGAATGTGCTCAACATGGGTGGTTGGTGGGGAGGTGAGATAAGCAAACAGCAAAAAAGCTGCAATTGGCATTGTTTATATCATGTCTTCAGCAGCTTGCTTGTGTTGGGTGCCTTCTCTTGACCTGTGCATGATGACTGTAAATTTAGTACATTGCTATTGCATGTTTCAGTGAACCTGCTAAGTCTAGGGAATTCCATGCAGCAGTGGCCATCTTAGGCCGTTGTTGCATGGGCTTGTGCTGCTAAGCGATTGTCTCATGTTTTGCTCACAACTTCCCAGGTAGGTGGTAATGGATCCATGCCGAATCTCACCCAAGATTTCTAAACCTGGCAGCATATTGCCAGATGGTAATGTATACCTTGAAAACAGGTGCGTCAGAATTGCATGTGTTGTGTGCATGTTGATCCCCTGTGCATGAGATGTATTTGCAATTAGCAGATATAAATGCATTTGCTTGCTTGAATCTGAATGACCGAGTTTTTGGGAATGTGCTCAATATAGGTAAGTGGTGGGGAGATGAGATAAGCAAACAGCAAAAAAAGCTGCAATTGGCATTGTTTATATCATGTCTCCAGATGCTTGCTTGTATTGGGTGCCTTCCTGCCTGCTCTAGTTACTTGGCAATTACAGATTTTTGTTGCCTATTTCTATCCTGCTCACAATCCTTCAAAAACATCAATGTACTGCATGTGTCTGAAAGTCTCCCCTTCTCAAAATGCTGCCGTGAGTCTGATGGTTGTGGCCACGTGTGATTCCACCCATGCATAAGGGACGTCAGCGTCAACAGCAATGCCGTCAACAGCAATGCCGTCAACACCGTCACTGCTAGGCACACACACCCCTGCTATCAACACCATCAGTTTCGCTAACGCCAGGGATGGGGGCAGCGGACACAAGCCCCATCCCAACTAACTACAAGGTAAATATCACATGGTGTTGTGTGCCAGCAATTTATTACGTAGAGACTTTTGGCATTAATAGTATGGAGGATAAGTAAGACGAAAATTGCGGTCGCAAACATTTTTCAGTTCGCGAACTGGATAGCGAACTTTCGCATTTTTCGTTCGGAAAAGTAGTCGGCGATTCATGTCAGGGCGGTCATAAATTTACCACGCTGTACTGTCTGCACACAATGTACGTCATGTTAACGTCATGCATGTGCGAATTCTGTTTGCTAATCCTTCTCATAACGTGAATTCCGTCACTGAGTTCGACTTTCCTTGGAGAGCGAATGCGAACGCAAATTTCGTCTTGCTAATCCTCCGTAGCCTTACAATGAGATCGCCATTAGTTCGTTCTCATTATATTCCAAGGTGTTTATTACACATGGCCGCAGACGTCGGTGAACTGAAAGTCATGCAATGCTTTGAAATATAGAGTGATACCCTTTGCTGTGGATAGAAACCTAGCAGTAGTGATACAGTCGATATCTCCACTAGCCAAAGAGGGTGTACATAAAATTTCAAAACAGTCCTTCCTCGTCAATCCAGCTACCTATTGTCCGTTAACCCCGGTGAAATATTCCGCCCTGCACAGGTGCAACAAGTACTGTCCATTCTGAACATGTACCAGTGCAAAACGCATTGTTTATAGAAACACTGACTCATTTGCTTTTCCACGCGTGCGCTTGGAAAGAGTTTGACAGAAATGAGACACAACTTTATTGCGGGATATATTTACGGCACAGTCGACTCCGCTTATAATGAACTCGAATACTGTAAAAGCCATAATAACGAAGTGCTAACTCTAACGAGTTAACGAGGAGAAATCTGTCGTTAAAATAGAAATCGTTACACAGAAATCGATACATATACCGTCCTATTGACCGTTGGGAATGAGTGAGAATCGTTACTTTGGGTACACGTAAACTAGTCAATTTGGGGAAATGGTTATATATGCGCCTCGTTAGAATAATGGCTTTTACAGTATAGGGAATTTCGTGATATAGCGAAACATAGTTCATGTCCATGTTTAAACCCATACAAAACTAACCCTTTATAGCGAACAGGTTTCATTTATAACGAACATTAACTTGTAGGGTCGCACGTTAGCCAAGTGCACTCAGACTGCCATGGGCCACACATGTCACTTAGAGAACTTTGGCTTACATGTATATGGGACTAATTACCTTGCACAATGGTATTTGTTATATTTGGAGTCGACTGTTATAATTATACGTGTGCAACCTTGACAGTGTATGCAATTGTGCAGTTATGACATACGCCAAGTGTTATAGTGTCTTGATGCGAAACGCTGACATTGATACTTTCCATGTCAATGTAGATTTTCCCAGTACAGGAACAGTTGCATCTCCTCGGAATCAAGCACGTCATGGAATCACCAGCATCTCCATAGTTCACTCTAAAATGCATTCTGCAGTGATAGAGAAATGGCTCTATTTTGTGGCTTTTGCAGATATTTTTCACAATTTCCTTGCTCAATAGTGCCACTTGAGGAGCCATTTTTCGGATCTGTATTATGCAAAGCCCAGATGGAACGGAACACCTGTCACCCAGGGGAAAATGAATGTGGAAATGGGGAGGCAGATGGTCTAAAAAATATCAACAGAAAATTAAAAAAAACTTGTTCTCTGGCTTTAAAACACTAAAAACTGAAAATAGGGGTGAACCTATCGCCAAATTTTTCAGGATGGTCCACCATTTTATTTGTGACGTCACTGCATGCATTGAGATATACATTACACATTGTGATGCCCACCATGGATTTGAATACCTGCCACACTTTCAGATGCCCACCACACATTCAGATGCCCACCACACATTCAGATGCCCACCACACATTCAGATGTCCAGCACACATTCAGATGCCCAACACACATTCAGATGCCCAACACACATTCAGATACCCACCACACATTCAGATGCCCAACACACATTCAGATGCCCAACACACATTCAGATGCCCAACACACATTCAGATGCCCAACACACATTCAGATACCCACCACACATTCAGATGCCCAACACACATTCAGATGCCCAACACACATTCAGATGCCTACCACAAATTCAGATGCCCAACACACATTCAGATGCCCAACACACATTCAGATGCCCAACACACATTCAGATGCCCAGCACACATTCAGATGCCTAACACACATTCAGATGCCTACCACACATTCAGATGCTCACCATACATGTACATTCAGATACCCACCAAACATTCAGATACCCCCCAAAATTCAGATGCACACCAGACATTCAAATACCCACCATACATTCAGATGCCCACCACACATTCATATTCCCATCAGACATTCACATACCCACGGTTGGTACGACAAAGTCACCCCGCAGATCTCCACTAGTAACTTGCTCAGTTAGACCAAGACATGAATAACTAAAGTAGTAGGAGTACATAACCTTGGGTAGTAGTAAACCTAGGTGCTGTTGTGCACATGTCTGTACTGTTCCCCGGTCCTCAGTTACCATGGTTACCTCAGCCTGCTCATGACTACTGTGTGTTGTGTCCTGTTGATGTCCCTATTCATAACTGCTGCATTGCCTTTCATACTACACCCGCTGGTTTGAAGTGTTGTGCACAGTTGCATGACCTGTAGCTTCTTGTTGTATACATTGCATGCATCATAGGAGTCAATGTGTCATATCATGTTTCTCATGCTATTCAATTATTCATCCTTGCTCACGCTAGACTAGACGTCTGCGTAGGGACAGCTTGCTGGTGTGCTGCATGCATTCATTGCTAGTTCCATGCATAGTTCTTTGCCCTACTGTGGCGGGAAGGTCGTCCCGTGCAGCCGCAATGATCAGCTGCGCTACGGAGGTTCAGTTCCGGCAAACACGCGTGCGGATTTGCATTTTGCTGCTTGATTTTGATGTATTTGTAGTTAGTACCAGGAAAGAGCTTGCTGGTGCAGTTGTTGTTTTGGTTTTGGTTCTGAGTTTAGTTTGCTCTTTGTTGTTACCTGCTTGGCACAATCCGAGTGGTGGTTGTGGTTTTCTTTCTCTTTGGCTGATTCTGTTACTACCAGGTAGTAGCTAGCCATTTTGAAGTATTGCAATCAGTTTGCAATGGATACAGTCTTCTCCTAGTGAAAATATTCTATAAACCTCAGACTCTGTGTTGTGAGCAGGGAGTAGTAAAATACAGGGAGGTGACTCGAGCATGTACGGCCAGTTTGACGATTGCCTCAGCACCGTTTTCACCCGGCGGGTGAGATTGGGGTACTATGGGTACCGAAGTGTGTAGACACGCGCGCAAATCAGGATTCTCTCGATCAGGGAGTAGTAAAATACCTACCGCCAAAGAGGCTCCTACTGCAGCCCGTAGAAACTCAGCGCTGAGAATTTCCAACAATTGTCTGCCTTCACAAAGTTTGGTAGTCGACCAAACTACCACTATGTCAGGATAGAAGTCCAGCAAGAGTGGTATCACTTTGGGAGATATCCCTGCGTGCCGTAGATTTTTCCTGTGTCGATACAAGCTGTTTACGACGACGTAGCCCGCATTTCAATCCTTGACAAACTTAGGAACATTTCATTCCGAAAAGTGAACTCCCGAATCTCTAGCATACCATAATATGAAATGCTCATCATCACAAAGAAGGTAGAGAAGTACTGGTTGATCACAACTGAGGAGAAATTAGTGCCGATCGTGTGGTGTCCTAGAGATTTTTTCGACTTCGAAATCGGTGCACTCGTTTTTCATCTCCAATCGTACACGTATTGTTCTCAAGGAAATCACCTTCGTTCTATTGCTCCATGCCGTCGATCGGGACGAATTTCGGAAGGGTGGTACCTTTCCATATGACGATGACACAGATGTATCACAAGAGCAAAACAAATGCTGTTCCATGAGATGGATAGACCTTTTCACGGATCAGTTCTTCGACAAATACTCAAGATTGATTCAGCAGATCATCTTTTTTTGCGAAAGAAAAAAAACAAGCGCGAGGCACCCATCAAAAATCACGATTAGTGGCGTGTCACCTCCCTGTATTTTACTACTCCCTGGTTGTGAGTGAGAATACCGGCGCAAACACCCACCATGTCATGTACATGTACATTCAGGTGCCCACCATACATTCAGGTGCCCACCATACATTCACATATCCACCATCCATTCAGATGCCCACCACACATTCAGATACCCACCACATATTATGATGCCCACCATACAGTCAGATGCCCGCCACAAATTCAGATGCCCACCATCGATTCAGACGCCCGCCACACATTCAGATGCCCACAATACATTCAGATACCCACCATACAATCAGATGCCCACCACACATTCAGATGCCCGCCACACCTTCAGATGCCCACCACACCTTCAGATGCCCACCACACCTTCAGATGCCCAGCACACATTCAGATGCCCAACACACATTCAGATGCCTACCACACATTCAGATGGCCACCATACATGTACATTCAGATGCCTGACACACATTCAGATGCCCACAATACATTCCAATGCCCACCTCACATTCAGATGCCCACAATACATTCAGATGCCCACCACACATTCAGATGTCCACCATACAGTCAGATGCCCACCTCACATTCAGATGCCCACAATACATTCAGATGCCCACCACACATTCAGATGTCCACCATACAGTCAGATGCCCACCACACATTCAGATGCCCACCAGACATTCAGATGCCCACCACACATTCAGTTGCTCACCATATATTCAGATGCCCACCATACATTCAGATGCCTCCCACAAATAATTCATTCAGATGCCCACAATACATTCCAATGCCCACGATACCCACCACAGTGTTACCAAGTGCGCTCTACCCCCAAGCGTATTGCCAGTGCCATTTTTCAGTTTTGCGTACTCGTTTTTTGGGTAAACATTTTGACTGATTTGGAGTGTAATTTGGAGAATCAAACGAGATACTGTACAACTTCTTTTCCAGTCACAGAGTTCACTTGTGAACCTTACGAATTCAGTACAGTTTTCAACCTGAATTCAGTACAATGTTCAACCTTACGAATTCAGTAAATTTTTCAACCTGAATACAGTACAATTTTCAACCTCACCAGGTCCGCATAACCGTGGTCTACTTCGCTTGATTTTCACAATCTAGGGCTCGTTGGAAAGCTCTTGGCAGGAGCAACGCCAGGATACCAAGCTCCATTATGAAGCTGCCACAAATCAGGCGCCGTAACACAGCAAAGTCATCTTCAAGCATAATATGCAAGCATATTTGTCCCATCAACACCATTCCACTCTCCTTCATCACAGAACGCTGAAATGTTTTCGACGCGATTCAGACTTCAACCGGTTACGTCATTATGATGTGCTCAGTCGCTCCAAGAGCATGCAAAAAGGCATTTTCTCCAAACATGACGAAGAGATCGATCAAAAATTAGGATTTGCCGAGGTAAGAATATCGAAACACGGCGCTCGATATCTCTGGAATCCAACATCGTCACTCTTCGGCGATTGTTGCATTGGATAGCTTGGAGGTTTCGCTACCACGTATACCCTTCGAGTGTTGAATTTTCACAAGAAACGATGGAGTTACAAAGTGTTGTGATCACAGGAGTGTGATTCCCACCTACTTATACAATGTAACGTCATGTACATGTACATGTATGTGCTGTGTACATTATGCGTCATGGGTCTCTTTTTTATTATTCTGTGTTTTAGGCATGTTTTGTGAGCGGATCTTTCATGTGATCGCTGTTTTCGTACACTGTTTAGGTTTTTGGATTCGGATATTTGATTTGAGTTTGTTTTGGACAAGAACTGAAACTAGCACCAATGTTGTCTTGTCTGACTGAACCCAACACAAAGGTTTTAGTAATCTATCATACACGATAGTTTGCGCAATCCATACTGCGGACAAAACTTCGTATTTCCGTAAAAATACAAATGCGGGCGGTAGGCAACACTGCCACCATCCAGTACATTCTGTTATCGCACCCCACGTGAGTGTCTCCATGGTTTGAGCCAATCAGCGGCCTTACTGAGCGTGCAATATTCCCCAGTACACCGCCAGCCAATGATTATGTGGATGCACTGCAGTGCTATATTGCACCCCGGCGAGTGAGCGTGCAAATAACCTATTTGCACGCTCACTTCGAAGCGAGCGTGCAAATATAGGTTATTTGCACGCTCGCTTCGAAGTGGGAATATTGCGAGTCGCTCCGCCAGGGAGTCGCTGCTGACTTGACTGTCGACATGATTGTCATGTTGGGCCATGGCCAGACTGGAGACTGCCTAGCCCAGTATACATGCCATGGTACAACTACAACTGTACAACATGACTACATCAGTACATGACTATCACTGAGTCTGTGCGTGTGGTCATGAATCTCTAGCCTGGGTCCAGCCTGGGTCTGGCCCTGGCTGGGGGGATCTGGCCTTCGCTTCCAGGAGCGGAAGTCAAAACTCAAAGTACTGGTTACCGTGTTACAGACACTGCAGTGTGACTCAATCGAAGCCTGAAAAAACCAAGCTCCCCAACTAATACTTGCCCAAGCACATGCGATGCATAGGCGTAGCGCTAGCGGAGAGTGCGTGTGTGAGAGTAGATGCATGCTTCGGCCACTACCGTACCGACACCAGTCAGTGACTCACCAGGTCGCGGTGGTGACCTGGTGAGCTCGCAGCTGCACTGAGCGGGACATGCGGAAGCGTAGATCTGCGCACTAACCATGCTAACCCATACTGTAATCATGCCCACTACGTAGACCTGGTAGACACTACAGCTCTAGCTCTGCGGACAGTCACAGTGACTCACACAGACCTGCACAGCGAGCACAGCTACCATGGCTACGCCGAGCTAGCAGCAAAGCTGAGAAGTAAAAACTAAAGTCAAGAAGTAAAGACTCAAAGAGCATGGATTGGCGGAGCTGAGCGCCGTGCTTGACTCACGTAGATCAACGGACTGACTACACAGACAGTCACACTACTAATACTATCACTAGGCCATGGCATGAGTGCGGATGCAGAAAATCGCTCGTAGAATCTACTGGCGCAGACTTCTACTAGTAGTAGTAGTAGTATCAGTAGTATGGCGGTAGGACTAGGAGTAGAGCCAGAGGCTTGTCGTCGTGCTGTTTCCTGCCTTCGACCAGACTATGTCATCCTGAGTATCTACACTGCAAGCGTTTCCTCGGCGAAGCAAGTTAAAATTTATTTGTGGCGAAGCAAGCTAGAATTTATTTGCACAATCTTACTCTTTGCCTCTAAGTGACCAGAACATAGTGATCAGAACAGGCCAGCCGGTTATTGAAGCGTGGCGCATAGTCCATAAATAACGTAGTCATGAAGGGATGCCGCAGTTCGCTATTTCTACCTTCAAATGCTACATCTGTTGAAGAGGATAGGTTTCTAGCGGGTTCACGGATTTATTCAGACATGGACTTGGAAGAAAGGTGAGGTTGAAACATAGCTGTACAAATACACAACTAGTTACCTGGACATGAATGCTGCTAAATTTATCACTGGATAAATATCAAGGTCAAGCTAGCTGTTGGTATCAGCGCCGCCGCTACTGTTGCTGCTGTCACCACCAAATCACCGCTGCTGCTGCGGGTGTCGCCACCAGCACCGCCCTACTGCTGCTGTCACCACCAGCATTGCCGCTAGTGCTGCTGTCACCGCCAGCACCTCTCCTAGTCTCCCACTCTCCTAGTCTCCCACTCTCCTACTCTCCTAAGCCACCAGCGTCGCCGGCTCTGCTGCTGTCACCACCAACACAGCTGCTGCTTGAGAACGGGTTTATTCACAACACCAATTGGGCTAATCGCGTTAAACCATGAAGTAAGAGTCAAAGCAAAAAGACAACCCAAATTCGGAAATAAATAGAACACTCATTTGAAATGTAGATTGAACACAGAAGCTGCACAATAAATCGTTATCTAATAAGATTGCCTAGCGGCATGCAAAGGCGAAGTCACGCCTCTGCCCGTGTCAGCACAGCCGGCGGCAATATGCTGCAATGGGGCTCCCGAACATGCAGCGAATGTAAGAGTAGGGATATCACCGTATTTCTTTCTTTCGTAGTAAACCAAGAATACTGTTTGTTTTCGGGAAGAACTACAGTACAGGAGATAGCACAGATAATTTGGATGAAAAATCTTGAAGGATACCAGAGATATGAGGCGTCAAAGTCATACGCCAACCTTCATCATGATGTATGCGGAATGCCATACTGATGTGGCACCAACAGGGTTTTCCGGAAAGCCTAGCAAGCGCTTAGCAACATTACAATATTGTCAGAATGCTATGAAATCTGGCTTGTAGGTGCAATATAGGTGCAATAATTATGGGTGCAATGCAGGTTAGTTAGTCCTAATGTTGACCAAAATATAATATTTCGGCAAGCGATGACCAATGAGAACGAGCGCGGCGCCCGTAGCAACCACCATAGCAACAATGCTAAATCCATTGAACATGAGTTCCATTACTATGAAATTGAAGTGAGCATTGATTGCTATGGTTGTATTATACATGTACAAATAATAAATACAGCAGTTTAGTCTTCAGATGCCCAACTTTAATTTACTGCGGCAGTCACACAGTTGATCAATCATGTACATGTACATTTTACATGTAAAATGCACAATAGTGAAATACGCGTACAATCCAATCACTGACGCGATCCATGTCAGAGCACCACTCCATAGCAATTTCTTTCTGGTTTCAAGGCGACGAGTCGAATACAAAAACATAGCTCACTTTGTCGCAATAGCGAAAGTCTCCGTCAGGTGCAATCTTTCACTAGGGCCAACAAATCATCTGAAACACTCCTAGCGCTTGAACATATTGGGTCCAGAAATTCATTCATTTCGGGCGACCAGGAGGTGAACGTCTTGAAAGCGCGATCAAGAGCGATTCCCCAGCTCGAGAAGAAAGCACTATTCTACATAATTCGAGGTCGCTGAACACGATGGTGGGTGTTCCCTGGCCGTGAACTCCCTCCAAACGGATGAAAAATCCAATTGAAAACTACACTCCTCACAACAAAAAGCTCAAACTACAGTTGCCCAAGCAAGTGCAGCACCAAAACGAGCAGGAAGACCTCAGCTATCAAACGCACCAACTTTCAGCTTTGAAAAAGAAAGCAGGACAAAGTAATTCGAAAAAAACTGCAGCGCAGTCCATGGTGCCACCGCTACCATGCTAATGTACGTGACCCGCGTGAAGGCTGTTTTCAGCTGATTTGTCACGTGACTGAACTCCCTAGTAAGAGGCCCTGCACCCTCTAAAGCACGTGACTGCCCATCGCAGCAGGCAAAACGAAACCCGGGTGCGTAACTCACCCATCACGGCAGAATATACCAAGTCTTTGTTTTTGTCTACAACCAAAGCAGCTAGCGACTTCAGAAATATAGTGGCTTCCTTGCCCGCCACACCCGAGGCCGAAAACACCAGTGGGGTGAATGATGCTCTCTCCACCTGGTTTACTCTTGCACCATACGCCGCCTTCTTCATTCTCCCGTGTGTTCTCAGGTGACTAAGGATTTCCGGACGAGACAGCAAGGACGGCCCAAGGTCAGTGACCCTTACATTAAACTGCCTCTGCTGTCGCCATCAGCACCGCTGGTACATGTCAGCATGAATTTTCCTGGCTCACACCACTTCAAAATGCATGATTTAGGTTGGGTTTAGTGTCAGTGTACCCGATGATCCCAGCAAGTTGAAAGCACTGGTACTGATCTCTATCTACGTTTACACTACAACAATATTAGGAGGATGAAAAAGTGTTTTACTCCGAGTTTCACGCACTAAGCGATCATCAGAAAACAGTAGGGGTGAAATGATTACGCTTTTTGACTATCGAATAAGTTCGGAATAACCTGAACCACTATCGATCGGTTATTGGTTAATTTTTCGATTGTTTCTTCTCGTACAGACAAAAGCCATATTAGAAGCTGAAAATGCGAAAATTAACTTACAAATTTAGAATTTTAAAATAGATCCTGGGGAGAAGAGAATTTTTCCTCGCACATTGGTCTATCTACAATCATACGTGTATAATCATGTATACTGTATGCACAATTGAGTAATCGAAACGTTTCCAATAATCAATTTGTTAGCTTGTAACGAAATCTATTTCGAGTATCCGGTATAATCGATTAAGGGGTAGAAATCAACACAGTCAAAGCTCACAAATATGTACTTTTCTTTTTCTGGTGTACAGTCAACTTTGCGAATAACGACATTCGGCGGGGCATCCGAAAAGTGTCCTTATTCGCAAAGTGTCCTTATACCCGAAGTCCCATTTGAATGTATGTGAACCCATATTGTTGTATAGTATGATATGCATATCAAAACGAATCTCTTTTCATGGTCTATGTCAAAATGTACTTTATTTTCATATTACAATTGAAAGGAACTATAAAGTCAATATGGAAGGGAAATAGATTGAAAAGTTGGCCTTTGGAGCCATCTACATGTACATATACAGGGACATGTACTGTACGTATACAGGGACATGTACTGTACATATACAGGGACATGTGCTGTACGTATACAGGGACATGTACTGTACATATACAGGGACATGTACTGTACGTATACAGGGACATGTACTGTACATATGTTGGACTCAGTAGAGCGTCCAGCCCCTATATGATGTCCAACCCCTATATAGAGTCCATTGGTCCAAAATCCACTGTACAGAGTCCAAACTTGGAATCAACTGTGAGCTCAAAGTTTAGATGGACATCACTCCCTGTATAGAGTCCATTGGTTCAAAATCAACCGTACGGAGTCCAAACTTTGAAATCAACTATAAAGATTAAAGAGTCTTATGTGGACAACACTCCCTGTATAAAGTCCAGCCAATTAGGCATCCCCTATCGAGTTCGAAATTAGACATAGGATCTGCTGTAAGCAGTGAATATAACCAGAAAACGGCCTCTCCCTTTAATCCTTTACATCACTCACTTCTCAATGTAAAAATATGTATTGAGGCGCCACTGCAGCCACTTCATTACATAAAAAAGCCTACAAACACCATCCTCAAATCAAGTGGTCTCTTCGCAGACGCTGCAAATTACAATATCTCAATCATGTAGTGTTGCCAAATAATTGTGCACGCACACACACACATGCACACACCCACACAACGCCAAGAAAATGCCTAGAAAAAAACAAGAATCGAAAGAGAATAATGGAGAGCCCAGGTTGAATTATTTGTTTTCAAATTATTGCGCGCGCGCGCGCGCACACACACACACACACACACACACACACAAACTTGTACAACGTCAAGAAAACACCAAAAAAAGAGTAGAGACACCATACACACGCAACTCCAACAGCCATGCAAACGTCCACCCATTTACAAGTAAAGTCAAGAGGGATAACAAATAATTATACGAAACGAATGCATACCTGGGCGGATGCACGCACGTTTACATACATGTAGTAGTGTAAGAGAGTAACATAGTGCAGTAGTCAGCATAATACTAGCACATGCTGAGAGTGCAATAGCAAGCTTCACCATTGCTCATGGCCATGCAAATGTTCAGCAGCACTCAGTTCCGCAAGCTTCTGAAAATCAGCACACCTGCAACAAATAGATAGCACAAGGATACGCTTATTACCGTAATGATGCACGGGAGCACACAACTACCAAGTTCTCAAAGAATGTGAGGCTCAATGAAAATCAATTCACTCAAAGACCTGTGAACAGGTGACGGAGGGGACAATAATCTATTAGTAATACGAGGAATAAGATCGTTTGTGCACACTCAAGACGCACAGACACACCACCATACCTGTAGTGTACACAGTGTTTCACTTCACTGCAACTAAATTGAAATGAGATGATTTGAACAATCTGTACAGCGTTGCCGTCAGTCAGTCTTCCCCAAGATGGAAATGCAATGATTTGTTGTCACGAGGCAGTTTCACTGACACAATGTCATGTTCGTGACATCAAAACGGTTACTTCAAGGAGAAGCTTTTTCTTGTCATTGGCATACAAGCAATCCTCCTACTACTACTAGTACACTGGCACTGCGTTTGTGGATCCCATTGTATTTGACATCATACTAGAGGAAGAGTGTCGTGGAGTTTCACATAATTATCACAGGGATAAAAATACATTTCTCATGAAATAATTATAATAATTGATGATAGCTAGACGATCGTATACGATTGATGCAAAGTCCTTGCAGTCCTTGAGGACTATTACGAAGTGGTTGATTACTTTTAGGGCATTCATTCAAGCAACATCAAACAAACGCGATACGCTCCTTGAAAATGGAAAAAAAATTCAAGCATAACGACAGAACCGTGAGCAGACCAATCGAAACGAGTAAAAGCTTCCTTACCTCAGTCATCGTCCTGCCATGTAGTTGGACAGCCTTTTGACACGGTGGTACAGGCAGCTCTTGTCCAGTCAAACAGGGGTATCCTTGTGGCGTCGAACGAAAGAGAGTGTCAGTGTATCTGACTCGTCAGATTGGAACTGTGCTGAACTTTTCTCTTTCTCCGCTTTCTGCTTTCATCCCTCGCTCTGATGAAACCGTTCAAACGTCTTACTGGCAGCAATGGCCAGCCTAACAGGGGATCCTTGTGGCGTCGAACGAAAGAGAGTGTCAGTGTACCTGACTCGTCAGATTTGAACTGTGCTGAACTTTTCTCGTTCTGCAATTTCTGCTGTCATCCCGCGCACTGATGAAACGTCTTCAGAGAACCACAAGACGCTTTCCAGATTTGATTTTGAACGTCTCCTTATCCTCCTTGGTTACCTCGTGACAGATTACTGTCAGCAACTTCACAGCAGAACTGGCAGCCATGGCTGAAGTGAAGAAAGGAATGCGCTGCCACCAGGCAAGCAAAACTGAAAATGAATTGTTCTTTTTCGGGCACAACACACAGGACAGCGTGACTGGATAAAACTGGACTCCTGGACTGTGAATAGGGGACTGGTAGAAAAAGTGTACTCCTTATAGGGGATTGCGCGGCAGGTTGAAGCTGATCAAAACTGAGTGGACTCCTGGACTCTGTATAGTGGATTTTGGACCAATGGACTCTATATAGGGTGCTGGACATCATATAGTGCATGGACTCTATACTGAGTCCTACACATATACAGGGACATGTACTGTACGTATACAGGGACATGTACTGTACATATAATTATGATGATTACTGTACAATCATGTACACCATACAACTACATGTATATGTAGCTGTGCCGATCACTACAACTGCATGTATTTACATGTAGAAGCAAAAAGTAACAATAATAAAAGCACCCCCCACCCCCCTTGGCTGCATCTTCTTGCATGTGTACCTTTATCCATCGCCATGGGTTCTGGTACTTCTGCATGACAGGTACTTGAAGTAGCTGTCAAAAGCCCAGAAAGTCGTTATTCAAGCAGTGGATATGACCTCGGGGCACTAAAAGCTTGTTGTTATTCACGAATTGTCGTTATTCAGATAGTCGTTGTATCCGAAATTAAATGTATACAGTTAGATGGGACTTTGCTCTGGGCATGGAAATTCTGTCGTTATTCGCGAATTGTCGTTATATCCGCAGTCGTTATTAGCCAAGTTGACTGTACTTGTGAACCACTCTATCACCACTGCCGTGTTCCTCCATGCATTGATCTGCAGCTGGGGGCGGAGCTGTTTTAGAGCGGTATCGAGTATGGACTTGGAGACTATGCCAATCTCACTCTTTGAGGGATTAATGAGCCGGCATGGTAGGGACCGGGAAAGGTGTCCTTAGGAACCTTCAGCGTGATGTATGCGTCCTTCTTTGCCTTGCGTCCCATCTGGCGTCCAGCTCCAGAGTACGTGTACACCCCCAAGGTTTTGAGTAGTGAGAAAGATTCTACTTGGTCCGCGTCATCAATATTATTGTCGCTTATCTTTCAGCTTGGTTTATATGTCGGGGATGCTCACTTGGCAGCCCATTTCATCCCATTAATGGTTAGTAAGTTAGTTTACTAGTACCTGAAAGGTCTAGCTAGATTTGGAGTTGATTTCGAGAGCGACGGGTGGGTGATTCTGATTGATACCACGCCGCATAAAATATATTTTCTTGTCACACTGCACAGGTAAGAGCAGCGCGACGCACAATAAAGTAATCGGCTACTATACTCGAAATCAGTTCCATTTTGCAAAACGGCTGAGAAGGCTCACCTCGGGGATCGCTCGACAAGCTGAGATCGTAGTTCCCTCACCTCCAGCTCAACGCTCGGAGTATCCAGCGCCCGTGGAGATTTACTCAGTACTGTACGCGTCGTCGTCGTTCAATATAAAATCTTGCAAAGAACGGCGACTGATTTGAACCACACAGGTAGTCGTGTTGCCCACGCGAAGTCATATAGAGAAGGCAACCGTCACGATCGACTTCCCTTTAGAAAGTAGCCAGGCAGCGGAGAGGAATAGAGATGAGCTTGCAAAAGCGAGAGAGCAATCCAGAGCCGAGAGCAGCGACGAGGAGGACCAACAAAAGTATGAACACTTCCTTGGACAATACATTCCTCATGGCTAGTTGTCATTCTATACCTTACCTTCTATCGTACCACGTTTTATCACCTCAAGTGCACACGTTGTTGTCCAAAGTCTAATTTCAAATTGTCGAAAGATAAGCGACAATATTGCTGATGCTGACCAAGTATCTAAATGTACATTGCCAAGGTTTTGAGTAGTGCTCAAACGAGCACTCTATGCTATCGAACGAGTAGTGCCACTATCGAGTTGAGTACCCTATAACACAACCTAGTCGCTCTAATGTGCACATTCCCAGCACGCCAACTTTAGCTTCAAATTGAGCACACATGTTCATTGTACAGGGTAGGTCAAGTTTCGCCCAAAGTCAGTGACATCTCTCGGACTGATTTTTCTCTCTTTCACTTGCATCTACATAGCTAAACACTTCCAGTAATAGAGGCACAGCTCTCAGGCGCATACGCAGGGTCACCTCTAGGGGGGTTTCCAACCGAATCCCAAACAACCAGTAACAAAGTGTGTGTAAGTGTGTTAGTTTTAACCCTTCCTAAAGAGCCGTAGGAAATTTTCAAAATTATGCATTTTTTCGTGTTGTTTGGATCATAACTTCAGTTCTACTCACTCAATCTTCATTATATTGGGCTTCCTGGAAGTGGAAAGGTATCAGGGAGAGAATGAGGTCGACCATGATAGCCAGGACACAGTACAGTCATATACATATCCAGCGCTATAGGCTATAGCGGTAGAGTGCAGCGACGGTGCGAAAAATGCCCCAAACAGGCCCAAACGCGTCCTGCTCCAGCGATTTCGTTTTTCTTGATCGCAGAGTTTCGACTTTTTCCTGTGTACTCTTGAAAATATCACAAGGGAAGCCCCTGCAAATTTGAGCAAATCAGCGTGACGAAAATCTCAAATTCTCGATTCTCAAGTCGCACTGCGCGCTTTTGAAATTGCCAAGATCGCGGCTCAATTTAGGAATGATTTATCTCACGATACATTGCTCGCAGCGCTTCACAAATTGTTTTAACCGACAGCTGAGAGTTTTCTATTCGACCTGGATATTTGGATCGTTGGATTTGAGCGAGATTTGACTGAGTTACGATCTTTTGAAGTTTTGCATTCTTGCCAGATCGATCATGCGCCCTACCAATAAATGCCCAAAAACGTTGCTCGTTTGGAACATTTGGGGGGTTTACGGGCAACGGGAACCCCCCCCCCCCCCCCCCCCCTGCGTACGCGCCTGGCTCTGACTTCGTCGAGAGGAACTACATAAATAGACTTTGTCAGTTTGTGCTGCACAAAAAAGTCATGACAGCATACATTCCTCTACTATACGTGTATGCTATCGAGTATCGAGCCCCTTTTGAATTCAAGTCAAGTACTCAGCGAGCGTGTACTCGAGTACTCGGTGTATTCCTTTGAGCACTAGCGTTGAGAACTGGAAAAGCTTTCTATCTACATGTACCAGGCTGTAACTGTTCTTCTATCATGACATCATGACACTACGGAGAATTAGCAAGACGGAATCCGCGTTCGTGTTCGCACTCCAAGCAAAGTCGAACTCAGTGATGGAATTTTGCATTGAGAAGGATTAGCAAACAGAATTCACACATGCATGACGTTGACACGTCGTACATTGCTCACAGACAGTACGGCATTGTAAATTGATGACTGTCCTGACACGAATCCGCGATTTGTGTTTCGACTACTTTTCCAAACGAAAAATGCGAAAGTTTGCAATCCAGTTTGCGAACCGAAAAATGTTCGTGAACACGAATGCGAATTTCGTCTTGCTAATCCTCCGTATTGTAGGTGTCTCTTTCCCCGCTGCTGCTGCTGCTGCTGGTGCTGCTGCTATGGTGCGTATTTATGTTTTGGAATACAGGTGGTGGAAGGTGGAGCTGCCCAGCCCGTTCGTCGACGCTTCCACGACTTGCCGACATGGCTGGAGGCATGGACTCTCTTCATGAACATCGTGTGTTCTGCCAACCCGCCTGCAGGAGATGCTCTCATACCAAGCCACCATTGTTGCAGCCAACAGGCAATACTATCCGGAGGCTTGGCTGTCGTACGACACCCAGTTTCGCTCTGCCATTTCTGCTCAGCCAGGCAAGCGCTTTGACGTCATCGACATCAATCTGTGGCAAATGTCCGTGACTAGCCAATCAAGGCCCACATGTGAGTCCTGCCGCCTCGTCCATCCCGGAGGCGGCCAGTGTCCCTTTCTCCGCAACGTAACAACCAGCAAGCCTTCAATGGGGTCCGTACGGTGTCTAATGGCCAACCGATCTGCCGGAACTTCAACGCTGGGCGTTGCAGTCTCAGCAGGTGCAAGTACGCCCATGTCTGCACCCGCTGCGGGTCCAAGGACCACAACGGATCTAAGTGCGGTAGGCGCCAGTAACTGTGCTGCTTTGGCTGCAGCTCCCGCGATTGTACATATTTCTCCCTGCACTTCACGTTCCACTGATTTCACAAGCGCATGTCCTGCTGTCCACACGCCCTCTCTGTTTCTCGCTTCGAATCACTGCTTCGTAACCACCCTGACAGTTCATTGGCTTCGTATGTTATTAACGGCCTCCGCTGCGGCTTTGACATTGGCTTTACCGGCAACCGCATAACTAACCAACACTAGTCCAACCTCTCATCAGCATTCCAGCACTCTGCATTTGTGTCTGCACAGCTCACCGCTTCCTGCAACGCCGGCTACACGGCTGGCCCATTTGACTCGCCCCCATTCTCATTTATGTACTGCTCTGGCATTGGCGCCGTTCCGAAAAAGAATGGCAAGCTACGCTTGATACACCACCTGTCCAGCCCTGCCGGCTCCAGCGTTGACGACGGGATCCCTGCTGAACCTTTCTCTTTGCAGTACATCAGCATTGATGAAGCCATTAGCATCATTATGTCCTCCCCGTCTCCTGTCTATCTCTCTAAACTCGATGTGAAGAGCGCTTTTCGTCAAATACCTGTCCGCCCACAGGATTGGCATCTCCTAGGCATCCTGTGGCAGGGTAAGTACTACTACGACCGTGTCTTGCCATTTGGGCTTCGCTCTAGCCCAGCGGTATTTGATGCAGTGGCAGCCACCATCGAATGGATAATGCACCACGAATTCTCCATCCCTAAATTGCTGCATTTCCTGGACGACTACTTGTGCGTGAGCGTGGGCCAGGCAGTGGCGAATCGGCAGCTGGCCATTCTTCTCCGTGCATTCTCATACCTCGGAGTCCCGCTCGCGCCTGCGAAGGTGGAAGGCCCGTCTCGTACCCTGACATTCCTGGGCATTATCCTGGATTGTGAGAAGATGGAAGCCCGGCTCCCTGACGACAAATTGGCTGACATCAAGCGCCTGTTGACTGCAGCGAGCATCAACCCTACCATGTCTCCCTCGAACTCGAATCTCTTCTGGGGAAACTCTCCTTCGCTGCAAGAGTCATCGTACCCGGTCGGACATTTATGCGGCGCCTGTGGTCTATTTGCAGTCGCTACCAGCAGCCTCACTACCGCATCAGTCTGACTACCGAGTGCCAGGAAGATATCCAATGGTGGCTACGGCTCCTGGAAGAATGGAACGGAAAATCATTCTTCCTGTTCCCAGATTGGACACCATCTCCAGACTTGGAGCTGTTCACTGATGCCAGTGGCACCCTGGGCTGGGGCGCATTCAACAGCGGCCGCTGGCTTCAAGGGACCTGGTCGTCTGAGCAACTCG
Source organism: Sycon ciliatum (assembly GCF_964019385.1). Taxonomy (NCBI): domain Eukaryota; kingdom Metazoa; phylum Porifera; class Calcarea; order Leucosolenida; family Sycettidae; genus Sycon; species Sycon ciliatum. The sequence goes on from NC_088643.1 coordinate 33,910,865, forward strand.
CTCACAGCATTGAGTGGAAGGAGCTCTACGCGTTGGTCACAGCGTGCTGCACGTGGGGCAAGGAATGGCGCCAGCTTCGTATCACAATGCACTGTGACAACAAGGCTGTGGTAGATTGCATCCGCTCCGGCACATCCAAGTCACCGCCAGTGATGACCCTGATCAGGGAGCTGTTCTTTGTGTGCGCCCGCTTCAATTTCACCGTCGCTGCTGCTCACATTGCTGGCCAGTCTAACTGCATTGCCGATTCGCTGTCTCGTTTCCGCATGGAGGAATTTCGGCGTCTCGCCCCAGCTGCTCAAGCACAACCAGACCAAGCAGTGCTGCCATTCCAGTCGATGCAATATAGCCTTGACATACAGGTACCGATTGTCATTGCTAAATTGTCGTATTGAGAACCTGCGTTGGATTTCATCCATCTGCATGCCTACCTTTATCCATCTCGTGCCTTAATTCACTTGTTCTGAGCTCTCGTGCATTGGTGGTGAACGCTTGCTGGGGTGCCGTGTGCTGGTTTTCTGGGAACAGCTTCCTTCAACTGGTTGCTTTGCTGCTACTATCTCTGCTTAAAATTGCATACTATTGGTCGGCTGTTTGCGACGCCAATCAGTAGTCATTGCACCCGGTCGTGGGTACTATTGCCGCTCAAGCATGAGCGATTGCTTTGGCCGTTTGCAACGCCAACTGCTTCACCCTGGTTGGCTGTTTGCAACGTCGATCAGGGAACTTTGCACCCGGTCGCGGGTACTGCTGCGGCTCAGTCGTGAGCGATCACTTTGGCTGTTTGCAACGCCAATCGCTTCACCAGTTGATCGAAACCAGCACACTGGTGTACCCCAATCATCCTTGTGCGGTGTTGTGAGAATACGTGGGTATGCATGCAGCTTTGCTCTGTGACTTTCCATTGCATGTAGTCACTTGGCTCTCCCATTTCCTATACACTGTTCTGATGCATTCGGGTGCAAGCGCTAAGGGGTGTTGGCCACGCTCATTTCCGGACACTCAGGGCTATGGGTCATCGTCCTGCTGACATTTCTAGACTCTCTTGGCTCCGCCAAGATCCTGCTCCGGCGGTCGACAAGTGTCAGACTCTCTTGGCTTTGCCAAGATCCTGCTCCGGCAGTTGACAAGTCTCTCGTGGATTCTTCTCCGGCAGTGTCCACCCTGCCGACCCTGAATCTCTCTCTATGTAGCCTCTCACTCCGCTGGCCAGCACTCCCTCGTAGCTCAAGTCGCATTTTGTTGTAGTTTATATGTGTGTGTGTGTGTGTGTGTGTGTGTGTGTGTGTGTGCGTGCGTGTGCGCGTACATGTTTGTGTGCATGCAGTCATGCGTTGTGTGTGTGTGTGTGTGTGTGTGTGTGTGTGTGTGTGTGTGTGTGTGTGTGTGTGTGTGTTTGTGTGTGTCCCATATGGTGCAGTGGTATGTGCAGCGATTTCCAATCGATAGGTTGCGGGTTCAATTCCCGACAATTATGGTCACACACGTCATTCTTCTGTTTCTTAGACTACTCCTGACTTTTCTTTCATTCTCCTGGGTGGTTACCAACAGCCAGTGCATGCCGGAGTATGTGGTGTGATGTGTGTGTGTGAAAAAAAAGCAAAAAAGATAAAGATCCGAAAGTAGGGATTCACTGGCCAGAAAAAGCCACTTCATAACTGTGCGGTGTAGACCAGGCTGAATAGTGGCGGTCAATTCTTCAGCCTTGCAAGCAGTTGAATGGTGCAATCCCAGCACAAGCTGCTATGGCTTCTGCTGTAGCATTCGCTATCATCGCCTCCGGCGATGGGCGTCAAATGGTCAAATGGTGTGTGTGTGTGTGTGTGTGTGTGTGTGTGTGTGTGTGTGTTATGTGTATGTGTATGTGTGTTTGTGTGTGTGTTTGTGTGTGTGTGTGTGCCATATGGTGCAGTGGTTTGTGCAGCGATTTCCAATCGATAGATTGCGGGTTCATGTGTATGTGTGTGTGTTTCTGTGTTATACATCTGCTGCTTTTCTTTAGACTTGGTGTACGGTTGGCTCATCTCATAGTCTAACTGACATACTTCGATCAGTGCTTTCAAAGAGAACATCTCCTCTCGCAGATAGAGTCCTTCTAGACCAGAGGTAAGCCACAATGCAAATTTGGGTCTGCAGGTGCGTGGGCGCGCGAGCGCGCGGGTGTGTGTGTATGTGTGTCAGCTAGTTCGGTAATCAATGGTGCTAGTGAAGCTTATATCAGATCCACTCTGATTTAGTCACCCACACTAGTAGCAAGTATTACCTTCACTGGGGTCAGGGGTAACTGCAGTTGGATCCCAGGACGTATACTCTGATGCCGTCAATCCTTTTTCTGCACCTTGTCCTTACCCACTTACTGAGGTGTGGTGAGCCCATAAGTGGGATCATTTTCAAGTCCACCCAGAGTTTTGGGGATTTGAGGGGGTGTCGGCTGTTGGGCGGTTCAATAGCCAATTGAGTCATCTTTCCAAGATTCCTTTTGAGTCTCTCTTCCCTCTCCCGGGGAGACCCACGTGACCAGTTTTGGCAGTGAGCAACAAGCACAAGTACAAGTGTGTGTGTGTGTGTGTGTCCCATATGGTGCAGTGGTATGTGCAGCGATTTCCAATCGATAGGTTGCGGGTTCGATTCCGGACGATTATGGTCACACACGTCTTTCTTCTCTTTCTCAGACTCCTCCTGACTTTTCTTTCATTCTCCTGGGTGGTTACCAACAGCCAGTGCATGCCGGAGTATATGGTGTGATATGTGTGCGTGAAAAAAAAAGTAGTGATTCACTGGCCAGAAAAGCCACTTCATACCTGTGTGGAGTAGACCAGGCTGAATAGTGGTGGTCAATTCTTCAGCCTTGCAAGCTGTTGAATGGTGCAATCCCAGCACAAGCTGCTATGGCTTCTGCTGTAGCATCGCTATCATCGCCTCTGGCGATGGGCGTCCAATGGTCCAATGGTGTGTGTATCATTATGGTGATAATTAGGCAGATTAATGGGTGCACGCAGCTTCGTGCTACCGCTCAAACTATGCTGCTATGTTTGCTGTTGCTGTATACTCATGCTTTCCTACTGTCTACGGTCGTGTGCACTGCACTTCACAGTGACGAAGTCGGCCAAACAGCATTGTGCATGCGCGCGTGGTACTCTAGGTGACGTGACACTCTCCGTGCCATTGAACGTGACATTCACCGTGTCGGCAACGTGCGACGTGGCATTTGCCATGGCATATACCGTAAAGTCCGCTGCAAACGCCCACCCCATTTTTGCAAGATCTGCTGGCCTATATGCACTGACCCCATGCACTTTCACCCCTACTGTACGAAAGTGCATCTCACACCGTAGCGCGAGGAATGCTTTGCTACGGTAAACTATGTCCATTTTCTGGGTTTCAAAATGTTTTTGGGCACTAGTTACGAGCTAGCTCCTAGTGATTTTATGATGTTGGTTGTTAAATTTCGAAAATCCAAACGGGAGTTGCTTCGGAATAAACAGGTGAGGTAGCGAAGAACAGACTATTGCAGGAACCAAATACACTTCTGACGGTGTTTCAAGCCATCATTTCCAAATCACGCAAAGCGCAATGGCAAGGGTTTTTCTCGAGCACTTCAGAGTTTTCAACAAGTTAGCAGCGACTTTGTAGGTGTAGCTTCTGTGACATCCCCCCCCCTGTTCGACTTGCAACTGCAATACTGCGACCGGTCAAGTCGTTGAATGACGCTTCGTCAGAACAATCACCGTTCCATTCTGAAAGCGCGACATCGTGGCAATGCAGAAATTTTATGATTTGAAAACCAGATGGATTCTACGGCATTACTTCATGAAGAACGAACTAATAACAAAGACAACTCATTCATCGTGTTGAGTTCGAAACAGGACGACTGACGACACATTATCCAGACATTACAACGGGAACAGGTAGGTTGGGGGAACGACATTTATTATAGACGACGAGACAAGAGACCAAGACGAACGAAACGACTACATTGAAGAGTGAGAAAAGAGAGAATGAAAGCAAGTCTGAACGGCAAGATGAAGGGCCTGGGTAGCTATGGCAAATATGGGCGCGCAAGTAGCTACCCAGGCCAACGGAACAAAAGGAGACAAAAGGTGAGTACGCAGGTGCATGCAGGCCAGCTAGAAAAGGTACGGGAGGAGGTACCTAACATACCACCCCTCCATGAAAAAAATCCCGCGTCCTCGCGGAGAGAAAAAAAGAGAGAAAAAGATTTAAAAAAATGACTGAAGGAGAAAAAACACACACACACAACGCACGGGCCTCACAAAAGTGTGTACTAAAAAATGCACTACAGATCATTACAAGCGTCAACGTTCCTGTACTACTTATACTATAGTGTGTACATGTACATTGCCAATAACAACGGGCCCAAACGCCCCTTCAAAACATGGCACCAAAAATAACTATTGGAGTTCGACGAGGGACTTGAATTGTATTCTGATGACTAGTATTGTGCACGGCTAATAGAGCCTAGTTACTCTTCAATATACGACATAAATAAGAGAGCGTGGCTCACCATGATCGGACCCCTAATATTAATGAAGGACAACCGCGCGCGCACACACACTACAAAAAAAATTCACGAAAATAAATTTGACGAAGAAGGAACGCATACAAAAAAAGAAAGAGAGAAAGGTAGCTGACCTGCATGGCTTGAAACGAGACGAGGTTGACATAGACGAGACGAGGTTGGCGTAGGAGAGACGAGGTTGATAGACGAGACGCGGTTGGAGACGAGACGAGATGGACCTGGACGAGACGAGGTGGACATAGACGAGACGAATGGCGGTTGAGGACGACTGGGCATGGGATGATCTCAGGGTCGTGGGTTGATCAATAATCGGGCGCCAATGTTGAGTTCGAAACAGGACAACTGACGACATATTATCCAGACATTACAACGGGAACAGGTAGGTTGGGGGAACGACATTTATTATAGACGACGAGACAAGAGACCAAGACGAACTAAACGACTACATTGAAGAGTGAGAAAAGAGAGAATGAGAGCAAGTCTGAACGGCAAGATGAAGGGCCTGGGTAGCTATGGCAAATATGGGCGCTCAAGTAGCTACCCAGGCCAACGGAACAAAAGGAGACAAAAGGTGAGTACGCAAGTGCATGCAGGCCAGCTAGAAAAGGTACGGGAGGAGGTACCTAACAATCGTATGAAAGGAAATCTCGACTGAAGTTTTTTTCTTTGCAGCAAGATAATGACAATCGCTTTTGTAGAGCCTCTTGGTAAGACATATCCAGTTTGTAGGCATTATAGTCGTTCTCGTACACATTTAACCTTAATGCCAGTTTTCTACAACTATATTGACCTGAAAAAGACGAAAATAGTATGGACCCGCTGGGGTGGGGGTCTGCAGCGAAGTGGGCGTTTGCAGCGAAGTGGGCGTTTGCAGCGAAGTGGGCGTTTGCAGCGAAGTGGGCGTTTGCAGCGAAGTGGGCGTTTGCAGCGAAGTGGGCGTTTGCAGCGAAGTGGGCGTTTGCAGCGAAGTGGGCGTTTGCAGCGAAGTGGGCGTTTGCAGCGAAGTGGGCGTTTGCAACGAAGTGGGCGTTTGCAGCGAAGTGGGCGTATGCAGCGAAGTGGGCGTTTGCAGCGAAGTGGGCGTTTGCAGCGAAGTGGGCGTTTGCAGCGAAGTGGGCGTCGACCCGCTGGGGTGGGCGTTTGCAGAGAAGTGGGCGTTACCCGCTGGGGTGGGCGTTACCCGCTGGGGTGGGCGTTACTCGCTGGGGTGGGCGTTACCCGCTGGGGTGGGCGTTACCCGCTGGGGTGGGCGTTACCCGCTGGGGTGGGCGTTACCCGCTGGGGTGGGCGTTTGCAGAGAAGTGGGCGTTACCCGCTGGGGTGGGCGTTACCCGCTGGGGTGGGCGTTACCCGCTGGGGTGGGCGTTACCCGCTGGGGTGGGCGTTACCCGCTGGGGTGGGCGTTACCCGCTGGGGTGGGCGTTACCCGCTGGGGTGGGCGTTACCCGCTGGGGTGGGCGTTACCCGCTGGGGTGGGCGTTACCCGCTGGGGTGGGCGTTACCCGCTGGGGTGGGCGTTTGCAGCGGACTTTACGGTATATGTGATGCGCTCAACGTGGGCGTCATGCGACGTTCGCTCGACGTTTGCTCGACATGATTTGCTAGAGCTCGCGTCGCTATAAATTTCGATCCGTACTGTGTGTGGTTCATTCTTGTCTGCTCGTTGTGTTTCACCTTCCGACCTCCCATTTCTCATCACTCATTTACTTTGATAAAGTGAATAAAAAGGGTGTTGGCCATGCTCATTTCCGGCTACTCAGGGCCCTCAGTCGCCGTCCCTCGGACATATCTAGACTCTCTTGGCTCTGCCAAGATCCTGCTCCGGTAGTCGACTGGTCTCTTGTATATACTTGGCTCCGCCAAGATTCTGCTCCGGCAGTGTCTACCCGGCCGACTCTGAATCTCTCTGTGTCTAGCCTCTCACTCTGCTGGCCAGCACTGCCCCGTACCGCAAGTTTCTGTGTGTTGTATTTAATGTCTGCACATGTGTGTATGTATGTCCATATTTGTGTGTGTGTGTGTGTGTGTGTGTGTGAGTGTGCGCGTGTGTGTGTCTGTATGTGTGTGTGTGCGTGTGCGCGTGTGTGTGTGTGTGTGTGTGCAGGTGCGCATACAGGTGTGTGTGTGTGTGTGTGTGCATGCATGCGTGCGTTTGTGTGTGTGTGAGTGCGTTTGTGTGTGTATGTGTGTATGTGTGTTTGTTTGTGTACATGTGTTTGCGTGTGTGTGTATGTGTGTGTGTTTGTATGGGTGTGTATGTTTGTGTGTGTGTGTGTGTGTGTGTGTGTGCGTTTGCGAGTGCGAGCACATGTGTGTGTGTGTGAATGTGTGTGTTTGTGTGTGTGTATGTGTGTTTGTGTGTTTGTGTGTGAGTGTGTTTGTGTGTGTGTGTGTGTGTGTGTGTGTGTGTATGTATGTATGTGTGTCTTGTGTGTGTGGGTGGGTGTCCCATATGGTGCAGTGGTATGTGCAGCGATTTCCAATCGATAAGTTGCGGGTTCGATTCCCGACGATTATGGTCACACACGTCTTTCTTCTCTTTCTCAGACTCTTCCTGACTTTTCTTTCATTCTCCTGCGGAGGTCTAGCCAGGATTTTATGCCAGCCGGCCAACGTTCTAGTTAAAATGCATCGTTCTGGGGGCTGCGCCCACAGACCCCCGCCATCAGTCACGTATCCACACAGACACACACACACACACACACCACTACAAATCTTTCATTGCAGCTTGCATGTCCTTTCGCTTCGTCCAATTATGGGCATTCATCAGGCAGTTGTGACAATGTGATTATAGGTAAATTAACAAAATATGAAAAGGAAGCAAACAGCTACATGAGCATGGATCATGTGTTCACCAAGGTCATGTCTGCATGCAGTGTACATTGGTCATCTGACAAGTCCCAGCCTAGTCACAGCCGTGTACACCACCAGAAGCAGTGAACCATGACCCAACCTGTTACATTTTACTGACGTACTCAAGTGCATACTCAAGTGCATTTGAGCTTGTGTGAAGAGCTAGCACTGAGCCTGATTAGCCAGTGCTACGTAGTGTACTGTACATACCTACGCCTAGGATATGGGTTGTACTGCACCATCTAGACTCAAGTGCTAGTGCAGTGCACTACAGTCTACATGGGGGTGACTGCAGCCGGCCAAAATTACCCTTGGAGCTGTCTCAGCCGGCAGGTCGCCCGGCTGAGCCGGCTTTGGCTAGATCACTGCTCCTGGGTGGTTACCAACAGCCAGTGCATGCCGGAGTATGTGGTGTGATGTGTGTGCGTGGAAAAAAATAAAAAAGACCAAAAAGTAGGGATTCACTGGCCAGAAAAAGCCACTTCATAGCTGTATGGTGTAGACCAGGCTGAATAGTGGCGGTCAATTCTTCAGGCTTGCAAGCTGTTGAATGGTGCAATCCCAGCACAAGCTGCTATGGCTTCTGCTGTAGCATCCTTATCATCGCCTCCGGCGATGGGCGTCCGATGGCCCAATGGTATGTCTGTCTGTGTCTGCGTCTGTGTGTTTGTGGGTGACCCCTCTGCTGCTGTTTTTTAGACTTGACGTTCGGTTGGCTCATCTCATAGTCTAGCTGACATAATCAGTGCTTTGAGAGAGAACATCTCCTCTCGCAGATAGAGTCCTCCTAAACCTGAGGTAAACCACAATGCAAAATTTGGGTCTGCAGGTGTGTGTGTGTGTGTGTGTGTGTGTGTGTGTGTGGTGATAATGCAGATTAATGGGTGCACGTAGCTTCGTGCTACCGCTCAAGCTATGCTGCTATGTTTGATAGTACTGTTGCTGTATACTCATGCTTTGCTACTGTCTACGGTCGCGTGCGCTGCACGTCACGGTGACCATGTCGGCCAAACAACATTGTGCATGCACGCGTGGTACCAGGCGCGTGCCCCGTATGGGTTCCTGGGTGCCCGGAACCCCCCTTTTTCGCTCAAAATGCAGGATTTTGCTTCATTTTTTGAAACTTTTCTGGGGGGAGGCCCCCGAACCCCCCCCCCCCCCTTGAACGGCACCGGCGCACGCGCCTGGGTACTCTAGGTGACGTGACACTCTACGTGTCATTAAATGTGACATTCAATGTGTTGGCGAAGTGCGACGTGGCATTCACCATGGCATTTGTATGTTGCGCTCAACATGGGCGTCATGTGACGTTCGCTCGACGCTTGTGGTGGCATAAACACAGTTTGAATTTCCCCGCCTGATTGCCACTCACAAAATACTGTTTGACTGAAGTTATTCTATTCGCTGAGTCGAGAGAGCTCTACAATTGTAGCTCTATCGTTACTGAATTAATTGTTACTGACATTGGACACAGAACAAGAAGGATTGGACTTCATCGTCATCAGACGCACCATTACAACAAAAACGTGAGACTCCTCGAGTGCAGTCAGCCCGCCAATAACATCATCGCCAAAGGATCAAGCATGCGCATCAAAACTGCCAGCACTGCACATCGCCATGGTAAATATGGCGATAGACAAAAAAGGAGAAAATTGACGTGAAACATTCAAACTGAGGTATTTTAGCATTCGCGAACGTTACGTAAGATCGAGTTCGCGTCGACAAAGTGAATAAAAGGGGTGTTGGTAACGCTCATTTCCGGGTAGTCACGGCACTCTGTCGTCGTCCCTCAGACCTTTCTAGACTCTCTTGGCTCCGCCAAGATCCTGCTCTGGCAGTCGACAAGGCTCACACTCCGCTGGCCAGCACTCCCCCGTACCGCAAGTTGCTGTGTGTTGTAGTTAATGTGTGTGTGCATGCGTGCATGCATGCGTGTGTGCATAGGTACGTGCATGCATGCGTACATGCACGCGTGCGTGTGTGCGTGATGGTAGTTCTGAGATATATTTGGCCACTTCCTGCAGCTTCAGTTGAATAGATAATTAAGTATAGGCAGAAGACACCCACCACATTCCCACTTGTGCTGTGGTTTATTCG